>NW_006299603.1:498021-530624 GCF_000327345.1 Myotis davidii | reverse complement strand
CTTTTATTCAATTGTATAGATGTACCACAGTTTTCTAATCTATTCATCTACTGATGTGCACTTAGGCTGTTTCCAGATCTTAGCTATGGTAAATTGTGCTGCTATGAACACAGGGATGCATATGTCATTTCTGATGGGTGTTTCTGGTTTCTTGAGATATATTCCTAGAAGTGGGATTACTGGGTCGGTTAAATGGCAATTCCATTTTTAACTTTTTGAAGAAACTCCATACTGTTCTCCACAGTGGCTGCACCAGTCTGCATTCCCACCAGCAGTGCATGAGGGTTCCTTTTTCTCCGCATCCTCACCAGCACTTGTTGCTTGTTGCAAATAGATCATTTTTATGAACTCTTCTAGCCCGTGGAACTCTCCTCGATGGCGTCCTTCTCAGTTATATTTTAAGTTGTTTTGGGTAGTTAATAGTGACTCCAAGTCTGTGAGATCCAGGGCAGCATCTGTCCTATTCCCTGTAGAACTTCCAGTACCTGGAGTAGCATCTGGCACGGAACAGGTCTTCAGCAGATTTTTGCTGAAGGAGTGACTGAAGGAAATTCTCTTTAACTGTCTTCTCCAGGTTGTCATTACATGACAGCTATTTCATTGTTTCCTTAAATCCAATCCACATGCGTCTTCATTAGGCACATTTTTGAAAAAACAATAATGGTAAAACTAACATAGCAGTTACAGCACAGACTTAGCATTTGATTGCAGGATTGCAATCCTAGTGGCACCATCGCGAACAGCCTGTGTGAGTCTGTGAAACAGACACCTCCTTTGGAGATGATTTTTAGAATTCAACGAGAGAACATGTGCTCCAGGGCATGGGCCGAGTGCACGGAGAAGGTGCTCAGAAAATACTCGCTGTCACCAGGGTCCCCTGCCGCCTCCTGCTGCTTATCGTCCTCCCCACCTGTGCGTGAGGTATTAGCTGCCACTTATTAAAAACTTGAAGCATCCTTGGTTTCCAACTGAGGCATTAAAAGCCAGCAAAGGCCCTACGTGTATGTATTTCTGGACCATTTCTTATATCCTCTGGGTAATTTCTGTCCCAGCAATAAATTTGTCTATTGTTTTAGACTAATAGGGACACATATGGCTTTAATGAATTGAGTTAGAGTTATTGGAAATTTACAAAAAGGCAAGTCTTTAGTGTCCCCTATAATTATAGTCATTTAACCTTTTAAAATAAGTTTATTGAGCTATATATAATTCAATATTATACAATTTACCCATTTCAAGTTTACAATTCAGGGGTTCTAAGTACATTCACAGAGTTGTGCAACCATCAGTACAATCAATTTTAGAACATTTTCACCTTTTCCAAAAGAAATACCGTCCTCTAGCTCTCACTCCTCAGCCCCTCGAGCCACTCATCTTTTTCCGTCTCTCTGGATCGCCTGTTCTGAACATTTCATGTAAATGGACTCATACCCCGTTGTGGTCTGTGTGAGTGGATTCTTTCACTGAGCATCATGTTTTCAAGGTTCATCCATGTTGAAGTGAGTACCTGCTTCATTCCTCGTTGTGGCTGAATAATCTTCTGCTGTGTGGATGGATCACATTTTGTTAATTCATTCACCAGTTCAATGAAATTTGAATGTCATATAATCAATGAGTACTTTCTTAGGACCTAAGTACCTTATATCCCATGCAATGTTTGGATTATACTTATCCTAAACAATTACTCATTGTTTTATCTGAAATTCAAATCTAACTGGGTATCCTGCGTTTTTATTTGCCAGATCTGGCAGCCGTGCCTGTCACTGGCGGACTCTGTGCCCGTGGGTGATTGGCTTGGTTCCTTGGAGGTCCGGTTTTCCCGTCGGGGTGGGGTGGGGCTTGTGGAGAGGTGTCAGTTACTCAGTGCCCGCAGAGGTCTGCGTGTGCGTGCTGTCCCGGGCTTGGGTGGTGTGAGTGTGGGGCTGGAACTGGTGTCCTTGTCCTCTGCGAGGTGCCTCCAGCTTCCTCATGAGGGAGGGAGCCAGCGAGTATGTGTTTTTCTTGATCCAGCCTAATCTGTTCGGAATGTGACCCAGGAACATTCTTGCTTTGTTTTCCTCAGAGTTTTGCTCGGCTGTTTGCTTTCTAATTTGTGCTGCTTTTGTCGTCATTCTCAGGGTGCATTTGCAAAAGGATTTCTACTCTTCTCTAGAACAATCTGTTTGCCTCAGAGATAGGAAGGGAAGGGTTAGTGTCTTGGAATACAGTAAGTACAGGTTATGTTCTGAGCCTTACAGTCCAGATGCTCTTTGTTTTCCTCAGAGTTTTGCTCGGCTGTTTGCTTTCTAATTTGTGCTGCTTTTGTCGTCATTCTCAGGGTGCTTTTGCAAAAGGATTTCTACTCTTCTCTAGAACAATCTGTTTGCCTCAGAGATAGGAAGGGAAGGGTTAGTGTCTTGGAATACAGTAAGTACAGGTTCTGTTCTGAGCCCTACAGTCCAGATGCTGAGGGCTGTGTGTGTGTGTGTGTGTGTGTGTGTGTGTGTGTGTGTGTGTGCAAGGAGAAGCTATCTAAAGAGTTTGATTCTGGTGACTGCTATCTCTAGTATAAGGGGCACAAGAAAAGGACTTTGATAGCCAACAAGGCAAGGTCTTCCCTGTCCAGTGCAGTAGCCACTAGCCTAATGTGTCTGTTTACATTTAAATTAGCTAAAGTAAAATGAAATGCTCAGTTCCTCAGTCTTACCACATTTCAAGAGCTTGAGAGCCACAAATGGGCGGTGTCTCCCGAGTGGAGAGTACAGACAGGACATTTCCATTACCGCAGAAGGTTGTTGGATAGCACTGGACCAGGGCTGGAGCGCCAAACTACCGCCAGAGGGTTACAACTCTGGCCTGCTGCCTGTTTTTGTAAATAAAGTTTTATTGGAACAGCCAATTTCATTCATTCACATATCATCTCTGCTGCTTTCGGCTGTAATGGCAGAGTGGAGGAGTCTAAGTGCAGACTGACTGCGAAGCTGAAAATATCTGTTATCTGAGCCTTCACAGAAAACGTCTGCCCAGGCTTGGGTTAGGGGAATGAAGACACAACATCTAGAGATGGCTGATAACACTTGGGAGAAATAAACAATAACAAAATAGCTGACATTAATAAGCACCTACTATGTGCCAGGCACTGCTTGTGGGCCTTCCTGCATTATTTTACTCACACGTTGGACACAGCCTTGGAATCGTGTGAGAGTGGTGGGCCGGTCTGTGTAGTGTGGTGCAGGGGAGGGAGGGACGAAATCTTGAAGGCTGCAGGAGGAAAGTGCAGGGTCATGGGCAGCTGTGGAGGGTGTCAGAGCCGGGGGGGGCAGGGGAACCACCTGCAGGACAACGGGCACACTGGGTGTTTGTGACAGAGAGATCAGACTTGCTGCAAAGCCCTTGCACTCCCAGGTAAAAGGTGATGAGGCCTTGGCTTCCTGCCTGGAAGGAAGGCAGGTTGAGGGGAGTTGGTGAGGTGGGAAAGTGACAGATTCAGCTCTCCTTGTGAGCACCTGATCCCCATAAATCCGTTTCCTGAATATCTTCACTTCGCCTCAGTGGAGACGGCTCCCCACTCCTCTTGTGCGTTACATAATCCCCTGTAATCCCTCCCAGTGTCTCCATTATGTCATATTCCACGTGATGACTTTAAGGCTTCTAACAGGTACTGCCAAAGGAGTTATTTTCTTTGCCTTTCAAATGTAAATACTTGGACACAGACACTGCAGGGAACACTACCAATCAGGGTTGGCTGTGGCGTTTGTAGGTCTCAGTGCAGAATGATGTAAGGATTTTAAGATGTATGGAAGGGGATTTAGCCAAGGGCAGGACCCTCTGAGCGATGCCCCGCCGCTAATTCTTAAAACCCACCATTGTGTGTTAGCTCACCTGTCACACTTTCTGCATATTTTTACTCTAGTGTGTCCCAGCATGGACATCCGGAACAACTTCACGAGGCTGCACGAGCTGGCTAACTGCTCGATCATCGAAGGACATTTGCAGATACTGTTGATGTTCAGAACAAGGCCTGAGGATTTCCGAGACCTCAGTTTCCCCAAACTCGTCATGATCACTGATTACTTGCTGCTGTTTCGGGTCTATGGGCTGGAGAGCCTGAAGGACCTATTCCCCAACCTCACGGTCATCCGGGGCTCCCGCCTCTTCTTCAACTACGCGCTGGTCATCTTCGAGATGGTCCACCTGAAGGAGCTGGGCCTGTACAGCCTGATGAACATCACCCGGGGGGCTGTCCGCATCGAGAAGAACAACGACCTCTGCTACCTGGCTACCATCGACTGGTCGCGCATCCTGGACTCGGTGGAGGATAATTACATCGTGCTGAACAAAGACGACAATGAAGAGTGTGGGGACATCTGTCCAGGCACTGCGAAGGGCAAGACCAGCTGCCCTGCCACCGTCATCAACGGGCAGTTTGTCGAACGGTGTTGGACTCACAGCCATTGCCAGAAAGGTACGCCCGGGTGTGCAGGGGTCTACGCTTTTCTTGTACCTTGTTTGTTAGAGAAGCTGGAGGCATTACCTGGACCAGGAGTGGCAGCCCTTTTCTGCAAAGGCTCAGATGTGAAATGCTTTAGACTTTGCACACTGTACATAAATGAGTGTACATGGCTGTGGGTGAATAACTTTATTTACAGTCCTAGCTGGTTTTGCTCAGTGGATAGAGTGTCCGCCTGTGGATGGAAGGGTTCTGGGTTCAATTCCAGTCAAGGGCATATACGTTGGTTGCAGGCTCGATCCCAGACCCTAGGGCGGGGAGTGGGGAGGGATCGTGCGGGAGGCACCCAGTCGATGTGTCTCTCTCACGTTGATGCTTCTCTCTCTCCGTCGGTCCCTCTCCCTTCCACTCTCTCTAAAAATCAAATGGAAAAATATCCTTGGTGAAGATTCTTTCCAATTTTCACAGAGAGGGATGAACAAAGCTTAATGGGGAATTTGTTCCTTTAAGCCTTGCTTTTCCAGAAGTGACATTTCTGGGTCAAAGGTTCTTGATCCTGATTGCCAAATGGCTTTCCGGAAATGCTGTACCAGCGGAGCTCCTCTCAGCTGTGGTGTGGAGGGACACCTTGGCCAGCTCTGAGTGTTTGAGAGAATCTTTCATAATTCCCTGGAGGGAGGAGCCGTTCTATTTGCATTTCTTTGATTGTTATCAGGGTTGAACCTTTTAAAACATGTTTGTCCTGTGGGTTTTCTCTTCCTGTTCATGTCTTTTGTCCATCTGTCTTTTAGGACCTTGGTGGTGTTTGAAATATTCATCTGTGTGCAGTTTTCATACATGCAGGCTATTAACCCTTTACCAATTGTGTTTTTAGGCATTTTGTTCAAATGCTCTAGATGTCTGTAGACAGAGAAACGTACAGGGTTGATTGAGTTCAGAGCTGGATTTGCACATGCCTCTTACATTACTTTATGCTTAGAGCGTTCCTTTCTATCCATAACATAAATGTTTTTTCCTCAAATTTTCTATTTCTGTTATCATCATTAAAAAAATCACCTTGGACATTTGGGATCTATTTGTGTGTATGATTTGAAAGGATGTCCATTGTCCCCAAAATAACAAGTTGGGGGGGTCTTAATGCTGTTTATTGCAGAAATGTACCCCTTCATCGTTGATTTGGGGTCTGATTCTAGGTAGCCATACATACATCGTCTTCCCTTGCGCCAGGGCCGTGCTGTTCTGATCCCTGTGGTCTTATTATGTATTGATACCCAGGGTGGGAAGTTCCAATAAACACACTTGCTACTTTATTGTCTCCTCTACCCCTTACTGCACTGACATTCCCTGGGAAGAGTTAGGGAACGTGGGCTTGAGGTGGAAGAAAGTGAGTGGAAGACCTATGGGTTGTATCATAAGAGATAAGGAAAGGGAAAAAGGAGGGTGTGAATGTGACCCACATCCCGCGTGGTTCAGGGTTCAGGCTCTGGAAGAGGGGCCGCACGCAAATGAAAGAGACAAGACAAGAAATAATAATTTGGAAACTGGGGGGCCAGGCGAGAGCCCATTCTAAAAGGATGGACTCCGCTTGTGCTCAGGCCGCTTGTGCTCAGGTCTCGCCATCCTTTTATTCAGTGTGGGACCCACCCATAGCCCTTAGGCAGGCAAGTTCCAGTAACAGACAGGCTATCTTATCAGTGAGGATTTACATGACTATCTGGGGGGGAAGTTGCTTCAGCTACCATTGTCCGGACTAAACAGTGGGTGCTTAGCCCTGACCTTTGCCAGGGCTCAAGGGTCACCAGCCTCCCGCGCTCCTTGTCCACACCTCTCCGGGCTCCTTGTCCACACCTCTCCGCTAGAGAAGACAATGGGCGGCTTCCCACATCAGGGTCTTCTCACCTGAGCCCAAAGCTACCGCGAAGCCCTACAAGGCGAGTCCTGAGTAGAATCTGTGGAATTCTCAGTGAGGACTCCATCGGAGCCCAGGGAGGAGCCTTTCCGCTGCACAGATGTTGGGTGGTAGGAAACATCTGTGAGATGGTGAGAGAGTGGGACCGCCACACCTCTTCTGAGGAGCGGTCGGGCAGCGAAGGGAAAGGGACTCTGGAAGTTTGTGGTTGGAGGAAGGGATGATATGATGGTTAATATATTGTGGAAAAATCTTGAGAGTGTTGGTAGGTCAGGGACAGAGAGAAGCGAAACTACAGCTGCAAGGGGAGCTCTGTTATCCTTGATTTAGAGACCAGTGAGGTTCCCTAACTTGCCTAAGGCCACACAGCTAATAAAAACCAGCAGGGGTTTGCACCAACTCAGACACAAAAAAGCATGTATGTTTTTGTGTGACCCCTTTGTTCAGAAGCTACTTCTGGATGGGGCGGGGAAGCAGGGAGAACAGTGAACACTTTTACCCCAAGGCTCAGTTCTCCAAATTTAGGAGCTTGTTTAAAATGCCCGGGGCTCATGTGTCTTGGGATATAATTGGAGGCGTGCTTCTGTGGGTTTATTTTTGTATCCATTTTAGTCAAAATATCCAGGACCGCATTATCAGCAAATGCCCTGATATTTTCAGCAGGCTTTTTATTTTTTAATTTTTTAACTCTTTTGCGTTTGAGAACAAAGCTTGTTTTTCAGCACTGGGGGTTGCATTGCTGTGACTGACACCTGTGAGGGTTCTGAGCTCCTGGCGTCTGGGCACCGTGCAGTTGGTCCTGGTTCATTATCAGTGGTGGGGTCCCGTGGGTGAAGCATTGCCCTGTCCTGGGACAGATGTCAACAAGTGATTGTGCTTTGAACTGGTGTCCCTGTCTGGTGAGTATAATCTATTGTAGTAAAATACACATAATATAAAATTTACAATTTTAACCATTCCAAGTGCTCAGTTCAGTGGCACTAAGTACGTTCACACTGTTGTGCATCCATCTTCACGATCCAGCTACAGACATTCTCATCTTCCCAGACTGGAATTCTGTCCCCACTAAACACTCACTCCGCCTTCCCCTCTCCCAGGCCCTGGCTTGTGCCATCTGCCTTCTGTGCCTGTGGATCTAACTCCTTTAGGAACGTCCTGCGAGTTGAGTCCTACAGCATTTGTCCTTTGTAACTGCTCATTTCACTGAGCACAGTGTCCTCAAGGCTCACCCATGTTGTAGTCGGTCCGGCATTTCTTCCCTTTCTACGGCTGAGTGATATCCCAGTTATGGCTGGACCACATTTTGTTTCTTCATTCATTCACGGATCGGCTCTTGGGCGACTGCCCGTTTTAGCTATTGTGATGAATGCTGCTGTGAACATGGTGTATGTCTCCAGCTTTTTAAATGCTGCTGTGGCTTCAGAAGTTATGGGTAACATTTCGCGGGGTTTCTGAGTGCAGAGCAGTCTGAAACGAGCCCTCGGAAGACACCCCTGTCTCAGGAGACAGATGCAGACCTGAGCAAACTGACAGCTCCTCTCGCCCGAGAATCCTCCCAGAGAATCCTCCCAGAGAATCCTCCCAGAGAATCCTCCCAGACACGCCCCCGAGCTCCCACTGTCCTTTTCTTGCAGGCTGGCAAGGCTCTGGCAGCTCCTGGGCCCGTGTGCCTGTGGGATGAAGGTGCTCGGCCGTCCTTCGGACCCAGCTTAAGCGTTCTCTGCAGTGACCCTTCTTCCGCCGGCCCTGAAAGGAGAATGCTTTAGGCGGGAGAGGAGGGTCAGGGGAATTAAAAAGAGAAAGTCACTGGTGTGGCTCCACGTTCTTCTCCTCCATCACTGTCTATAGATTTCGGCTGAAGATGCCAAGAGAGGCCAAATACAAGGAGCCCTGCATGTGCGGGAGGGGAAGCCGATCAGGAAACACGCTCATCGAGAGCTGACTGTGTGCTAGGCATTGAGCGGGGAGGGAGCTTGGGGTCCCAGGAGGGGCAGCCCCTGCCTCCTTGGAGAGGATCTTCTGGTGGCAAACACACTGCGTGCTGATTGAGTACCTTGTGGGGAGTGTTACAACAGTGCTCTCTCTGCGGGTGAGGCGTGATTGAAGCCTTAAGCTCATCTTTGGGGTCACAGAAGTGGCGTGTCATGAAGGCCCTGAGGTTGGCCTCATGGTCTGTCCCAGAGTGGTCACAGGATGTGTGGGGTCTGGCAGAATTGCCTTGGGGTCCTGTCAGCCATGAACTGGTCATGATGTGGATCAAGCCTCAGGTTTGTCATTTGAAAAATAGGAATGATTTACGGGACCTGCTTGTTAGGGTTATGGTTAGGGGGTTAAATGAGATGGTGCAGGAGGTGCACTTAGCCCAGTACCTCTGTGAGTTCTGGAAGCTTCTCCTTAGTGCCATTGGTCCACCACTCTTTCTGGCCACTCAAACCACTGAGTCAGTGAATACCTGCCAAGTCTTGGCTGCGTTTCTGGCTTTGGTCTGGGGGTAGCAAAGGAGCGCCCACCACATGATGAGGGCTGGGTGCTGGGCCTACCCTGCTCCGCTCTGCTCGCCTGGCGCCCCAGCTTCCAAAGCTCTGCAGACCCCACGCCGAGCTTTTGGGGGAACTAGAAACCACAGGGCTGGCCGGACCAGCTGCCCTCGCCAACTCACTGGCATGTCCCCCCTGGGAGGCCACCCCAGCTGGTGCCGCCAGTCAGAGGGTGGGTCAGGCTGGGGCATGCTGGTTGCCAGGAAGATGGCTGGCAATGCCACACACAGACAGCAAGAGGGCAGAAGCGGAGGCGCAGGGCAGGTCTCTGCTTCCTGAGTTTGCATTTCCGTTTGTGTTTCAGATCCTCTGAAAGTTGGGGGCTCTATTTACATTGAACAGTAAATATTTCTTTTTTTCTTTTTTGTTAATCCTTACCCAGGGCTTCTTTTTCCATTGATGTTTAGTGTAGAGGGACCGAAAGAGTGGGAGGGAGGGAGAGAGCGAGCGAGAAACATCGATAAGAGAGAGACATGATGGCTTGCCTCCCACATGACACCCCCACAAGGCTGGGGATAGAACCTGCAACCCAGGTACGTGCCCTTGACTAGGAATCGAACCTGGGACCCTTCGGTGCACAGGCTGACACTCTAACCACCGAGAACACTGGCCAGGGCTGAATGTTAAATACTTAAACGCACGCCTGTTCTTGAAGGGTTTGCTTTTAGTCAGAAGTTTCAGCTTCATGTTGAAACTTTTTATTCCTTCATTTATGTTTTAGTTCTGCCTTAGAATCTCCTTGGCAACAAATGCTTACTTTGTGCAGGACACGCGTGTAAGGGTTTTGCTTATGATACTGCGTTCAGTCCTGCCAGCAATTCCTGTGACTGGTGAGGCCACCAAGGCCCTGAGGAATTAGACTGCGTGCTCCGGGCCATATCCCTCGTAAGTACTAGAGATGGGATCCGAACTTGAAACCTGGATATTCTGGCTGAGAATCTGAGCTCTTCAGCAGAGAACAAAGAACCTGGGGGTAGGCAGTCCCCTAGAGTTTGCCCTGCCAGCATTCTGGCTGCCTCCTCTGAAGAGCCCTCTCATTCTGTCTGCAGTTGGCTGCTTCCGCTTCAGGCGGAGTTCCCTGAAACATAGGGACGGGCGTTTATTGTGACCCCGCACCTGCCATGAAGACATCCTGACCATGCATGACTAATATTACTGGGCTTTACTATGTGCTGAGAACTCACGGAATCCTCACCGCAGCCTATGAGAGGATGTCACCCCCATTTTTATAAAAAGAACACTGAGGCTTGAGGAGTGATTAATTTCTCTAGCAGAGCTTGCTGGGAATTGGTTGACCCTTGGTTATCTGGTGCCCTTGACCAGAGGTCAGCAAACTGCTATGCTTGTCCAGACCCAGCCTGCTGGCAGGTTTTGTATGCCTGTGAGCTAAGAATGTTATTTATATTTTTAAAAGTTTTGGGGGGAAAATCTAAAGGATAATATTTTGTGAGAGGTGAAAATGATATGAAATAAACGTTTCAGGGTCCCTCAATCACGTTTCAGTGGCTCATTTATTCATTTCCGTATTGCCTGTGGCTGCTTCGGGGCCCTGAGGAGAGAGTTGGGAAGTTGCAAGCGAGGCTGTGCGGCCCTTTACAGAAAACTATGGTGACCCCTGCTCTTGGTCATGTACCTTATCGAGATGAGGGCGCCCTTACGGGGTGGACGCTGTTCTCAGAGGAAGTTGGGAGCATGACAGTGTTAGGCCAACAAAGTCCGCCCTGCCCCTTTCTGGCCCCAAGGGGCTACCAACCATGGGAGGACATCCGTGACCCTCAGCAGCTCTTGATTTAGCTGGGGAGTTAGAAGGCGGGAGCAAAGTAACCATTCAAGGCAGGTAGCCAGCAGGAGATGTCGCAAGACGAGGCAGGCCCCCTTTTCCCTCCAAGGGCGTCATCTGGCTGGTGGGTCCAGATACCTTAGAGCTGGAACACCTGGGAATCATGATATTCTCTAGACAACACGGCAGAATGTTGGTATTTTAAATTCCTTCGTGGGTGTGCCACTGTAGTCCTGCAGAAAATAGAAATCTCTAGCATGTGCACATGGATACTGAATGGTAATAGTAAATTTTAAAAGGACAATAGATTGTGTAGCATGATGGGCCATGTGAGTTTTTTAAATTTATATTCCTTTTTGTATTGTTACAGATCTTTTTAAGAATCTAGATCAGAATTAAAAGCACTGTACTGAAAATATTCTGTGGCCATTGTGATTTCTTTATCCTTAAGATGATTGGACGTTTTAACGTGACTTTTAGTTTTGGAGATGATTGGATCGGGAAAGTAGTGCTAGTGTGAATGTTTCTGAGCCTCCCTCCCCCCACCTCCCCTCCCAGAACTGATGATAAATAAGGTGTCATTGGGATATGTGGCAGGAGATTGGTCCGGATGGGAGTGGTTATAAAAATGTGGTTTGGATGGCAATAATGCTCCGACAGAGAGTAAGAGGGAAGGGTGTCAGGTGGGTGGGAAGGCAGTGACAAAAGCAGAGGTCCATTGTGCACTAGAGCCGTGGTCGGCAAACCGCGGCTCTCGAGCCACATGCGGCTCTTCGGCCCCTTGAGTGTGGCTCTTCCACAAAATACTACATGCGGGCGCACACGTACAGTGCGATTGAAACTTCGTGGCTCATGCGCAGAAGTCGGTTTTCGGAAAGGAGATAGACGAAACAAGTATACAAGACGAGTGTGGATGGGAGAGTTGGAAGGGGTTGACCTCAGTGAACGGACCTCAATCAGATTGAGGACGTTTTTAGCAAAGGCCAGCTTAGGAGTACCCTAGTTAAGTTAATAATAGTGTGCCTACCTATATAGTTTAATTTAAAAAAATTTGGCTCTTAAAAGAAATTTCAATTGTTGTACTGTTGATATTTGGCTCTGTTGACTAATGAGTTTGCCGACCACTGCGCTAGAGTAAGGAGGCTGCCTCATGTGAGGAGAGGCTTGGACCATCTTGTGTGCTGAGTGGCAGGCATTTTCCTGTAGGTATGATGGGAAAATCATGCAGGTTATCCCAGGGCTGGTTCAGGATGGGCTGTTTCCACTGATACTGATATGTGCTGAGCCAGGATGTTGCTAGGATCCCAAAGTCCTTGTTGAGTGGGGGAGAAAGTCAGAGAAGTAACTGTAAGGTTATAAGCCAGGTAGGCATGAAGGCTTTCAGTAGGCTCAAGGGTGCACTGAAGACTGGTAGACCAGTTGGCCACATGGACTTCTGGGGACAGTACTGTCCAAATCTTTAGTAGTGAAGACCCAGACTTTCCGTTTTAGCAGGGGCCCAGCTTCTTGGAGGGGGCTCAGGGATACCAATTTAGCTAACTTTTTGCTTAGGGAACTAAATTGGCCCAGTCCTTCCTTTGGCAGAAGGTGGGATAGAGTTAAATCCTCATTATGGAAAGGTGGCTGCCTGGAGACTTGGTAACTGGTCTGACGAGTTTTTCTTCTTCTCCCACATACTTGACAAAATTCATTGACATTTCCTACTGTGTCACCAGACCCTTTGTCAGAATTAAAATCTGTTCTTTGTGACTGACTGATCACCTGAAATGCCTCGGGGAGGTCCCTGGGCCCTCAGCCCAGGTGCTCTCTGTGGTCCTGCCTTCTAGCTCCACTCACCCGCACCTGATACAATGTTCTCTTTCCCAATAAAGAGAACTGGTGAGGTGCTATGGTTTCCAAATCGTATCCCTTATCTTCTCTCCCCCTTCCCCCTTCCTGCTCTTTACCTCTCTTTAGGTTAAATGTCTGCATATGCTTAGAAATAAATAATGTTGACAGTGGGGAACTGACAAGAGAATTGCTTTCCCTTTGGCCACGTTGTCCACTGTGGGTGGGGCCATACCATTGGGCTAGTTTCCTCCAGTTCCAGGTTTAGGAAGTGGACTGAGATCTCCCAACCCAGCCTCAAGCCACAGGACATTGAAGCAGGGATGGAGCATAGTCATCAGATTGGGGCTGGGGATGGCGTCTGGAGATAAAGCCCAGAATCCTCAAGTGGCTGGAGGGTGTTGGGTAAAGGGTTGTTTGACCTTTTAAGATGGAAGCTGCTTTGCGTCCGTCAGGTTTTGTCCCTCAGGGAGGGTGTTGGTCTTTAAGATAGCTGCAGTCTGGAAAGAGGGTTTGCTGGGGGGCTTTAACTGTGGAATGCTTCCAAGTGGTCACTATGAATGAAACTGTTCTCAGTAGAAGATCCAATAAGAACAGGTTTCAAGACCTGCTATTTAGTCACAATGGCACAGCGAGTGAGCAGCCTGATGGGATCACTGACCACCCGCCATGCTTGTCTGTGCACAAACGGGATTCCTGTCATAGGCCACCTCACTCAGGGTGATGAGGTTAAGGGTTTTCACATCGGCAAAGCAATTGGATGTAGCAGGAAATATGCAGAACAAGACAAATTAGACCTGGAGCATTTAAGATTTCTGTAAAAAACAATGTATTTTTTTCTTTTTTGTTGTAAAATGCCCATAAGCTTCATTGAGTGACATTTAGCACATGTGCAGTGCTGTACCGCCATTGCCACTGGTTCCAGAACATTTCCCTGTTGTCAGTGGATGTGTGGAGTATCCCTCTCCCCACTGAATGACTGGGGTGGTGTCCGTATGATAGCTCGAGCTCTCATGGGAGGATGAGTGCTTTTTATTTGCGTGGAGCGACATCCCTGCGTTTCCAAAGTCCCCTGTTCCTGAGTCCCGTCCTGGAAGAAGTGCAGTTGGGATACTCAGTGGAGCTAAAGCGAAGCCAGTGTCGGGAGGCTCCTTGCCTGTCGCAGCTGGGTCCAGTTCAGCATCAGGCCGTCACAGGCCATTAGCCCATGGCGTGTGGGCGAATGCCGGGGAGCAGGAGCGTGAGCCCCGCAAGCCCAGAGTCAACCAAGAGGAACCGAGAGCCACGAGGGTGAGAGCCACGAGAGCGAACTCCTTTGTTTAGGGGATTAAACATCTCAAACCTTCCTGCGTGGAGTGGCCACGCCCACCCTGACCAGGTGTGACTGACAGCAGGTACTTCGCTAGTCCCCCCAACTTTCCTGGGCATGTGTCTCCTCCCCCGTCCAGTCCCTTCCCCCACTGACCTGCGGGGACCAGACCCGTGGCTCCGTGGGGAGTGCAATGCTGTAGTCTACCGGCGAAGCGGCCTGAATGAATGTCTGTAATAATTGGCATTTCCTTTGCTCCTTTCCTGTTATTAATAACTTGGCTAATTACAAGGGTATCATCATCACCTCACAAGGAAACTGCCCAGGAGCATCACTCCGCTCCTCCCGCCCTCCAGCCCCCGTCAACCACTGGTCTACTTTCCTTCTCTGTGGATTCACTTCTTCTGGGTTTCCTACAAACAGAACCATACGCTGTGTGACTTTTGTTGTTGTTAATCCTTGCCTGAGGATATTTCTTCCATTGATTTTAGTGAGAGTGGAAGAGGTGTGGGGGCGGGA
This sequence comes from Myotis davidii, assembly GCF_000327345.1. NCBI lineage: Eukaryota > Metazoa > Chordata > Mammalia > Chiroptera > Vespertilionidae > Myotis > Myotis davidii. The sequence continues at coordinate 516,314 of NW_006299603.1, read as the reverse complement.
GAGAGAGAGAGAAAGAGAGAGAGAGAGAAAGAGAGAGAGAGAGAGAGAATGAATATATATCTAGGAGTGGCATTGCCAAGTCATTTCGTAATTCTGTGTATAAGTATTGAGTCAAGGTTCCTTTCCTTTTTTTTTTCCTTTTGGTTTTAATTTTAAAAACACCATTTTATTGTCAAACAAACCACAGATGCAGAAAACCACAAACAAATGTAGCCTAATGAATTACTCTAAGGCAGTGGTTCTCCACCTTGGCTGCACATTAGAAGCATGTTAAAATCCTGATTTCTGGGCCTCATCCTCCGGAAATTCTGTTTCTTTGTTACTAATGCTGTGGCCCTACCTCATAACAAAGAAACAGAATTTCCTGAGATGAGGCCCAGAAATCAGGATTTTAAAAAGATTCCCAGGCGATTCTAATGTGCAGCCAAGGTTGAGAACCGCTGCTCTAAGGGGAACAGCCTTGTAACTCCCACTTGGTTGAGAACACTTTGCCAGCAGCAGTTGCCTCCTGCTCCCCGCCTCCCCCGCCCGGCTCCCCCCAGGCCCTTCGCAGGCTCCATCCCAGTCACAGCCCCTCCTCCCTCCCCAGAGCAGTCACTGTTCTGTCTCTTCTACGGGGTCACTTCTTTCTGTAGTTTCACTACTCAAGTGGGGAATCTCTAGACCAGCGGTTCTCAACCTGGGGGTCGTGACCCCTTTGGGGGTCGAATGACCCTTTCACCGGGGTCACCTAAGACCATCGGAAAACACATATATATAATTACATATTGTTTACAGTAGCAACATCACAGTTATGAAGTAGCAACGAAAATAATTTTATGTTTGGGGGCCACCACAACACAAGGAACTGTATTAAAGGGTCATGGCATTAGGCAGGTTGAGAACCACTGCTCTAGACAGTATAGGTTAGTCTTGCCCATTGAAATATTTGGTATGTCTCTTCGGATGTACAGCAGTGATTCTCAACGGGGGGGTGGAGGGTGGGGGTGAGGAGCGAGGTGATCTTGCCTCCCAGGGGACATTCGGCAATGTCTAAAGACATTTTTGGTTGTTTCGGCTTGGGAGGGTGAGCTTCTGGCACTGAGTGGGGGCCAGAGAAATGCCTTCCCCCAGGCCTGACCGGTTCCCTAGCCCTGGTTCGAGAAGCTCTGGTCTGCTGGTTTCCTCTGCACTCGCCCGCAGAGTGAGTGCTGCTGGCTGTGCTCATGGCCCTGGTCCTCTGGACCCAGAGGCAGGGTCAGACCAGGCCTGTCATTGGCTGCCCCACCCCCGCGCTCTGCAGTCAGCCATTTTCAGAGGTGATTCTTTCACTCCTTCCCTTGAGCATGGTTGTGGGTGGTGGTGTGCACTCTGGCTGGTTTTCCTTTTTTAAAATCTGCAAATTTTCTTATTCAGCCTAGTGGTAGTCATGGACCTCCCTTTCTCAGTTTTTTAATGAACAAGGCACAGATTGGACATCATAATGAAACTGTCTTCTTCACAAAGGCAATTTTGCTGAGAAAATTATGTTTTATATAGGCACAAGGTCTGAGGGTGATTGCGAAGGAATTTTACAAGGGCAAGAAAACACGTTCATCTTAGGGTTGGTGGTTGTAAGACAGAGTGGGCAGCCAACCTCGAGACACATGACGGAAGGAAAACAATAGATCTGAAATATGTGTCATGTGAGGATGAGTTTGATGAAGAAAGAAGTTGGAAAGTTGTCTTAATGATGCTCATATAGTGCCCTGGCTGTTGAGCTTACTGGTTAGAGCAGTAGTTCTACACCTTCCTAATGCTGCGACCCTTTAATACAGTTCCTCATGTTGTAGTGACCCCCAATTTCATTATTACAAATTGAACGTAATTAAAACATAGTGATTAATCACAAAAACAATATGTAATTATATATGTGTTTTCCGATGGTCTTAGGTGACCCTTGTGAAAGGGTCGTTCGACCCCCAAAGGGGTCGCGACCCACAGGTTGAGAACCTCTGGGTTAGAGCATTGGCCCACACACCAAAGGGTCATGGGTTTGATTCCTGGTCAAGGGCATGCGCCTGGTTTGCAGGTTTGATCCCTAGCATGTGGGGGGAGGCAACCAATCAATGTGTTTCTCTCACATCAATGTACCTCTCTCTTCCTCTCCCTCCTCTTCCTCCTCTCCCCCTCCCTTCCTGCCTTCCACTCTCTAAAAAAATCTGTGGGAAAAATATCTTCCGGTGAATATCAACAACAAAACAAGATGCTCATGTAGTCCAGAGGAGCATAATGCTTCACACAGACTGTCTTCCCAGTTTGGAAAGGATGCTTTTGAAAGAGGTCCACAGCGCTGCGTGACTTGATTTGGAAACTTCTTGCAGTTGAAAATGTTATATTTACAAGTGTTTCCTGATGGGGATTGCAAGTGACAACAGTGGGCGTTTGGTGGAATGACACATAGGCGTTGGGGCCTGAGAGACAGTGAAGGCCATGTGGCCACGCTGGCCCTGAGCTCCTGGGAGGAGGGATAAGGGTGGCTCAGGCAGACCCGGGTCGAGAGTTACAGATTCAGAATCAAGGAAGTCAGAAAATGCCCTCAGTTGTCTCCCTCTTGACCCACAGTGCGGATGTTGCCTGCACTGAGGCAAACATTTCTAAGTTTCCCTAACTCCGCAAAGGCCATCTTGAGGAAGGTCTAGCCAGCCTGGAATGGTCAGTAGGAACCAGTTCTTCAGGACCTGCTGTTGCTAACTGAGTGAGTGTAAGATGGCATGGGCTGTTGCTTTATTTTATTTTAGGTGACATTAGAATATTTATAGAGGGTTCCCTAGGCTTTGTAGCAACCCTGCTTCCCTCATGCTATTTTCCCCTTAAGATCTTCTTTCAATTCCTACTTCTGGGTGGGTGAGTGGGGTTTAGGAGGGTAAGGGTGTTGAGGGTCCCAGCTGTGATGGCAGTGTAGATTGTAGAACCAACCTGATGCATTCTGGAGCTAAGTTTGCATGTATTACAATGAAGTAAAAGCAAACATTTGGTCCTCGGTTGCACTAACCGCATTTAGACAATGCAGACGTGGAACATTTCCATCATTCCAGAAAGTTCTGTTGGGAAGCACTGCCCTAGGACGTTTCATTCATGGTAGAAGATAGCTCTGCAGTCAGATGGACCTGGATTTGAATCCTGTAAATGTGTGACCTTGGACAAGGTGCCTAGCTTTTCTCAGTCTGTTTCCTCATCAATAATGAGGAAATTGTAGGAGACTCAGTCTCAATGTTTTTCTTCTCAACTTTTAACTGATATTCTCCTTTTTGATGAAAATAAAGATCCATCCCCTTCTTTACTTTGATTTCCCCCCTTAAATATAACAATGAATGTTTTCTTCCCAACCTCTACCCATTTGAGAGTCCTGAAATAGACAAAGAAGTGAGTTGGGACAGTTGGATAAAACAAAGAGGCTATTATAGGGACATTTGAGCGAGAAGAGGAACCAGGAAGGGGTAGGTGTGTTGACTGGGGCTGAGAGAGTTATCGTGTCTGTGGGTGACCAAGAATGAGGAATGTGTCAACTCCTTCCTGGCTTCTCCCCTCTCTCTGGGGATAGGAACAGAGCGCTTCTCAGTGTGAGTAGAATGAATGGCTGAGTTGAGAGGAAGTAGAGTCAAGATGGGCAAGGAACTGAGGGAGGGAACCTCAGCCTGAGTTTGTCTTCCAGGCTTAGCATTGAGCATCTCAGTCACCTTGGTGATTGCGGGTAATAGGCAGGTGCTCAGACAGCTTAACCCACGGTGGGCGGCCATTCATTGGGAGGACATAGGGCTTTCTCTTGGAACTTGCATCAGCTGCCTTTCGCCATGTAACAGACCATTCCTAGACATAATGGTTTTACACAATTGTTACTTATTTTGCTCACGATTCTCTGGATTAGCTGGGGAGGTTTTCTGGGCTGGACCACAGGTGACCACAGACACAGGCTTGGCTCTCTCCTGGGTCTGGAATAAGCTGGTGAGATGGCTGGTGGTAGATGAGGTAGCATGGCCACGCTCGGAAGGCTGGCGGTTGGTGCTGGCTGTCAGCTGGTACGTTTTGGTTTTTCTCCCTGTGGCCGCTCATCCTGCAGTAGGCTGGCTTGTATTTGGATCTCAGGGTAGTTTTGAGGTTCCAAGAGCAAGAGATGACTCCTTAGTGCACAAGCGCTTTTCTCTGTATCAGGTGTTCTAATGTTCCACTGGTCAGAGCAAGTCACATGGTAAGGCAAGCTTGAAGGAAGAGGGAGGATACAGACTCCATCTACGGATTGGAGAGTGTCAGCTGGTGGTCTGTGGCATCAATACAACACCAACAGGCATCCCCAATCTGGAGCACCGTGAGGGAAACTGTTTCGTGAAAACAGCTCGGTTATGAAGCGGCGTGGCTGTGAGGAGGCCCCGGGGCCAGGCCCCGCGAGTAGACGGCTCTGCCCCACTCTGGTGCGGTCCGCCCTGCTCCGCTCCGCCTGCTCTGCTCCCAGCTCGTCTCCAGTCGGGTCCAGTGAGACATCTTCCCTGCTTCATCTTTGGTGTTTCTGCTCCAGCCAGGTAAGCGCCGTCTGCAGTGTTTGGTGGAAAGCAAAAGTTAAGGCTTCCTGAGCTAGAGGAGGGATGATTTATATAGACAGAAGTCTTGCCCCTGTTCCCTGATTGGTCAGTCCTCATGATTATGAGGACTTCAAATCCTTGCAGTCTGATTGGTCCAAAAACCACTGTCCTGATTGGTCAGAATGGAGTTCCTCTGAGTGGTTGGTGAAGATGTTGATAGGAATACAGGTGCAAAAGCTTAGTTTAGATGGGCAGTGCCTCAGTCTTATTGGTTGAAATAAGATTTCAGGAACTTCTTTATAAGGGCAGCTCAGATGCCGGGAACACAGTGCGGGAAGGCAGCATAATTCAGGCTTTTTCCTAATTGTGCTTTGGGTGAGAGGCCCCGGCTTAGAAATGGCTGTTAGGCTCTGCTTTTTTTTTTTAATCCTCACCCAATGATATTTTTCCATTGATTTTTTTTTTTTTTTTTTAGAGAGAATGGAAAGAAGGGGAGGGGAAGAGAGAGAGAGAGAGAAACATCATTGTGCCTCTTACATCGATTGGTTGCCTTCCTCTTCTGCCCAGACTGGGGCTCGGGGGGATCAAACCTGCAAGCGAGGCACGTGCCCTTGACGGGGAATTGAACCCTTGATCCTTTGGTCCGTGGGCCAGCATTCTAACCACTGAGACAGACCAGCCAGGCGAGGCTCTCCTACCAGGAGCCCTGCTTGGGAGGTATCTGGGGAACCATCCAAGAAGGAAGCACTTTAGGCTGTTTTTGCCATCTACCCCAGAGCCCAGTGTGGGAAACACAATGGGACTCATGAAACATTTTAACCAATACTTAGATCTGTATATGGCGTAACTGAGAACCCTAAATGAGTTTCCCAAGTAGTTACTTAACTTTCTGAATGCCAGTTATTGAATAATCAGATCCTTTCCCAGTGACTTTTGATTTATCATTTATTAAATTCAACCAAAAATCATGGTCTGTTTCTGGGATATCAATTCTATTTCACTCACCTGTATCTATTATCCCATTATGACACTGATTTAATTACTATAGATTTAGAAGATATTTTATTGTAGTTGATCAATTCTTTTCCTGTTACACTTTTTGCAAGTGTGTATTTTTCTTTTCTTTTTTCCCATCATTTATCCCCTCTGTACCCTCTTCCACCTTTATCCATGTCAAGGAGTTCTCTCTCTCTCTCTCTCTCTCTCTTTTGTTTAATTTTTTGCTCAATTCCTATACCCCCACCTCAGTACGCCGCCCTCTTTGCCCTCTCGAGCTGTCTACCTGCTGCCTGTTAGTCGGTCTCTATTCTGCTTGGTACTTCAGTTTGTTCATTAACTTCCACATGTGAGTGAAATCATATGGGGCTTGTCTTTCCCTGACTGGCTTATTCATGTTAGCATAATGTTCTCCAGATTCATCCATGTTATCAAGCGGGTAAAGTAGTATTCCGTTGTGTAAATGTACCATAGCTTTTTTATCCGCTTAATCTCCTTATGGACACTTGGGCTGCTTCCAAATCTTGGCTGAAGTGAACATAGGGGTGCATATATTCTTTCCAATTAGTGTTTTGAATTTCTTCGGATAAGTTCCCAGAGTGGAATTGCTGAGTCATAAGGAAGTTTCTTTTTTAATTTCTTGAGGACGCTCCATACTGCTTCCCACAGTGGCTGCACCATCTGCATTCTCACCAGCCGTGCACATGTTCTCTTTTCTCCACATCCTCGCCAGCACTTGCTGTTTGTTGAGTTCTTTATTGAGGATAGCCATCCTGACAGGTGTGAGGTGATACCTCATTGTGGTTTTAATTTGCATCTCTCTGATGATTAGTGATGTTGAGCATCTTTTCATGTCTATTCATCTGTATGTCCTCTTTGGAGAAGGGTCTATTCAGGTCTGTTGCCTATTTTTAAATTAGATTGTTTGTTTTTTTTGGTGTTGACTTTTACAAGTTTTTTATAAATTTGTGATATTAACCCCTTGTCACACATGTCATTGGCAAATATGTTCTCCCATTTAGGGGATTGTCTTTATGTTAACGGTTTCCTTTGCTCTGCAAAAACCCATTAGTTTGATGTAGTCCCATTTTTGTCTTTGGTTTCCCTTGCCCAAGGAGATATATCAGAAAAAATACTGCTACGAAAAATGTTTGAGATTTTACTGCCTATGTTTTCTTCTAGGGTTTTTATGGTTTTGAATCTAACATTTAGATCTTTAATCCATTTTGAGTTTATTTTTGTGTGCAGTGTAAGAAGGTGGTCTAGTTTCATTTTTTAAAAATACCTATCTGTCCAATTTTCCCAGCACCATTTTTTGAATAGACTTATCTTTAGTTCATTGTATGTTTTTGCTTCCTTTGTCAAATAGCAATTGACTATAAAGGCATGGATTTCTGGGCTCTCTATTCTGTTCTATTGACCTATGTTTGTTTTCATGCCAGTACCATGCTGTTTTGATTACCACAGCCTTGTAATATAGTTTGATATCAGGTAGCTTGATTCCTCCAACTTTCTTGTTCTTCTTTCTCAAGATTGCTGTTGCGATTCGAGGACTTTTATGGTTCCATATAAATTTTGGAAACATTGTTCTAGTTCTGTGAAATACGCTATTGGTATCTTCATAGGAATTGCATTGAATCTGTAGATTGCTTTGGGTGGTATGGCCATTTTAATGATGCTAATTCTTCCTGTCCATGAGCACGATATCTGCTCCCACTTGTTTGTATCTTCCTCAGTTTCTTTCTTCCGTGTCTTATAATTTTCCAAGCACCGGCCTTCTATATTGTTGGTTAAGTTTATTCTTAGTCATTTTATTCTTTCTGAAGCAATTGTGAGTGGGATTGTTTTCTTAGGTTTCCTTTCTGATAGTTCATTATTGGTGTATAAAAATGCAACTGATTTCTGGACATTTATTTTGTATCCTGCTACTTAATTGAATTCATTTACCACCTCTCGTAGTTTTTTGGTCAGATCTTTGGATTCTCTATAATATCTTATCATCTGCAAATAATGACATTTTTACTTCTTCCTATCCAATTTGGATGCCTTTAATTTCTTCTTTTTGAGTCTGGTTAAAGGTTTGTCAAATCTTTTTTTTTTTTATTGCTCAAAGTATTACAAAGGGTATTACATATGTGTCCATTTTTTCCCCCCGCCCTAGACAGTCCCTTAGCCTCCCCTATCCCCCAGTGTCTTATGTCCATTGGTTATGCTTATATGCATGCATACAAGTCCTTTGGTTGATCTCTTACCCCACTACCTCCTGTCAAATCTTGATTATCTTTTCAAAGAACCAGCTTTTGGTTTCATTGACCTATTTATTTCTTTATTTATTTTACTCTGTTTCTTTTATTTCTGTTCTGATTTTTATTATTTCCTTTCTTTTACTCACTCTGGGCTTTGTTTGTTATTCTTTTTCAAGTTCCTTTAAGTGTAAAGTTAGAGTGTTTATTTGAGCTTTTTCTTGTTTCTTGAGATAGGCCCGTAATGCTATCAATTTCCCTCTTAGGATTGCATTCCCTCTTAGTACAGGAGAGCATGGAACAAAATGGTGTCTAGTGAATAATTCTCTCCTTTTGGTCTGAATGTGAAGGCTGCCTGTATTTATGCTAGGGAAGGTGCTCCAGCAAGCAGGACCACAGACATTGTCTTCTCTTTAAATTTTTTTTTTTAAAATTGATTTCAGAGAGGAAGGGAGAGGGAGATAGAAACATCAATGATGAAAATCATTGATCAGCTGCCTCCTGCACGACCCACACTGGGGATCAAGCCCACAGCCAGCATGTGCCCTGACCGGGAATCAGAGCAGGACCTCCTGGTTCATGGGTCCGTGCTCAGCCACAGACCCTGCTGAGCCTGCTGGCCGGGCAAGCCATTCATTGTATAGTAACATGCTATTTAGTGTTCATGTCATTGTGTTTTTTCTGTTTTCTTCTTGTGATTGATTTCATGTTTCATAGCATTTTGTCAGACAGAATGCTTGATATGATTTCAGTCTTCTCAAATTTATTGAGACTTGTTTTGTGTTCTAACATGTGGTCTGTCCTAGAAAACATTCCATTTGTGCTTGTAAAGAATTTATATTCTGCTGCTTTAGGGTGGAATGCTCTGAAGATGTCAGTGAAATCCATTTGATCTGGGTGCATAGATGTTTACAAGGGTTATACCCTCTTGTTGGATTGCTCCCTTTGTCATTATGTGTGTTCTTCTTTGTGTCTGACCATAGCCTTTGTTTAAAGTCAGATACAAGTATTGCTATCACAGCATTGTTTTTCATTTTATTTGCATGAAGTATTGTTTACCATCTGGCGCTCATCAAAATGTTCTCTTTATGAGTTTGTTTCTGTTTGTTTTTCATGACTAGTCTGTTCCATTGTACACAGGCACCACTTTTCTTTATCCATTCACCCATTGGTGAACACTTAGGTCGCTTCCCTATCTCGGCTATTGCACATAATGCTGCAGTGAACCTATGGATGCATATATCTTTTCAAATTAATGTTTTGCGTATCTTTGGATAAATTCCCAGAAGTGGAATTTCTGGGTCCTTCTAATTCACCTTTTGTGATTTATATTTTCTTAGGCATCATTTCATTGAGATTTTCAGGTTTATTAGCATGCTGTTCATCTTGTCGGTATTCTCCTTTACGTCTCTTTAGATTTGCCAGCTTTGCTTTTTCTTTTTTTCCAGAAAAGCAGATCTTGGATTTATTTATCAACCCCCCCCCCCAATTTACTAGTTACTATTATAATCTTAATTCTTCCCATTTTGAGATTATTCTTAACTCCCTCCACCCCCCCATGTGAAGTGTTTAGATGACTCATCATACACTTAAATCTTTTTTGGAAGAAATTGGAAAATGAATGAATGAAGAATTTAATACCATTCTTTTAATACAATGAGAGCTTTTAAGACGGTGAATTCAATATGAACATGGCTTTGGCTACCCTCACAGATTTTGGCCATATTGTATAACATTTTTGTTTTCCTTGTTTTTTAAAGAGTTTGTAAATATAATTTGGATTTTGTTATTTTTGATAGTCATTATCATGAAATCTGCCATTCAGTGCCTATGATGTTTCAATCACTTTATATCAATTTTCTAATCTAATCTTCATAGCAACCCTAGGAATTATTCTTGTTTAACAGACTTTTAACAGCAGAAGAAACTGAGCTTCAGGAGAAGTTAAGTGACTTGCTCAAGGTCACACAGATAATGGGGTAGGGGCAAGGGTAGGAGTGGAGTTAGACCACGCTCTGTTTTGATTCTAAACCATGTGCTTCTTTGACTGTGCTACACTGCCTTTCCAGTTGAGTGAATTTTAATCACTAGTTGTTAGGGTTTAAAAAAATTAACTATTCATTTTAATGAGTTATTTTAATCTCCAAGTTGATGGGGTTTAAAAATAATTAACTTGTGACCTGTAGAGTTTCTGCGTATTAGACTTGCTTGTGGCTTCTTGTTAGCTGAGTGACTGTTTCATCCTCTTCTGTGCATGTTGATGGAGGCGGGAAGAGCTGGCAGAGTCGGAGTCAGAGTCAGAATCTGCAGCTCCACAAGGAGAACTTCCCCCGGACCCACGTGCACGTGGAGTGTGGACATAAAGGCTTAACTGTGCTGGCAGTGTCTCTGCCCTCGCAGAGTTACGAATTGTTTCTGGGGAGTTCTCACTCCACACTCGCTGTTATCCAGCGGCCCTGCCTCCTAAGAGCTGGAACTGTTTTTTCCAAACACACGTTCTCTTTCTGTCCGTCGTCATGTGTGTGTGGGTTTGTGATGCCGGCTCCTTAGATTGAGGGCCGGGCGGGTAGGACTGACTGTGGGCTGACCTGCCTTTCAGCCTTTGGTTCTGTTTCAGGGTCTTGCTTTCCGCAGGACTTGCTGCCAGTCGGTGTGACTTGTTGTGACTTAAAGTGATCAAACCTTTCCCATAAACTGGGCTGTGATTCATCTTTAGTATCACGTTAGCAGCAGTTTTACAGGAGGAGTTTTCGGTTGAAATCTAGTAAAGGTTTTAATCTGCCACCTGGAGTCTGTGTTCCTTACACCTTTTTATTGTTCATGACTAAGAGTGGTGTTGGGTGGAGGGCTGGGAAAGGGGTTTGGCTATAGTGTTAACACCTGCCCGGAAGACTGGTTCCATTTCCCCAAACCTCATTTTCTCTGTCTTGGCTGTGCGAGGAGACAGAGAGCAGGTGCTGGTCCTAAGAGGACCTGCCCTGGATTTCCTTCCTTTTCCTTTCTTTCTTTAGACCCAAACCTTTTCTTTGTAATAGCTTCAGAGATATACAACATGCAAATGTTTCTAGAGTTACAATTTTATGTCATACATTTTGTCTTATTTAATATAGAATCATAGGCAGGTTTAAAGACATTTTTTAAATTAAATATTGAGCCCTGGATGGTGTGGCTCGGTGGGTTGGGTGTCATCCTACGCACCAGGAGGTTGCCAGTTCAGTTCCTGGGCAAGGGCACATGCCTGGGTGTGGGCTTAATCCCTGACAGTTGTGCAGGAGGCAGCCGGTTGAGGTTGCACTCTCATGTCAATGTGTCTCTCTCTCTCTCTCTCTCTCTCTCTCTCTCTCTCTCTCTCTCTTTCTCACTCCAACCCCCTTGCTTCCTCTCTCTCTAAAAATTAATAAACTATTCTTATTTATTTATGAGAATCATTGATCGGCTGCCTCCTGGATGCCCCTCACTGGGGATCGAGCCCGAAACCCCAGCATATGCCTTTGAGTGGAATTGAACCCCAGACTCTTCAATCCGCAGGCCGACGCTCTATCCACTGAGCCAAACCGGCTAGGGTGATAAACTCTTCTTAACAAAAAAAAAAAATTAAGTATTGAACACAGAAAGAACAAAATGGAGAATGACAATTTTTCTAAAGTTATCAATAATGAAAACATTATTTTTACTTGCATTGGTAGGGAATAAAAGTCAGCATTTCTTCCACACCTCTCCTCCCAGTTAGTAATGTCAGACTTTTTAGTTTGGGTGAGAGTGGTGGGTGTGGATGGTTATCATGTGGCCTTAACATGCATTGTCTTGATTACTAACAAAGTTTTAAATGTGCTTATTGACCATTCATGTTGTCTTTTTAAAATGTCATTACTTTGTGCAGTGTTTCTTAACCACAACACTACTGATATGTGGGCTGAATCATTCTTTGTCCTGGGGCCATCCCGTGTATTGTAGGATGTTGAGCAGCACCCCTGGCCTCATGCTCTCCATGCCAGTAGCACCCCCCAACTGTGACAACCACAAATGTCTCCAGACATCATTGCCAGAGTCCCCTGGTTGAGAACTACTGTTCTAGGGTGAACACCCTCATTACCTTTGCCAGTTCTCACTTACGTCCATCCATGGGCCTTGTCTGGTCTGAATGCCTATCACTCTCCCCAAATTAACCACTGTCCTGACTTTTATAGTGATTACCACCTTGCTTTTCTGTATAGTTTTATGAACAAAGTTACATACTTTGTTCATAAACACATAGACAAACACATGTTCATAAAAACATCAACAAAGACACATAGCTTAACCTTGCTCATTTAAAAAACATTTGTGTCGCCCTAGCTGGTTTGGCTCAGTGGATAGAGTTTCGGCCTGGGGACTGAAGGATCCCAGGTTCGATTCCAGTCAAGGGCACATGCCTGGGTTGCAGGCTCAGTCCCCAGTAGGGGGCGTGCAGGAGGCAGCTGATCAATGATTCTCTCTCATCATTGATGTTTCTATCTCTCCCTCTCCCTTCCTCTCTGAAATCAATACAAATATTTAAAAAAACAAAAAACATTTGTGTCTTTAGAAAAATGCATTTTCTTGGCTTCTAGTCAAGGTGGTGGAATAGGTAAACAGTATACCTGCTCTTCCCATAACCACATAAAAATTACAAGTGGACTATAGAACAACCATCACTGAGAACTGCCGAAGATCTAGCTGAACAAAAACCCTGTAACTTAGGATAGAAGCCACGTAGGGAGGGTGGAGATGAGGAAAGGGATGGTCCCATACCCACGTGTGGCGGTTAGAATTGGGAGGGATATCTCAGTTACAGGTCACCCCTAAGGAGCAAGGGTTCCCAGGCCCCAGCCCAGGGTCCCGTTGCTGGGAGAAGAAGTCCCTGTAACTCTGGCTGTGAAAACCAGTCGGGATTGTGGCTGAGTGACATGGCGGCTCCCGGAGACCAGGCTTTCCTCTTAAAGGGTCCACACACGGACTCTCTTGGACTCACTCGTCCTGAGCTCCAGGCCTGGGGCAGCACTTGTAAGGCCCCAGGGACATACATGAAGAACTGAATTGTCTGGCTTGACAGATGTGCTGGCAGAAGCCCTTGTTTCTTTGCCCAGCCCTCCCCCTGCAGGCGCAGGCAGCCGGGGTATCTGAGTAGCCATCAACCTGGTTAACACTGTTCGTCCCGCCCTGGTGATTCTCTGAGACCCCCCCCCCCCTCCCCACGCTGCTTCCACTGGTTTTTCCATACAAACTGCCTGTCTTGGCTCTTGCTATGGATTTTCCTAAAATCTCTCAAAGGTCCGCAAACCCAAACAGGCCGTATCCGGTCTCAGCATGCCCGGAACTTCTCGCTAAGCCCCTCAAGCCATGCAGTAGCAGCAGCTGGCCTCCGTTTACAGCGTGGCCTCTCCTGGTCACCTGCAAGCCTCGCACAAGTGGGAACCAACTGCAGATTGCTTTGTGGCTGACACCAAGTGGGAGAGGTGTAGGCAGTGGCTGACCTTGGTCTACATGTCCCAGGAGGCCCAGAACTAACACAGCCAGTGGCCAGCTTCAGACGTCGCCAGGGAACGTCCCCCCTGCCCCCCATCTTAACCGGTGACACACGCAAAGGGCAGACTCAGTGGGCACCAAAGCTTCGCTGAAGTGGATCCTGCTCTATGGAGTCAGCCTCTGCATAGCAACCCCTCCACTGTACTCACAGCTGATCAGCCTATTGATGTGTGAACAGCAGTCAAGGCTCGAATACAACAGGAGGGCACACAGCCCACACAAGGGACACACCTGGAGCACCTGGCTCAGGTGACCGGGTAGACTATGCCACTGGCCCCCACAGGACCTGCTACGTAAGTCCGCTCTACCAAGACTGGGAGATGTAGCATTTTACCTAATTCATGATAACAAACACAGGGAAACTGCCAAAGTGAGGAGACAAAGAAACATGTACCAAGTGAGAGAACAGAACAGAACTCCAGAAAACGAACTAAACAAAATGGAGACAAGCAAACTACTAGATGCAGAGTTCAAAACACTAACCATAGGATGTTTAATTATCTCAGAGAGAACTTAAAGAGATAGAAAACATAAAAAGAACAGTCAGAAATGAAGAATACAATAACCGAAATGAAGAATACATTACAGGGAATCAACAGATTAGATGAAGCAGGATCATATCAGTGATTTGGAAGATAAAATAGCAGAAAACACCCAGTCAAAACAGCAAAAAGAATTTTAAAAAATGAGAATAGTTTAAGGCAGTGATGGCAGACCTATGACACGCGTGTCAGAGATGACATGCGTGTCAGAGGACACGCGAACTCATTTTTTTGGTTGATTTTTCTTTGTTAAATTACATATCTAAAAGAAATATCAAAAATTTAAATCTTTATTTTATTATGGTTGCAAATTTCAAAAAATTTCTGTATGTGACACGGCACCAGAGTTAAGTTAGGGTTTTTCAAAATGCTGACATGTCGAGCTCAAAAGGTTCACCATCACTGGTTTAAGGGACCTTAAGCATACCAATATTCACATCATAGGTGTACCAGAAGGAGAAAAGAGACAGCAAGGAATTGAAAATCTACTTGAAGAACTAATGACCAACCTGGTGAAGGAAATGGATATACAAGTCCAGGAAGTGCAGAGAGTTCCAAACAAGATGAACCCAAAGAGGCCTACACCAAAACACATATCATTAAAATGCAAAAAGTTAAAGACAAAGAGAATCTTAAAAGCAGCAACAGAAAAGCAGGTAGTTACCTACAAGGGAGATCTCCTAAGATTGTCAGCTGAATTCTAAACAGAAATTTTGCAGGCCAGAAGGGATTGGCACAAAATATTGAAAGTGATGAAGAAAAAGAACCTACAATCAAGATTATAATTTAGAATTGAAGGAGAGATAAAGAGCTTTCCAGACAAGGAAAAAGCTAAAGGAGTTCATCACCACCAAACCAGTATTACATGAAATGTTAAAGGGTCTTCTTTAAGAAGAAGAAGAAAATATGAATAATAAAATAGCAATAACTACATATCTATCAGCAATTTTTAAAAATGTATATGGATTAAATGCTCTAATCAAAAGACTTAGGGTGGCTGAAGGGATAAGAAAACAAGACCCATACATATGCTGCCTACAAGAGCAATATGGAGTTACCTTATGAAATTAAAAATGGAACTGCCTTTGAGCCGGCCATCCCATTTGGGGGATACATTCTAAGAATCCCGAAATACCAGAAAGAATATATGCACCCCTATGCTCATAGCAGCGTTATTTACAATAGCCAGGATCTGGAAACAGCTCAAGTGCCCATCAGTAGATAAATGGATAAAAAAGCTGTGGTACATTCACACGATGGAATAGTACATGGTTGTGAAAAAGAAGGAACTCTTACCCTTTGTGACCTGGAGAGTATTATGCTAGGCGAAATAAGCCAGTCATAGAAAGACAAGTACCATATGATCTCATTTATATGTGGAATCTAATGAACAAAATAAGCTGACAAAATAGAACTAGAGGCATGGATCCATGGAACAGTCTGATGGATCTCAGAGGGGAGGGTGTTGCGGGTGACTGGGCAAAAGAAGGAGAAGAGATTAGCCAAAGAACATATATGCATAAGCCATGAAAACAGACAATAGTGTGGTGAAGGTCGGGGGGAGGGGGCGGGGCTGGTGGAGGTGGCCCAAGGAGGGGAAAATGAGGACATCTGTAATAGTGTCAACAATGAAAAAGACTCACTTCAGATAGAAAGACACACAAAGTAAAGGAGTGGCAACAGATATCTCATGAACATGAAAAACGGAAACAGAACAGAAACAAAGCTGGGGCAGCAATACTCATACCAAACAAAACAGACTAAAACAAAGGTTATAAGAAGAGACAAAGGAGGAAGGACCCGGCAGTTCCACTTCTGGGTATTTATCCAAAGAAACCCGAGACACTAATTGGAAAAGACGCATGCACCCCGTGTTCATTGCAGCAGCATTTGCAATAGCGAGATTTGGAAGCAACCTAAGTGTCCATCAGTGGATGAATGGACCAGGCAGTGATGCATATGTACAATGGAATAGACTCAGTCATAAAAAAGAATGAAATTTTGCCGTCTGCAACAGCATGGATGGGCGTAGAGGGTTTTGTGCTAGTGAAATAAGTCAGATAGAGAAAGACAAATGCCATATGATTTCAATACAAATACCTTTTGTTTTTTAGATTCCTATATGTGGAATCTAAAAACAAACAAATTTGAACAAACAAAATAGAAACAAACTCACAGATACAGAGAACATTTTGATGGTTGCCAGATTGGGGGAAAGTTGGGGGTTGCGTGAAAAGGGAAAAGGATTAAGAAGTACAAAATAGCCACAGAGCTGTAAATTAGAGCATAGGGCAGAGTCAGCAGTACTGTAATAAGTATGTATGGTGTCAGATGGGCACCAGACTTGTCCAGACGTTCACTTTGTAAGGTGTATGAATGTCTAGTCACTATGTTTTACACCTGAAACTAATATAGTATTGCATTTCAACTGTAATTGAAAAATAAAGAAATTAATGCCCTGGCCAGTGTGGCTCAGTTGGTGGAGCATCATCCTATAAACTGAAAGGTTGTGGGTTCCATCCCCAGTTGGGGCATGTATACGAGGCAACCGATCAATGTTTCTTTCTCACATTGATATTTCTCTCTCTCTTCCTCTCTCTCTCTCTCTCTCTCTCTCTCATCAATAAATATATCCTTGGGTGAGGATTAAAAAAACATTTTAAGAAAAATATTAAAAACAACAAAATGACAACAAAAAATGCGAATATTCTTTATATTTGCAAGTTATCCATGTTTGTTTCAGGAACATATAGATAAGAGGAAATATATCAGATCATCCTAAAGTTCACACCCCCAGAGCCTTGACTTCTTGATTTTTATATGAAATCTTCCATTATTATTCTTGCAAACATGTCAATTGAAATCCTATTATGCATTAAAGAAAATCATGAGGTTTACAATGCCAAGTGATATCTAGGTTGCAATCTAATTTTTTCTTTTAGATCTACTAAGACTATGCAAATATGAATCTATATCACACTTTTAATTTCTTTTTTGGGGGGTATTTATTTATTTAAGCCTTTCCTCAGGAAATGTTTTCCATCACTTTTTCAGAGAGAGTGAAAGGGAGGGAGGAAAGTGGGGAGAGAGAGAAACATTGATGTGAGAGACGCACATCGACTGGTTGCCTCCTGCTCGAGCCCTACCAGGGGCCGGGAGTTGAACCCGCAACCCAGGTACCTGCCCTTGACTGGAAATCGAACCTGAGACCCTTCAGTGCGCAGGTGGACCCTCTAACGATTGAGAACACCAGCCAGGGCTATTTATTTATGTTTTTTAATTGACTTTATTGGGGTGACATTGGTTAATAAAATTATATAGGTTTCAGGTGTACAATTCTACGATACATCATCTATATATTGTATTGTGTGTTCACTACCCAAGTCAAGTCTCCTTCCATCTTTTAATTCCGTTATTGGTGGACATTTTGAGGTTGTTTCTAATTTGTCATTGACATGAAAGACTGCTGTGACAAAAATTTATATATTTATTTTTGTTCACACTTTTTATAATCCTCACCCGAGGACATGGATGTGAGAAACGTGGATCGGCTGCCTTCTTGTACGTGTCCTGACTGGAAATTGAGTCCACAACCTTTCGGTGTATGAAACTACACTCCAACCCACTGAGCCACACTAGCCAGGGCTTGTTCACTGCTCTGACTGTTTTCAGCTTCTGTCTTATCCAGCTTTATTGATATATAGTTTAAAAACCATAAATACATTTGAAATGTACGGTTTGAAGACAGAAGTATACACGCCTATAACTATTGCCCCAATTAAGATATAATTTCCATCAACCCTGAAAGTACTCTGGTGTCACCTACATTCCCCTCCCCCAAGGCACACTCGGCTTTTTCTAAACCACTCCCTGTGTTCCATCGATGCTCCTCATCACTCACTTGAACCCCCACTTTCTCCCTCAGATCCTTCCCGCAGACATTGCACATCATGTTGGCCCCTTCTCATAGGTCTTCTGAGACGTTCATTTTCTGCTGGATGGAATCAGATCTAGATACAAAATCTGCCTCGTTTCCTGAGTGCTCACTCTATGATAGACACTATTCCTTTTTTTTTGTTTTTAAAAAAATTTTAATTCATCTTAGGGGAAGGAGGGAGGGGAGCGGAGGGGAGAGAAACATCAATTGGTTACCTCTATACGTCCCCTGACTGAGGATAGAACCCACAGCCTGGGTATGTGCCCTGACTGGGAATCGAATGCACAGCCTTTCAGTTTATAGGACAACACTCCAATCAACCAAGTCATACTGGCCAGGGCCTGACACTATTCCTAGAGCTTTGTATGCGTTGATACATTTCATCTTCTCAACAGCCTCCTGCTTGAAGCAGGTGCCACTGTTATTCCCATTCTAGAGATGGAGTAACAGCACAGAGAGACCACGTAGCTTTCTCAGGATCACACATAATACGTGG
>NW_006299603.1:496581-497763 GCF_000327345.1 Myotis davidii | reverse complement strand
ATTTGGAGCTGGGCGTTCCAGGGGCACCCGTGCATGTTGGAATCAATTTAGTGGGTTAACTTTATTTCCTCCTGGGTTTTAAGACTGTACTTGTGTGATTATGAGTGCTTTGAGGATGTGAAGGATTTATCGGGTTTGAAGTCAGAAGGAAGAAACACAGCCCAGGATTCAAAGTGTGACAGGCATTTGGTCCTTACTGTGTACACAGAGGCAGGCCGATCCTCATGGCAACCTTCTGAGGGAAGAGATTTTAGTCTCCCTACCTTACAGATGAGGGCATCCTGCCCCACATCCAGCTCTGGACCACTCTATGCCATGTGGTGCGTACCTACCAGGTGCAGCGCCTGGTGGCAACGTCACCCACCGTGAGTGCCAGCGAGTGCTGTCCTCTGTGTTCCCATCGGCCGGGCGCGGCACAAGGCCGTCTCGCTGCCAGACTGGCGGTGTGGCTGCTGGGCTCCACTGTGAGCGGAGTGTGAAGCTGTCCTGTCAGCTGTGAAGTCCTGCGGGACCTGGGAGTGGGTGTCAGGGGTTCTGCCGCTCTGCAGGAGACGAAGCTCGCCCTGGCACGCTGGGCCTGTGTCCTGCACGGAGCAGATTGGGTGGGTCCCTGCTGCAGGGCCCTCGTCATCGGGTTTGGATGTCGCGTGGAGATGGGGCCCATCTGCTGGGGCTCTCCAGGGTGATTCTCCACGCCCTCGGCTGGGTAATGTTACCCAACATGTGTCTGCCTTGCTCTCCAAGCCCAGGGCTCCTTCTTGAGAAAACCAGAGCAGCAGAGTCAGGAAGGTGGCACAGCAAGTGTCTGCTGGCCTTGGAGAGGTGTCTTAGTCAGATGCCGCTGCTGTAACAAAATACCCTGGACTGAGGGGCTTAACGACAGACACTGCTCAGAGTTCTGGTGCTGGGAAGTCTAAGGTCAGGGTGCCAGCAGATTCGGTCCCTGGTGAGGGCCAGCTTCCTGGCTTATACACGGGCCGCTTTGTCACTGTGCCTCACGTGGCCTTTCCTTTGTGCCTGCTCTTGGAAACCTCTCCCTCTCCCTCCCCCTCCCCCTCCCCCTTCTTCTCTCCCTTCCCACCCCTCTCCTCTCCCTTTTTTCTCCCTTTCTTCCTCTCCTTCCTTTCTTCCTCTCCCTTTCTTCCTCTTCCTTTCTTCCTCTCTGTCTCTCTCTCTCCTCCT
>NW_006299603.1:495677-496336 GCF_000327345.1 Myotis davidii | reverse complement strand
GGAGTGGGGGTGTGGCTGCTGGGCTCCACTGTGAGCGGAGTGTGAAGCTGTCCTGTCAGCTGTGAAGTCCTGCGGGACCTGGGAGTGGGTGTCAGGGGTTCTGCCGCTCTGCAGGGAGACGAAGCTCGCCCTGGCACGCTGGGCCTGTGTCCTGCACAGGCGGATTGGGCGGGTCCCTGCTGCAGGGCCCTCGTCATCGGGTTTGGATGTCACGTGGAGATGGGGCCCAGTTATTCTAATTACCATCTGCTGGGGCTCTCCAGGGTGATTCTCTGTGCCCTCAGCTGGTAAATTTTATGTTTGTATTTTACCACAGTTTAAAAATGTACCTATTTTAAGTGTACAGTTGGATGAGTTTTGGCAAAAGTGCCCACGCAGGTAACTGCCACCACGACCAGGACAGAACATTCCGTCACCCCCCAGAGTCCCCTCCTGCCTCTGGCAGCCGGTCCCCCTTGCACTCCCGCGAGGCAGTGGCTTCTCTGCTTTCTGTCACGATACGTTCGCTTTGCCTTTTAGAGCTCCATGCGAAAGAAACACAGGGCGGGGCAAGGCAAGCTTACAGTGGTTTGTATGGAGAATAATACAATCCTATATAATAAAAGGGTAATATGCAAATTGACCCTAAAAGCAGAACAACCACTCGACCAGTCACTATC
>NW_006299603.1:493784-494839 GCF_000327345.1 Myotis davidii | reverse complement strand
ATTCGGTTGTGGCCCCAGATCTCCAATACGCTGTACCTGAGCGTTTCCACTTTAGTGTCCATTTCCCCCTAAATTATATATCCAGTGGCCATTCCCAGTGGTCTTCCTCTTTAGACAGTTGAGCTGGGGACTGGCTCGTTTCTCCTTGCAGCCCCTTCCCCCAAGCCATTTGGAGCTGGGCGTTCCAGGGGCACCCGTGCGTGTTGGAATGAACTTAGTGGGTTAACTTTATTTCCTCCTGGTTTGTAAGACTGTACTTGTGTGATTATGAGTGCTTTGGGGATGTGAAGGATTTATCAGGTTTGAAGTCAGAAGGAAGAAACAGCCCAGGATTCAAAGTGTGACAGGCATTTGGTCCTTACTGTGTGCACAGAGGCAGGCCGATCCTCATGGCAACCTTCTGAGGGAAGAGATTTTAGTCTCCCTACCTTACAGATGAGGGCATCCTGCCCCACATCCAGCTCTGGACCACTCTATGCCATGTGGTGCGTACCTACCAGGTGCAGCGCCTGGTGGCAACGTCACCCACCGTGAGTGCCAGCGAGTGCTGTCCTCTGTGTTCCCATCGGCCGGGCGCGGCACAAGGCCGTCTCGCTGCCAGACTGGCGGTGTGGCTGCTGGGCTCCACTGTGAGCGGAGTGTGAAGCTGTCCTGTCAGCTGTGAAGTCCTGCGGGACCTGGGAGTGGGTGTCAGGGGTTCTGCCGCTCTGCAGGGAGACGAAGCTCGCCCTGGCACGCTGGGCCTGTGTCCTGCACAGGCGGATTGGGCGGGTCCCTGCTGCAGGGCCCTCGTCATCGGGTTTGGATGTCACGTGGAGATGGGGCCCAGTTATTCTAATTACCATCTGCTGGGGCTCTCCAGGGTGATTCTCTGTGCCCTCAGCTGGTAAATTTTATGTTTGTATTTTACCACAGTTTAAAAATGTACCTATTTTAAGTGTACAGTTGGATGAGTTTTGGCAAAAGTGCCCACGCAGGTAACTGCCACCACGACCAGGACAGAACATTCCGTCACCCCCCAGAGTCCCCTCCTGCCTCTGGCAGCCCGTCCCCCT
>NW_006299603.1:488705-492684 GCF_000327345.1 Myotis davidii | reverse complement strand
TCCCCTTCCCCCTCCCCCTCCCCCTTTCTAAGGGCGCTAATGCCATCATCACAGTCCAATCCTCATGTTCTCTCCTAAACCTGTTTACCTCCCAAAGGCCATCACATTAGGGTGCGCCCCCCAACGGGCTTCAACATACGAATTTTGAACATTCTGCCCATAATATTTCAGGTGACAGTCTCATTGGACAGTGGCTTGATGCCAAAGTCCAGAAGAAGCCCCATGGGAGCAGCCCATGTGTCCATCGATGGATGATGGATAAACAAAATGTGGTCCATCCATACGATGGAATAGGATTTGGCCTTAAAAAGGAAGGAAATGCTGACACCCATTACAACATGGATGAACCTTAGGGGCATTATTCTCAGTGAAATAAATGAGTCACAGAAGGCCAAGAGCTGTGAGGTCCACTCCTCGGAGGCCCCTCGAGGAGTCAGAGTCCTAGAGGCAGGAAGTAGGTGCGGGGTGCCAGGCTGGGGAGGGGAGGGAGAGCCGGTGTTTAACGGGGACAGAGTCAGTTTGGGAAGATGAGGAGATTCTGGAGATGGAGGATGGGGATGTTGCACAACTGTGAATGTGCTTAATGCCACTGGGCTGTGTACTTAAAAATAGTTCAGAAGGGTTCAGTCGATTTGCAAAGATGCAAATCGACCAAACAGTGGAACGACCAGTCACTATGAAGTGCACTGACCACCTCTCAGACCCTTTCCCCAGCCAGCAGGCTCCGATCACCGATGGTGAACAGGGAACCGGGGGTGGGTGGTAGGGGACGTGGGCGGCGCCAGGCCAAGTCCCCTGCCCTGCTGGTCGCCCCACTCACAGAGGGCAACCGTGGTGAGCGGGCGGGAATGGCTGACCTCTTGGTCTCTTCCCCCAGCTGTCAGGCTCCAATGGCCCGATGGCGAATGAGGAACCAGGGGTGGGTGGTGGCGGGCAGCTGGGGAAGATGGCCCTGAGCGCAGGCCAGGCCTACGGATCATACCATTGCACGAATTCCGTGCGCTTTTAGAGCTCCATGCGAAAGAAACACAGGGCAGGGCAAAGGCAAGCTTACAGTGGTTTGTATGGGGAATAATACAATCCTGTATAAGAAAAGGGTGATATGCAAATTGACCCTAACAGCGGAACGACCACTCGACCAGTCACTATGAGTGAACTGATCACACCTCTCAGGCCCTTTCCCCAGCCAGCAGGCTCCGATCACCGGTGGTGAACAGGGAACCGGGGGTGGGTGGTGGGGGACGCAGGTGGCGCCAGGCCAAGTCCCCTGCCCTGCTGGTCACCCCACTCACAGAGGGGGCACAGGGAACCGGGGGTGGGTGGTAGGGGACGTGGGCGGCGCCAGGCCAAGTCCCCTGCCCTGCTGGTCGCCCCACTCACAGAGGGCAACCGTGGTGAGCGGGCGGGAATGGCTGACCTCTTGGTCTCTTCCCCCAGCTGTCAGGCTCCAATGGCCCGATGGCGAATGAGGAACCAGGGGTGGGTGGTGGCGGGCGGCTGGGGAAGATGGCCCTGAGCGCAGGCCAGGCCTACGGATCATACCATTGCACGAATTCCGTGCGCTGGGCCTCAAGTAATTCATAAATGATGAGACAAGAGTAAACTCTGTTTCTTGTACTCACAACAGTCACCCTACTTTTGCCTCACCCTGTGTACTCTCCTGTCTGGCTTTTTTTGTTCAGCATCATGTTCTGAGTCTCATGCACAGTACTGTATTTATCAAGAGCATAACCTTTTAAAAATTGCTGAGGAGCACTTACTGTGTGGACATACAGAAAGTTGTGTTTACCTGCTGACGGACATTTGGGTTGTTTTCAGCGTTGGGCTGTTGTGCACCAACCTGCTGGGACCATTTGTGCAGGAGCCTCTGTGAGGACGCACACGCTCTTTTCTCTTGGATACACACCGACGAATGGCATGGGCGCTTCAGAAACCGCCCGTTTTCCCTGGGTGCCCGTGCCGTGGCACCCCCCGCCACCCCGCAGTGTGC
This sequence comes from Myotis davidii, assembly GCF_000327345.1. Classification (NCBI taxonomy): domain Eukaryota; kingdom Metazoa; phylum Chordata; class Mammalia; order Chiroptera; family Vespertilionidae; genus Myotis; species Myotis davidii. Next base: position 490,694 of record NW_006299603.1, on the reverse strand, counting down.
GCCTGCTGCTTGCTCCCCGTCTTCAGCAGCGCTTGTGCTGTCAGCCTTTTAGCATTGGCCACTCTGGTAGTGTGAATGGGTGCTCACTGTGGCTCTCATTCGCATTTGATGCCCAGCGATGTTGCACACCTTTGCTGTGTGTATTGGGGTTTGTGTATGTTTTGTGGAGTGAATATTAAAATCTTCCCCCTGTTTCCCTTTTTCTCTTTTGGGTTTTTGTCTCGTTGTTGATTTACTTTGGAATAAAGAGTGCTGTCTGAAGAGGTATTCTGCTATTTTCTCCCAGCTAGTGGTTTGACCCTTTCATTGTTCTTTACTGACTTTTTGGTGTTAAATTGAATTTAGTGGGGCGACATTGGCTAATGAAATTATGTAGGTTTCAGGCGTAAAATTTTACAGCACATCATCCGTATGTTGTATTGTGTGTTCACCAGCCCAAGTTGGGGCTCCTTCCATCACCGTTTATCCCCCGACCCTCTTCCACCTTAACTGTCTTTGAAGAGCAGCCAGCTTTTGACATGGTGAGGTTATTAATTTAATTAGCTCCAAGTTGTGGCTCTGAGAATTTTCCAGAAGCTCTAGCCCCAGACACACAGATGTTTGTGGAATTTTATTCTTTTTTTGTTTATTAATAGAATTTATTTTTTAAACCAGTTTAGGGCTTACAGAAAAATTGAGCAGAAAGTTAAAAAGTACTTCGATATAGTCCCTCATTCTCCCTAACAGTTTCCCTTATTAGTAACTCCTTTATTAGTGTGGTAATTAAAATATTTATGAGTGTAGTCTGTTATAATTGATGAGCCAATATTGACACAGTATTATGAACCACAATCGGTAGTTTACATTAGGATTCACTGCCTGAGTTGTACATTCTCTGGGTGCTGACGAGTGTGTAATGGCACATATCTACCATCATAATAACCATCATTGCCTGTGCCCACCTGATCATTCCTCCCTCTTTCCACAACTTTATTCTTGAGTTAAATTGAGATATAATTGACATGTAACGTTATATTAGTTTCAGGTCTACAACTTTAAAATATACAATACATTGTTACTAACTATAGTTAACATGCTGTGCATTACATATGTTACATCTCCAGGGCTTATCTCTTTTATAATTGGAAGTTTGTATCTTTTGATTCTCTTCACTCATTTTGCCCGCTTTCCCATCCACCTGTTCTCTGTATCTATGAGTTTGGTGTGTTTTTTTTAGATTCTACATATAAGTGAAATCATATGATCTTTGTCTTTCTCTAACTTATTTCACTTATAATAATACCCTCAAGGCCAGCCATGTTTTTGCAAATGGCAGGATTTCCTCCCTTTTTTATGGCTAAATAGTACTCCATTATTTACATGTCTCTATGCATATATATCTATATGTACATTGCATTGTATTTATTCATTCATCCATTGATGGGCATTTAGGTTGTTTCCATGTCTTGGCTATTCATATATTTTTTGAGTAGTGTTTTTGTTTCCTTCAGATAAATACCCTGAAGTGGAATCAGTCACTATGAGGTGCACTGATCACCTCTCAGGCCCTTTCCCCAGCCAGCAGGCTCCGATCACCGGTGGTGAACAGGGAACCGGGGGTGGGTGGTGGGGGACGCAGGTGGCGCCAGGCCAAGTCCCCTGCCCTGCTGGTCACCCCACTCACAGAGGGCAACCCGTGGTGAGCGGGCGGGAATGGCCGACCTCTTGGTCTCTTCCCCCGGCCATCAGGCTCCAATGGTTCGGTGGCAAATGAGGAACCAGGGGTGGGTGGCGGCGGGCAGCTGGGGAAGATGGCCCTGAGCGCAGGCCAGGCCTAGGGACCATACCCTCGCACGAATTCCGTGTGCTGGGCCTCAAGTAATTCATAAATGATGAGACAAGAGTAAACTCTGTTTCTTGTACTCACAACAGTCACCCTACTTTTGCCTCACCCTGTGTACTCTCCTGTCTGGCTTTTTTTGTTCAGCATCATGTTCTGAGCCTCATGCA
>NW_006299603.1:479735-487392 GCF_000327345.1 Myotis davidii | reverse complement strand
AACTTATTTCACTTATAATAATCCCCTCAAGGCCAGCCATGTTTTTGCAAATGGCAGGACTTCCTCCCTTTTTTATGGCTAAATAGTACTCCATTATTTACATGTCTCTATGCATATATATCTATATGTACATTGCATTGTATTTATTCATTCATCCATTGATGGGCATTTAGGTTGTTTCCATGTCTTGGCTATTCATATATTTTTTGAGTAGTGTTTTTGTTTCCTTCAGATAAATACCCTGAAGTGGAATTGCTGGATCATATGATAGTTCTGTTTTTAATTTTTTGAGAAAACTCCCAGAATTTTATTCTATAGAGTAGTAGAAATTCTATTTCATGTATGAGAGAGTTTAGAGCAAAGATTTAAGGGTGGATTTTCATCCGTCAGTGCAAGGACTCAGAATTTAAGTAGTTTACCACTGTCTTTGAAGAGAGGAACATTTAGTGGTGGGATGACCAGCGTCATTGCAGGGTGTCTTGAAAAGCTGGCCGTTGAACCTTGCCTTGTTTTCACACTGTTGACTGGGCTTAAAGTTCAGTGAGTGAGTGCCGAGGCGAGTTAGGGCTCACTGACCAAGCTGATGTTCTCGCACGTGCTCTCAGAACATCTGTGAAAACCTATTCCCAGAAATATGCTAAAGAAGGCAGTAAAACAGAAACACCCGAACAAACCCTTTTTTTCATGATTTGAACATATGAATATGAGTATTTTGAAATCTTACCCATAGATCCTGACACTCTGAATTGTCAGTTTTCTCAGTTCTTTGCCTCCTGACTGTGTTCTTATTGTGAGACATGCTTAAGGGCAGTGTGAAGAACATTTTTACAATTTTGCAAGTAATTGTAAAGGGCTGGAGGGCCAAGTATTGGAACATTCTGGACTCCTTAGACAACTCCATGCATGTCACTTTTAAATCAGAACTCCATCTCCCCAGAGATAACTTTTGTTTTTGTTTTTGTGTTTGCAAGCTCAACTTTATTTAGATTACACATATAAGAGATACATATTTGTCTTTCTTTGTCTAACTTGGCTCACTTAGCACAATGCCTTTATGTTCCTTCTACATTGTTGCAAATTGCAGGATTTTCTCTTTTCTCATTATTGAGTAGTATTCCATTGGACATATATATCACATGTTTTTTATCTACTCATCCATTAATGAACATATCTTGGCTCTTGTGGATAATGCTGCAGTAAGCACGGGAGTGCACATATCTCTTCAATGCCCTGTTTTGATTTCCTTTGGATGTATACCCAGAAATGGGTTTGCGGGATTGTGTGGTAGTTCTGTGTTTTATTTTTTGGGAAACCTCCATACTGGTCCCCACAGTGGCTGAAGCAGTTTGCCTTCCGCCCACAGTGTTCAGGGGCTCCCTTTCCTCCACATCCTCACTTGGTATTTTTGTTTTCTTGGTGATAGCCATTGTAACCGGTGGGAGGTGAGACAGTTCACTGTGGATTTCATTTCATTTCCCTGGTGATTCGTGAAATTGAGCCCCTTTTCATGTAGTTATTGACGATGTGGATGTTTTCTTTGGAAAAATGGCAATTTAGTCCTCGCCTGATTTTTTTAATTGGATTGTTTAGAGTCTTTTTTTGTTATTGAGTTACATGAATTCTTTATCAGTTTTGGAGGTTAACCCCTTATGAGATACATGGTTTGCAAATATTTTCCTCAGTTCCATAGGTTGCGTTTTCATTTTGGTTGTTGCTTTTGTATTGCAAATGCTTTTAAGTTTGATGTACTCACACTTGTTGAATTTTTCTTTTGTGTTTTTGTGCTTTTGGTGTCATATTTAAAAAGTTTTCACCAACACCAATGTAGAGGATCTTTTTTCCTAGGAGTTTTGTGATTTCTAATCTTATGTTTAAATCTTTGAGTTAATTTTTGTGAGTGGTATAAGATAGGGTTCCAATTTCATTTTTCTGCATGTGGTTACTCATTTTTCCCAACACCATTTGTTGCAGAAACTATCCTTTCCCCATTAGTGCTCTTGGCTCCCTTATCAAGTATTATTTGAATATGTATATGGAGGATTTTTTAAGTGACTGTATTTTTTAAGTGACCACCAAAACTATATTTTTTAACAACGAAGTGTTGACCTCCACACAGGGCTGCATCCATTTTGAATGGTTCAACATTCTAACTCTTCAACACCTTATAGCCCAGTCAGGTGAATTTTGCTGAGTTTGTTCTTTTTGTATATCAGGCATTTGGGTCTCCACAAGGGTCCCATTTGACAATGACTTAATAGCACATTTCAAACACAAAGCATGGATGCATGTCCAAAGGGTATGTTGTGCTAAGTCCTAGGGAACCCTGGGTCAAAGATGTGAAGCAGTAAGCCTGATACCGAAAAGGGCTAATGCATTAAGAATACACAGCTGTATTGTTACAGGTTGTTCAGAAGTTTTCATTAACTGGGTTGTGTTCACAAACATCAAATCACCAAAATTAAAGATTAAAAGCAGAACAACTTGGCAACCATGTTCGAGGAAACACTTTGTCATCGTGATTAAGGGCTTACATGAGTTTAAATCTCAACCCACTGTTAATCGACAACAACTGTGGGCAGGTTGTTTATCCTTTTGGGGCCTCTGCTGTCCCAGCTGCAAATGGAAAATATAATCCAGGCTTCCTCCTGGAGTTGTAGATAATGCACACGAGACAGTTAGCACGTAGTGAGTAGCTGTTTAGAGCCAGGGCAGAACGGTTCAGGGTAAGGAGAGTGAGGGAGAAAGCAGTCTGCATCAGCCATGTTAACAACAAGTTAGGGACTTCCAGTCAGGATGGTGGCGTGGTAAATGCACTCACACCCTCCTGCCACCACTCAGCATTGCATCTGAACCACAGAACAGCCATCATTCAGAAACTTCTGAAAAGAAGAAGCCACATTGTGACTGATAGGGGGCATGGAATGGGCTGATCTCACAGCCATGTGTGATAGATAAAAATTGGAGTGGATATCTAGGCTGTCAAGGTCCCCCATGAATAGCAAGGGATCTTAGACCCACACCAGGCTCCCCCAGCCCCGGGTGCCAGTGCCAGGAAGAAAAGTCCCCATAATTCTGGCTGTAAAAGCCAGTGGGGATTGTGGCAGAGGGAGACGGAGGGCTGCTGGAGTCCCAGGCAGTTCTTCTTAGAGGGCCCATGCATGGACTTACTCAGACTCACTCCCACTGAGCTCCAGGGTTGGGCAGTAGTTCAAAAGGCACCAGGACATATGAGGAGGAACTGAATTGTCTGGCATCAGGGCAAGAGCTGGGGGAGCAGCCTTATCCCAGGTAGAAGTGCTGGCAGAAGCAGTTGTTCCTTTTCTGAGTCCTCCCCCAACAAAGCCAGCAGGCAGGCTCCATATCCGAGTCTCCATCAACCTGGCTCATACTGTTTGCCCTGCCTGGTGATTCCCTGAGATCCCACCCTACCCAACTTGTGGACCCATGTAGGCTGTTTCAGTGGCTTTCCCATACCAATGGCTTGTCTTGGCTCATGCTCCAGACTTTCCTAAAATCTCTCAGCAAGCCCCGTACCTCTCCCTAAGTGGCCCCAGGCCTGGCACTAGCAGCAGCCAGCCTTGGCTCACGGCTTGGCTTTGCCTGGGCGCCTCCAAGCCCAGCACAAGTAGTTGCCATCTGCAGATCGCTTTGTAGCTCATGCAGGCTGGCCCTCGACAGAACACAGGCGGTGGTGACCTTGGCCTATACCATCTGGAAAGCCCCAGAGCCTGTGCACCTGGTGGACAGCTTCAGACCACATCAAAGAACAACCCGATCACCTCCACAAGGGACACACTCAAGGGGCAGACTCAGCAAGCACAGAGCCCCCACTCAAATACGTCCTGCTGTGTGGGCTGGGCCTCTGCACAGCTGATTCTCTAGGGCGCTTGGTGGTCACAGCCAGTACTTGTAGTCAATCGACCTGGGTGTAAATCCCTCCCATAGATGTGCCATCAGCAACCAAGGCTCAACTACAACAGGGTGTACACAGCCTACATGGGAGGGGGAAATTGCACCTGAGTGCCCAGCTTGGGTGATCAGGGAAGCTGTACCACTGGCCCCTACAGATCACCTTCTGCATAAGGCCACTCTACCAAGACTGGGAGATGTAGCAGCTCTATCTAATTCATAGAAACAAACACAGGGATGCTGCCAAATGAGGAAACAAATAACCATGTCCCAAATTAAAGAACAGAACAAAACTCTAAAAAAAGAACTAAACAAAATAGAGAAAAGCAATCTACTAGATGCAGAGTTCATAACACTAGTTATAAGAATGAGCAATAAACTTTGACATGAAAACCATAAAAAAGAACCAGTCAGAAATGAAGGCTACACTAACTGAAATGAAAAATAATTTGCAGCGAATCAACTGTAGAGTAGATGAAGCAGAGAATCAGATCATCAATTTGGAATACAAGGAAGCAAAAAACACCCAATCAGAACAGCAGACAGACAAAAAGAATCCAAAAAGACAAAGATAGTGTAAGGAGCCTCTGAGACAACTTGAAGTGTACCAACATTTGCATTATGGGGGTGCCAGAAGGAGGAGGGGGAGGAGGAGGAGGAGGAAGAGGAGGAGGAAGAGGAGGAGGAAGAGGAAGAGGAAGAGGAGGGGGAGGGAGAAAGAAATTGGAAACCTATTTGAAAAAAATGACAGAAAACTTGCCTAACTGGGTAAAGGAAATAGACTTACAGGTCCAGGAAGCTCTGAGAGTCCCAAACAAGATGAACCCAGAAAGGCCCACATCAAGACACATAATTAAAATGCAAAAAGTTGAAGACAAAGAGAGTATCTTAAAAGCAGCAAGAGAAAAGCTGTTAGTTGCCTACAAGGGAGCTCCCATAAGACTGTCAGCTGATTCCTCAACAGAAACTTTGCAGGCCAGAACGGAGTGGCAAGAAATATTTAGAGTGATGAAAAACAAGGACCTACAACCAAGATTATTCTACCCAGCAAAGCTATCATTTAGAATCAAAGGACATATAAAGAGCTTCCCAGACAAGAAAAAGTTAAAGCTGTAAAAAAGAAGGACCTCTTATCCTTTGAGACAGCATGGAGGGACCTGAAGAGTATCTTGCTCAGTGAAATAAGCCAGTCAGAGAAACACAAGTATTACATGATCTCACTCATATGTGGAATCTATGTAACAAAATAAACCGATGAACAAGATAGATCCAGAGACATAGAAACATGGAACAGACTGATAACTCTCATAGGGAAGGTGGGTGGGGAGAAATTAACCAAAGAACTTACATGCATAACCCATGGACACTGTCAATAGTGTGGAGAAGGCCTAGGGGGGCAGGTGTGGGGTGGAGGGGGACAATAGGGAAAAAAGGGGGACATCTGCAATACTTTCAACAATTAAGATAAATTAAAAGAAAAGAAAAAGCTAGAGTCCATTAGCACCAAACCAGTATTACATGGAATGTTAAAAGGTCTTTTTTAATAATAATAATAATAATAATAATAATAATCCTATATAATAACGGCAACCACAACGGCGACACAACCATAACGGCAGTACTTTATGCTAGGAGAGGAATAAAATGTACCAAGTCCAAAATATAAGCATTTCTCATGTAATACCACCCTTTCTAACCAAACTAATAAATAATAATGATAATATAATAATAAGAAGAAGAAGAAGAAGAAGAAGAAGAAGAAAAAGAAAGGTAAAACATATGAACAATAAAATGGCAATAAATACCTATCCAATGATTGAATCTAATAAGCAAAATAAATGAAGAAGCAGAACAGAAGCAGACTCAGAGACAGAGAACATTTGCTGCTTGCCATAAGGGGGTGGGGGATGGTGATAAAGGTGGAGGGATTAAGAAGTGTAAGTCGACAGGTACAACATAGTCAGGGAGATGTAGATTTGAGCATAGGGAATAGAGTCAGCAATGTTGTGTTAACTTTTTATGGTGTCAGGTGGGTACGAGATTTATCAGGATGATCGCTTAGTAAGTTATATAATGTCCAAGTACTGGGGTGTACACCTAAAACCAATGTAATGCTGTATCTCAATACTGTCATTGAAAAATAAAAATGATTTAAATAAAGGAGAAACAAAAAATAAAAGAAAGAAATAACAAGATGATTGGCACATACAAACTTTTAAAAAGTTGAAGTACAACTACTTAAAATACAGACCTTTCCTCACAGACAGTACAGCTCTGGGCAGACAGCCTCCGGGAGGTGGTCCCTCGTGAGCTGCCTGTGGGGATCCATGCCCCTCGGATCTTGCTGTTCTCGTTGCCTCACTCCATATTGAGCTTTCCTGGTGAGTTGCCCGATGGAGTGGCCCACATGACAAAGAAGGGAGGGCAGCCTCCAGCTGATGCCAGGAGGGCACTGAAGCCTCCGCCCAACAGTCCAGGAAGAACTGAATCCTGCCAACACCCACTGGCGTACTCGGAAGCGACTCTCCCCCTATGGAGCCTAGAGATGCCTGCAGCCCCTGCAGCACCTTGGTGGTAGCTCATGAGAAACCTGAGCCAGAGGATCCAATTAAATTGTTGACCCACGGAAACTATGAGAAATTAAATGTTGTTTTAAGCCACAAAAAAACCTCAAATTAGTTTTCTAAATTTTTTTTGTTAAGAACAAAACATCATGTTTTGTCTTCCACTATGGAAGACAGTATGGAGTTTCCTCAAAAAACTAAAAATGGAACTCCCATTTGACCCTGTGATCCCACTTCTACGAATATATCCCAAGAAACCAGAAACACCAATCAGAAAGGATATATGCACCCCTATGTTCATAGCAGCACAATTCACCATAGCTAAGATCTGGAAACAGCCTAAATGCCCATCAGTAGATGAATGGATTAGAAAACTGTGGTACATCTACGGAGGTAGGCGGGTAAGAGATCAACCAAAGGACTTGTATGCATGCATATAAGCATAACCAATGGACATAAGACACTGGGGGGTAGAGGAGGCCAGGGGATTGTCAAGGGCAGCGGGGAAAAAAGGACACATATGTAATATCTTTTGTAATACTTTAAGCAATACAATAAATTAAAAAAATAAAATAAAATAAATAAAATCAACTGGTATAAATACAGATGTAACAAGACAATAAAACTCAGAACTTGGCTGGAGATCTTGGACAGAACTTGGCTAGAGAACCTGGCTAGAGATCCTGGCTAGGCTGCTGATCAACTGAAAAAAGAAACACAAAAAAACAAAACATCATGTACACATGCATACACACACACACACACACACACATGCACGCACACACTCACGTACACACGCATGCGCACACACACACAAATGTATGGTCTGCAGCTTTGGATTGCTAAAGAACTTTGTAAAGGGTCATAATAGCCCTAGCCAGTTTGGCTCAGTGGATAGAGCATTGGCCTGTGGACTGAAGGGTCCCGGTTTGATTCCAGCCAAGGGCACATGTTTGGGTTGCAGCTCAATCCCCAGTGGGGGGGCATGTGGGAGGCAGCCGATCAATGATTCTCATCATTGTTTCTATCTCTCCCTCTCCCTTCCTCTCTGAAATCAATAAGAATATATATTATTAAAACGAAAGAGTCGGGCCCTGTGTGCCTCGCCTGAGTTCCTGCTCTGGCTGGCAGGCTAAGGATGCAGCCTTTATTCTGCAGGTGCAGGCCAGCCGGGGAAGAGAATT
>NW_006299603.1:467209-477876 GCF_000327345.1 Myotis davidii | reverse complement strand
ACGTGACAGGGGGTGGCGCCGCAACCTCCCCATCGACCCTGCCTTGAGTGTGACAGGAGGCTGTGCCCCACCCCCCAATCGGCCCTACCCTGAGCATGACTGAGAGTGGCATCGCAACCTCCCAATCTGCCCTGCTCTGTGCATGACAGGGTGCAGCGTTCCAACTCCCCAATCGGCCCTGCTCTGAGTCCGACCAGGGACTGCACCTAGGGATTGGGCCTGCCCTCTGCCACCTGGGAGCAGGCCTAAGCCAGCAGGTTGTTATCTTCCGAGGGGTCCCAGACTGCGAGAGGGCACAGGCCGGGCTGAGGGACCCCCCTATCCCCCCAAGTGCACAAATTTTTGTGCACTGGGCCTCTAGTAAAATATATTTAAAAATAAATAAATAAAAGATAATTTAAAAAAGAGTCATAATAAACAGATCTTTCACTAGTTAGGAGGAAAAAAAATAAAAGATAGCTTTCCTGGCCCTGGCTGGTGGGTCCAGTGGTTAGAGCATCGGCCTGCACACCAGAGGATCACAGGTTCAATCCCCACCCCTGGTCAGGGTGCATGTGGGAGGCAACCAGTTGATTTGTGTTTCTCTCATTGATATTTCTCTCTCTCTCTACCCTGTCTCTCTCTTTCTTCCCTCCCTTCCATTCTTTCTCTAAAAACAGAAAAAAATCAATGGGAAAAATTTCCTCTCTCCTCAGGTGGGGATTAAAAAAAAAGATAGCTTTCCTGGGCTGCTCAGAGTTGCAAGGACCTGACATTCTGAATATGAGAGTTGGCTATCCAGGATGGTAGGAAGGTTCAGTGGGCTGTGTGTGTGAGAGTTTCTGTCCATGGTGGTGGCTCACAGCACTTGGCTTTAGAGCTGCAGTGCAGACATTTCTTAAAGCTGCGTCATGTTTTATTTGGTGTCCTTCCTATAGTCTATGCCAGGGCACACGGGGATTGTGATTGTGACCGGCACTGCCACTTACTGTGGGACCTGAGCAGGTTCCTGGAATTCTCCTGGGTCCCTCAGGAGCCTCAGCTGTAAAATGGGAAGAGGAATCTGCCACAAGGTTGTAAAGATCAAATGAGATAACGCAGGCCCTGCCGGACTCATCCCTTTGTCCAGAGTCTCCACAGTATGTACGTAGTCACTTAGTAGCCTCCTCAGATATCATATCGGCCGTCATGGTACCGCGGTGCTTGTGCTCAGATGACCCTTATTTTACGTCATGGGGCCCAGTGCCCAGGAGCAGCGCTGCTGGCAGCATAGATGTGCCCGAGAAGCGTAGTCCTTCCTTTAAATGAAAAGATGAGAACAATGCAGTAAGGTATTTTGAGAGTGAGAGAGACCACATTCACATAACTTTTATTTCAGTTTATTGTTATAATTGTTCTCTTTTATTATTAGTTACCAGAGGCCTGATGCACGAAAATTCATGCAAGAGTAGGCCTTCCCTCCGCCCGGCTTCATTAGGAAGGACATCCGGTCTAATTAGCATATTACCCTTTTATTATTATAGATTGTTGTTAATCTCTTACTGTACCTGATTTATAAGTTAAACTTTATCATAGGTATGTATGTATAGGAAAAATTACAGTATGTATAGGGTTGAGTTCTATCTGCAGTTTCAGATGTCTGCTTTGGTCTTGGAGCGAATCCCCTGTCGATAAGGGGGGACGATTGTAGTCATATTGTTGCTGTTGTGTTATTCTTTTTTGTTAGTCCCCCAGGGAATTCAACCAGGAGTTCCACCAGGAGACCAGGAGCTCGACTGCTCACTATGACATGCGCTGACCACCAGGGGGTGGCGTAGAACGAAGGGAGGCCCTGGCCTGCAGCCCGAAGGCCCCCATCAGCCCTGATCGCTGGGCCAGGCCTAGGGACCCTACCTGTGCATGAATTTCATGCACCAAGGCTCTAGTACATGATGGTGAACCTATGACACACGTGTCAGAGGTGACATGCGAACTCATTTTTTGGGTTGATTTTTCTTTGTTAAATGGCATTTAAATATATAAAATAAATATCAAAAATATAAGTCTTTGTTTTACTATGGTTGCAAAGATCAAAAAATTTCTATATGTGACACGGCACCAGAGTTAAGTTAGGGTTTTTCAAAATGCTGACACGCCGAGCTCAAAAGGTTTGCCATCACTGCTCTAGTATATAATAAATGCACAGGTCTTAAGTGTTCAGTTCAGTGAATTTGACAAGTGTATACACTTGTATAACCACGACCAAAACCAAGATAGGGAACCTGAACATTAACCCAGGAGTTCTTTAGTGCTCCTTTCCAATGAACCCCCCACCCTCTGGGCATGCTGTGTTATTACATTATTATCGTTATTGTATTGTTCAGTTTATGTTTTGAAGAGAAGAGTGGAGAAGGAGTGTGTAAATAATGGGGCAGCTGGCCACCTGGGCATCCTTGGCACTCCAGCCTTGTCACACTTTTCATGCACAAAGTGCACGAGAAGCCTGAGACGTGGCCTCAAAGTTTTGTTGGAAGTTGAAGAGATGTTGGCATTTGTATAGATGAGGTTCAGAGCCACGAGCCATGAGCACTGGGGGACGAGCCTGTGGCTGAGGAGAGAAGGATGCGTGGCGGATGCGCAGCCTGGACACGCAGTGACTTTGGACCTCATCAAGACTACAGAAGCGTTGGAACCGATGTTCACAGAAGCCAGTTGCGGTTGAGAGCCGTAGAATGTGCCGCGAGGACCCCCTCCTTCCCGGCTCCTCGGTGCGGGTTGTGCCGATGAAGGGGCAGTTCTGAGTTTCTGCGATTCAGCAGCTGGTGCCGCTCTCCCCGCTCCCAGCGTGGCTGCCGAGGCCGCCCAAGGTCTGGGCCAGCCAGGGGAGTAAGTTTCTCTGTGCCCTGAGCCAGGCAGGGAAGCTGGAAGCTTTTAAAGGCCACGGCTCTGAGTATAGACACGTGTTCCTTTGGCATTTGCTTTGTTGAAAACACATTCCCTAGATAGTTTTTCTTCTGTACAGACCTCCGGGCTGCTGCTGCGGGGCCTTGCTGCGTGAGGAGCAGCCTTATCAAGCTCTCCTCAAGGAGGCTGTGAGCTAACATTCATGGAGGGTGGTGTGCCGTGAAGCAAGCCAGATGCCGCGTGAATTATCGCACTGACTCCTCAGGCGGACACCATTATATCCACTCCCATGTCACGAAGGAAGAGCCTGAGGCTTTCAGAAAAATCAGGACTACGCTGCAGGGACCCAGCTGCTACCAAGATGGGCTGTAGCTTTTGCTTCTCTCTCAGACTGATCTGGGCCCAGTGCTGGAAACCTCTCTCCCTCACCCAGCTACCCTGTCAGTCACTGAGGCCTTTCTCTTTAATTCCTTAACCGCCTTCAAATCCATCTTCCCTCCCCAGGCTGCTCAGTTCCCTTCGTGAGTGCCAGGTGCTGTCCTAGGCTCCCAGGACGTGGTGGAGAACAGTAGAGACCAGGGTTCCTGCCCTTGTGAGGCTGACATATCATTAGGGGAAGGGTAGTCATTAATGCCCTTAATGAGCTGGAGGCCAAGGAGGTGCCACTTCCACACCCACCAGAAAAACAGAAAATAAACAGCGTTGGTGAGGAGAAAGTGCAACCCGTGTGCAGTGCTGGTGGAAATGTAAAATGGCACTGTGGTTCCTAAAAAGGTAAACATGGAGCTACCATGTGATCCAGCCCTCCACTGCTGAGTATGTACCCAGAGAAGCGAAAGCAGAGACTCGGGGCGACGTGTGTACACCCATGTTCACAGCGGCGTTGTTCACAGTAGCCAGACGACACTGACAGATGAATTATACCGAAGCTGTGGTTTGCACGAGGCGGGCTTGTTCAGGCCAAGCCCTGTGTGGTGCGATGGGCAAACTGCTGGTAACTTGCAAGGTGCTGCGTGGTAGCTGCTGGCCCTCCCTCTTGGCGAAGGGGCGGCCGATGTCGGGAAGTGTTCGGAGCCGCTGTGACGGATACAATCCCCAACATGCCTTTGAAATGACGTGACCTTTAGGCGAGAATGCGAAGGTCCCCTCAATTACGCAGCGGCGACTTCACACACACTCCAGCCCAGAGAGGCTGTCCAGCAGCCAGTCGTGAATGCAGTCATTGTCTAATCTTTGTTGCTTCTGTTTCCCGGTCACCTAATCTTTCACACCAAGCCTATTGAAAATAAACGGAAAGTGTTTATGCTGGAGAACTCACGCTGTTCTAGAAACACCCATGTTTGCCACTTCAGCAAAAGTTACAGAAAGTCTGAGCCTTAGCACGGAGAGGAAAGGATTCCACACACCTTGTGGCTGGCTTTCCTTGTTTCATGGTTTCAGAGGTCAGATTTGAACTGGTCCTGAAGGGAGTGAGTGTGCTGTCTCCTGGCATAGGTTTCCAGCGTCCAAGTGGAGGGCTGAGGTGTTGCCCAGGAGCAGGGAGGGGGCATTCTGTCAGGTGTAAGGGATTTAACCAGCGTTTTTTGCCATTTGGAAACCTGTTTGGAGGGGGAATGGAATTGGAATGGTTTCTAAGAATGTACCTCCTCTCTTGGGCTTTTAGTTTTATTGTTCCGTTTTGCAGCCAGTCGTTTGAAAGATAAGACCTTCCCCCTAAGCTCAGGTCAAAGTTGGAGATGCCGTGATGTTGGCTTTGGTGCTGTAGAGAGGGGCGTCTTCTCACTCGGGGAAAGAGGTCCCCTGGCGTGCCGCCTGTGACACTCGCAGTGGACGGTGCTCCGTGGTGGGGCTGCCCTGGGCATCTTGGGGTGTTGGGCAGCATCCCTGGCCTCTGCTACTCCATGCAGGAGCACCCCTCCCCACAGTTGTGTCAACCACAGATGTCTCCAGACATTGCCACTGGCTCTTGGGTGGCACAGTTACCTCCTTTTGAGAGCCACTGGAACAAGATGACTGAGTCTGGGGAAGGATGGGCGCTCAGTTCTCTGCTCCTTTTCATGGCAAAATGGAAAACAGGAGCCAGCTGTCAGCCATGTGTGTGCACATCAGTGGTTTGGCGCTCCAGTGCTGCCTCCTGACAGAAACCACATTGCCACACCTGGGACACTGAAGAATCTCAGGAAATGTGGTTACGGTCCAAGGCAGGTGAGGTTCGAGGTTTTCTAGGTGCCTGGCTAGGAGGTGAGGAGACAGTAGTGGGGAGCAAAGCAGACGGGCCCGCACTCTTGGATGTTGCCCTTGAAACACCTGATGCGCGACACTGTAGACGAGGAAAGCACAGGGCGTTCTCCGACTTACTTGGTGGGGCAGGGGCTGGGAGCTCGAGAGCCCCTGAGCTGATCTGGAGGAAGTCAGCATTTTCCCTCTCGTGCTTCACACACGGCGGGGAGGGTGTGGAATAAAAAGGAATCGATCACCTGATACCCAGGATGGCAACTTGCCCATGGCCACATGGACTGTCTCTGTGGCTTGGCTACTCACTAGTAGGTTAAGTAATCACGGGCAGGTTAACCTCCCTGTGCCTCGGTTTTCTCATCCATAAAATGGGGATAAGGTTGCCGGGAGAAGTAGACGGTTAATAATTGGAACAGCGCTGGGCACGCAGGAAATCCGGAGTGTCTGCCAGCCTGTGGCGACAGCCTGTCCTTTCCGCTGCTGCCTGGATGGCACTGCTCACCTCTCTCTCACTCCACTGTCCTCTTTCCTTTCCTTGGTGGGCTGTGACTTCTCTACCCCACCCCAGCCCTCCAATTCCACCACTTCTCCTTCTCTCCCCTCTCCACTGGTACAGTGAGGCCTCCCTCAGCTAGCCAACTGGAGACAAGCACCACCTGGACCTGTAACGGACTTTCGAGTCCTCTGCACAGCCCCCATGTCTCTTTGTGCAGAAACCACCTGCTTTTGGGTAGCCAGGCCCGTCTCCACTTCAGAGGTGGACTCCCTTCATGAGGACTCCCTTCGCGTGGGACGCCAGTCTCAGGGCTCCCTTGCCCCTTGCAGTGTGTCCCGCCCATGGCCGTTGTCCTCCGGCAGCGACAGTGTCTGCCTTTGTGCAGTCTGGTTCCTTTGGTCGAGCTGGGGCCGTCGGCGAGTCTCCTCGGCTTCACGGAGGCTCCTTGTCTCTGCGGCTGACGTCCCGGCCGCACACCCAGCTGCCCGACACCTTTGAGCTGCCCGTGAAGAGGTTTTAGAGCCTCTCTGTTCGCTTCGCCGCACGCCTCTGTGGGCTCTTGCGCAATCACTGGGAGAGGAAAAGCCAAGTGGAAAACGGCTCTGCTTGGTGTCAGGACGAGGGCAATGGAGAAAGACTGAAGTGGAGATTAGTGTTCACTGGGTTGCATGTTACGAGATTTCATCTTATTTTTTATTTTTCAATTTGTTTGCTAGTTTGCTCAGGTGGTTCAGGGCAGGGCAGGTGGGCTCTAAAGGAAGACAAGGACAGGTAACAGATACAGCAGACTAGGGGCTCCGAGGGAGCATCTATAACAGCGGTTCTCCACCTCGGCCGCACATTACAATCACCTGGGAATCTTTTGAAAATCCTGATTGCTGGGCCTCATCCTCCGGAAATTCTGTTTCTTTGTTATGGGGTGGGGCCACAACATTAGTAACAAAGAAACAGAATTTCCGGAGGATGAGGCCCAGCAATCAGGATTTTCAAAAGATTCCCAGGTGATTCTAATGTGCAGCCAAGGTGGAGAACCACTGATCTATAAGATACTTTCTAATAAGCACCATCTACCAGGAACGTGGCCCTGATAAGACCTCATAGAGCTAGGATTTAAACCTAGAGTTTAAACCCAGATATTCAGTTTTTCCTGCTATATTCTGCCTTACAGAGGAAGGGGGCTTTTATATTGGGTTTTGAAGGGCAAATAGGAGTTTGTGGCCAATATTTGGAGATCAGAATTTGGCTACTAGGGTAACCAATGTGTTCTGGTTTTCCCAGGACTTCCTTAGTTTTAGGATTAAGAGCCCTGCTTCATGGAAAAACCATCGGTCCCAGGATAACCAGGGAGGTTGGTCATCCTAGGTTTCACCCAGCGGCAGAATTTGACACCACAGCCCGGAGGCCTGCAGACTTCTCTTTTATTCATCCCTCCTAGTGGTCATCCAAATGCCCCCTTGAATCTTCATGCTTGGTTTCTGCTGTAGACCAGGGGTGGGGAACCTTTTCTCTGCCAAAGGCTATGTGGATATTTATAACATCATTCACGGGCCATATAAAATTATCAACTTAAAAATTAGCCTGCTATATTGGTCAGACCTTTACTTAACTTACCCTAATGCCTTGGCAGGGCCAGACCAAATGATTTTGTGGGTCTTACAAGGTCTGAGGGCTAGATGTTCCACACCCCTGTTCTAGACTCTCCCATTTCTTGGATTGGGTGGGAATTAAATGAGGTAATTCATGCTTGTAACAAACTAAGCAGAACACCTGACCTCCACTAACCCCTTGAGTTTTATCCCTCTTCATCCGCTGTGTGGGAGCTGGCACTCTGGCCCTGGAGTGGGCAGGCTTTCCTGTAGCCGCATAATTAGTCCAGCCCGGCCCTCCCCAAGGACATAGCTGTTGGCCCCAGAGAACTGTGGGTGAACATAATCCCCATCAATTAGGGAAGCACATGGGTACTTACTGGTGCTGCCGGGTGTCAGGTGTCAAGTGTTAGGCCTTGGTGGAGTAAATAGGAAACATTCAGGGTTAGGATTCAGGCCAAGGCAGCTCAAGGTCGTCAGAGACCAGGGATTTGAGTGCAGGCTGCAGCCCAAGGGTCAAGCTGGGCCAGAGGTTGGTCCCTTCTCCCCACAAGCTCTGGTGCCACTTTTCCTTTCTCATTCTGCTATCAGCTGAGCAAAGGAGGCCTGCTGGCCACTCATGTGGAGCATTGCACTTGGAGGCTTTCGAGTCACCGCCGAGTGGAATGGGGAAGGACGTGCCGGGTGCGTAGATGGGGGAGCTGGGGCAGCAGCGGCTGCTCTGTCTGGACCCAGAGTACGGAAGAGCATCGTGGCGTTTCAGTCATGATTCTTTCCTCCAGATTTAGACAATGACACAGGACACATATGACCTCCCTGGACTCCTCGGCACTCTGGAAGCCCGGTGGCCTGAGCTGACCCGTGTTCACGTTAACACAAGCAGAGGGGAGCCTGTAGTCCTGGGTCCAAATGCTGATTCCCCCACTTTCTTGCTGTGTGACCTTTGGCTGTACGTAACACCTCTGTTTCCTCTTCTATTTAAAAATAAATATTGGAATAAATAATCTGATCCGCCCCACACTGTCTTTGAGTGGATTTACATGAGACGGATTTTGCAACCCAGTGCCTGCCATGGAGCTGGCCTTTGTTATTTCTCCGTGGGCTCCCACTCTAGGAGGCCTAAGACCCCCAAACTTTTGGCTGTCTGCAAGGTCAGTTCTGTCCTGGGAGAGCATAGTAGAGAGGGGCAAAGCCCTCAGGCCAAGTTAAAGACCCGGCTCCATGGCCTTGGGAAAGCTTCTTTTTTTTTATTTAAGAGAATGTGCCATGTTATTTGTTGATTTATTTAAAAATTTAATTTAAATTTTTTATTTTTTCAGAGAGAGAGAGAGAGAGATTGATTGGGTGTCTCCCTTATGTACCCTGACTTGTGACTGGGTTATGTGCCCTAACTAGGAATCGAACCTGCAGCGAGCGATTTGGTGTGCTGGATGACACTCCAACCAAGTGAGCCACACTGGCCAGGGCAAAGCTTTTAGCTTTCAGAGTGCTGAAACTGTTTCCCCTGGCTGACAGGCGCCTCGGGCATCTTGGGGTTTCTGTTGCCTCCAAACCCTCTGGTTTATTTGTTCGGTCCACATTTTTGGAGAGCAGACACGGGGGAAATAGGACCCAGGCCTGCTCTCTCAGGCACTGGCGGACATGCAAGGAAATGAAAAGGCACTGGAAGGAGTAGGCTCAGGGCCGGTGGAGGGAATGAGGTCACTGCCTCCCTCCATGGAAAATGTTTCCTCTCACACCTGGTTTGCTTTAAAAAAAAAAAATTCTTCCCCGGGGTCTTTTGAAATTGATTTTTAATTTTTCCATTGCTTTTTAGAGCGGGAGGGAGGAAGGGGAAGAGAGAGAGGGAGAAACATTGATGTGAGAAACATTGATCTGTTGGTTGCCTCCTGTATGCACCCCCATTGGGGATTGAACCCCAAACCTAGGTACGTGCCCTGAGCTGGAATCGAATCCGCAACCTCTTGGGGTTGTTATGGGACGACACTCCAACCGACCAGGCCACCGGGCCATGGGCCCTTGTTTGCTTCTCATCCTGAATTTCCCCTTTGGATGAGTATGTAATTTAATGACAGAAAAACCTTCATCAGGAGCTGATCCAGACAATGTTTGGCCTCGCTGTTCATAGTCCACCCTGGGCCTTAGGAAGTTCAAGTGCCTTTATCCTATGTATTAGGCATTGTTTCCTTTAAAAAACTGTATTGTTGTTCATCACCCTTGTCTTACAGATGGGAAACTGAGGGCCAGGGATGTTGACTCACTTGCCCATTTCACGTAAGGGCAGAGTTAGTCATTGAACGGGGTCTGCCTGACTCAGCTGAGCTGAGCTCTAGTTGAGTGTCAGGTCTGTACTGCTCCCCACTGGGCTGGGAGCCCCTTGAGCCTCTTGGCTCAGGCCAGCCGAGCTAGAGGAGTGTGTGTGGTGGGTTGGAGGTGGGTGGGTGAGGGGGGCGTGTCCTGTAATTGTCACAATTCCCATGTGTGTCTTACTAGTAGAAATCACACACAGAGAGGCAGCCGTGGCTGGAGATTCACGCAGGAAGGGGATGAATTTCCTGGCTGGTAGGGGGTATTGGCAGAGACTGCAACGAGGAAGCCTGAGTTTGAGTATTCTACAACGTGGGCATTAAAAGTTCTGACTCTGGAGCAGACAGCCTGGGTTCAGATCGGGCTCCATCCCCCACATCCTCAGTGTGTGACCTTGAGCTACTTACTGACCTCCTGTTTCCTCATTTACAAAAAGAGGATGATTTCTTCCTGCTGTGGTTAGCAGGGGGTGAGATCCCCTGGTACGCCGCTGGCGAGGGGTTGGCTTCCATTGTTGCGTCTTTTATTATTTCTTTATATTGTGGCAAAATATACAGAACGTGACATTTATCAATTTTAACAATTTTTAAAATTGCACAATTCAGTGGCATTAAGTACATTCACACTGTGATGCAACCATCACCACCATCCACCTCCAGAACTTCCTCATCTTCCCAAACTGAAACTCATTCCCATTCAACACTCGTTCCCCGGCCCCTGTCTCCCACCATCCACTTTCTGTCTCCATGAATCGGCCTCTTCCTGGGGCCTCCTGTGAGTGGAGTCACGCAGTATTTGCCCTTCTGTGTCTGGCTGCTCTCACTGAGCATAATGTCTCCAAGGATTTCCTTCTGTTTTAGTATTCTGTCCATTGTGTGGATGAACCACATTGTTTTTATCTGTCACCCGTTGATGGTGTTACTTGGGTTTTATTTTCTATTTTTAAATTTATTTTTATTGTTGAGAGTATTACAGATGTCTCCCATTTTTTCCTCCTTTGCCCCACTTCACCTAGCTTCCCCCCCACCCCAGGCCTTCACTGCACTATTGTCATATGCATATAAGTTTTTTGGTTAATCTCGTCTTCCGCCAGCTCTCTTCCCTCTGATATCTGTCACTCTGTTCATGCTTCTATGTCTCTGGATCCACTCCGTCCATCAGGTTATTATGTTACTTAGATT
>NW_006299603.1:465409-466970 GCF_000327345.1 Myotis davidii | reverse complement strand
GCTTCTAGGATTTTTATGGTTTTGGAACTTACATTTAAGTATTTTATACAACTTGAGTTTATTCTTGTATATGGTGTAAGTTGGTGGTCTAGCTTCATTTGGGGGGGGAGGAGGATGTACCTGTCCAAATTTCCCACCACCCTTTATTAAAGAGACTGTCTTTCTCCATTGTATGTCCCTGCTTCCTTTGTCAAATATTAATTGACCATATGGTGTGGGTTGATATATGGTGTCTCAGTTCTGTTCCATTGATCTGTATGTCTGTTCTTGTGCCAGTACCAGGCTGTTATGATTACAATGCCTTTGTAGTACATTTTGATATCTGGTATTATGATCCCTCCAACTTTGTTCTTCTCAAGATTGCTGCAGCTTTTTTGGGTCTTTTTTAGTTCCATATAAAGCTTTGGAATATTTGTTCTAGATCGTGGGAGTATGCCATTGGTGTTTTAATAGGGATTGTATTGAATCCAAAGATTGTTTCGGGCTGGCCCTCAGGCTGGCTGACTGTGAGTTTCAACCCTGACCATGTTGTACTGTTACACAGGTGCTGACAGAACAAAACAAGACAAACCAGATCAACTCAAAAACAGCATGAAAAACAAAACAATAATAAGAAAAACAACCACCACCACAATTAAAGATTTAAAAAAATAGCAAAAGACACACCAAAAAAAAGTAGAGGAGGAAAAAAGAGACTATGAAAGAAATGTAGAAAGAGAAAAAAATTAGAATAAGTATAAAAAGAAAATAAAGAAAAGAAATAAATGATATAATTTTTAAAGTAATAATAATGAATAATATAAAATACAGAATAGGAAAAGAAAGAAAAAGAAAAGATTAAAGAAAAATAAATAAAAAATTAAAATATAAAGAAAAAAAGAATAAACTAAGAATATGATAGAAAAAGAGAGAAGAGAAAGCAAAGCAAAGCAAAACAAAAACCAACAAATAAAAAAACCCTTTGGATTTGCTTGTGTGGAGCTTGCTGGGTGTTGCTCTGATGCTACTGAGTCTGGCCCCTGGTGTGTCTGTCGTCCTGGCCTCTGGCCCAGCCAGTGTGAGTCTGTCCTTGCCTGGCCTGGGCAGGGCCGATCCCCATGTCGGGCCTCAGTAACCTAGAGGCTGGGTCTGCCTGGGGCTTACACCTTGAATATTCCTGTTCTGAGCTGCTCTCCCTCCCCCGTGGAAGTGGGCCATGTGGGGTAGTGGGCCCTGGTCAGATGGTTTAAACAGATTCGATTGGGGGTGGGGCCTGAGCTGGGGTTCCTGTCACCACCTTGTTGCCACCCAAGCAGGAGGGGATGTTAAAAAACACAGCACACAAAACAACACCCCCCCCCAAAAAAAACAAACAAACCAGCCCCCTTGGGCTCTAAGCTTCCAGCATGGCCGGCCCTCGCTGGACAGGGTGCTGCCAGGCCCAGTCACAGGGCGCCGGTGTCCGCCCCGAGCTGTTCCATAGGTGGGGGCAGAGGCGGGGAGGGTCGCTTCCCTTGCCCAGGGCACTCTGTCCAGCCCACGCCCCGCTCTCCCCCAAAAGCTACTTCAGAGAGTAACTGGA
>NW_006299603.1:429184-465140 GCF_000327345.1 Myotis davidii | reverse complement strand
CACCCTCCACCCTCCACCCGCCACCCACCGGGAAAGCCGCCGCGTGACTGCTGCGGACGGATGGGGAGAACGTCCCCGGCTGTGGTGACTAAGCAATGCCTTTTGCCTGGGATGGGGCCGTCCGAGTTTACCGATGGACCCAGTCGCCACTGATGCCCACTTCCTGGTGGTACGTGGGCTACTCTTCCCGTCTCTGTTGCTCTGAGTTGGGGATCCCTGCGCTCCAGGGTGTGCCCTCTGGCCCCAGCGTCGCTGTGCCGCTGCTCCAGTTGGCTCACCCCCTCCACGTCTCCTGTCTCCTCTCCTGCTCCCACCCGCCGTATTTCAGACCAGCTCCTTTCAGCTGGTTTTCAAGTCAAATGTTCTGTAGTTGAGCCGCAAGCCCAGTTACGGCGCTGGGAGGAAGGGCCGAACTTCCCTGGCTGCAGCCAGCTTGCCTGCCGCGCCACTCTTCACTTTTAATGAAGATGTTTATTGTAGTAAAATACACATAGCATAACATTTACGATCTTCACCGTTTTTAAGTGCACAGTTCACTGGGACCAAGTGCATTCGGATTGCTGTGCAACTGTCGCCAACATCCACCTCCAGAATTTTCTCATCTTCCCAAACTGAAACTGTCTCCATTGAACATTAACTCCCCAGCCCCTGGCATCCACTGTCTACTTTCCGTCTCTATTGATCTGACTCCTCTAGGGACCTCCTATAAATGGAATCGCATAGTACTTGCCTTTTTGTGTCTGGCTTCTTCCATCCATGCTGTAGTCAGTGTCAGAATGCCCTTTCTGTTTAAAGCTGATGAATACCCCATTGATTGGATGTGTGTGTGTGTGTGTGTGTGTCTATCCATCCATTTATTTATCTGTATATCTACCTATCTCATTTTGTTTATCCATTCAACCTATTTTTAAAGGTTATTATACATACAATGGTTAAAACCATTATAAAGAGGCTTAAGACCTTTCCATGTCTGCCCTCTCCCCAGATGTGTTCACCCAGAGAGAATTCTATGTATGTGTGTGTTAAGAGGGACCTGCTTGTCCCTCTTCAGCACAAATATTTTCCTTGCTGCCTGCATCTTGGCTTTCTCCCTTAATAACATTCCTTGGAAGCTGTCTGGATCTTTTTCTCTTGTGGCCGCATTCATTTGTAATGTCTTTCTCCAATCCTCAGTCTGTGGACATCTCCAGTTCTTTATTATAAACTAGTGGCCCAGTGCATGAATTTGTGCACATTGAAAGGATATTAATTAGAAGAAATATTTTAATATTGCTATTCGCTCTTTCTCTATAATACAAGTGTCAACCAAATTCACAATTGACAGTGACAGATCGAAACACACACATGTGATTGGCGCCAGTGAGAGCTTTATATCTATAATAATAAAAGCGTAATATATTTCTGGACAAAGCTGGGGCAGTGAGGGAAGCCTGGGTCCTGGGTGCCTGAGGGAAGCCAGTGCCGGCAGCTGGGGGACGAAGGCCTACTCTTGCACGAATTTCGTGCATCAGGCCTCTAGTGTATAGATAAACTTGCTTAATTAGACCTGCTTTCTGATTTAGCTAAACTTCTCCAGCCCAGTGAAGCACCCCAACTTCTCTTTCAGGTAACTGTCAGCAACACAGCAGTAAATATCAACACGAAGCAGATTGTTATTGTAGATCACGCAGGGAGAACAAAGGGTAAAATATTTAACTGCATCAGTGTTTGACTATATTCTGCGCAGGGAGAAAACCTGAAGTCATTTTCAAGGTCCACCATTTCTTACTTCTTTACAGTCGGGTCAAGTTTCTAAGCTTTCTAAATCTCCGTTTTTCAGTTAATGAAAAGAAAATAGGATTCCACCGAGTCTCCTATCTGCCTACTCCAGGACTCCTGTGAGGATCAAATGAGATGAGGCACGGGAAAACGCTTCACAACATTTGGTTAAAGTGTGGAATGTTTGCACCTGGCGATAAAGCAAGTCATGTTCCTGGGCTGAAGAAACTGCAAGGAGGCTAGTCTTTGCTAGGGAGAGGAAGCCGGGCGTTGCTGTGTGACATCATTACCCGGCGCCCACAGTGATCATTTCCAGGCTGGGCTGGGCTGTGGGCCGCATTTTGCACCATGGGGTCTCAGCAGCATCAGCTGCAATTTGGTGGGCTGTCGCTCCGGGGTGGGGGTGGGGCCTGTGTCCCACTTGGGGGAAGCCCAGTGTTGCTTTGTGGGTGCCAGGTCCGCGGTGCCATCTCTCTGTAAATGGCCAGTGCATGTCACGGCAGCTCTTGCATTGAGCGTCTGCCCCATGGTGGTCAATGCATGTCATAGCAACTGGTCGTTCCTCTGTTTGGTCAATTTGCATATTGGGGTTTTATTATATAGGATGGTGAAGCAGTTGTCTGTTCTTATACTTGACACACACAGAATTTTTTGTGGGGGTTCTCTCCCTGAGTGCTGAGAACACCCTAGACCAGGGGTGGGCAAACTTTTTGACTCAAGGGCCACAATGGGTTCTTAAACTGGACCGGAGGGCTGGAACAAAAGCATGGATGGAGTGTTTGTGTGAACTAATATAAATTCAAAGTAAACTTCATTACATGAAAGGGTACGGTCTCTTTTTTTTTTAGTTTTATTCATTTCAAACGGGCCAGATCTGGCCCGCGGGCCGTAGTTTGCCCATGGCTGCCCTAGACTTTGCTCTTGAACTAGAGTAGGAAGAGAAAGTATTATTTAAAGATGGGGGTAGGTCAGGACGTTCTGCATTTTACTCTGTAAATTATTCACACATTACAGTAAACCCTCAATTTTTCAGACATCAATTTAACAGACTTCGATTTAATAGACAAAATTTCCAGTCCGTATGTGATATATGAAAATTAACACCCTGTTAATTTTAAAATGCTTTTAACCAAGATTTGCTTATATTTAACAGGTTATTTTTTATTATTAATTCACCATTATTCTTAACAAACTTTAGTGAATAGGCCATATGTTGGGGGGAAAACACTGTAATAATTTCACCGACAAAATAAATATTACATATCTTCAACGATAGTCTCATATTTAAATCCAAGACTCACTGCTGGTAACGATGTTTGGCGAATGATTAGCATGTGATCACACCACACCAAGTTTGGTAATTGGTTCTGTTGTTGGGTGGTGTGACTTTCTGCAGCTGTTTTAATGAGTGGGGCATTTGTTTACTCGTGGTGACTGGTGAATGCCCACATTTACTAGACCTATTCAGTATAAATTTGAAAGTACTGTACTACATATAGAAAATTTTTCTGTGAAATTAAACTTTTCATACATATTTAATTTTAATTACACAAATGCATCTACATAAGTAAAAACAGATAACTAATTTGTCAAGTTTTTAACATACCTATTCAGAAATCCTACTATATAACAGATTTGCAACTGTAATGGACCCCTATGCCCTAACTAGTCTGTTATATCGAGGTCTTACTGTATTTTTATCCTCAAACCACATGGATCTTCTATGGAGTAAAACACACGACTTTTACAGTGTTAATCGCCACATTTGCATACATGGAGAGCAGAAGCTGGAGATCACAAATAAATCTCTGGCTGGTGCAGGCTGCTGAGGCGAGGTGCGTGATGCTTGCATTGCTCTCTGCAAAGCGTGCTGGGCGGGAGTAAGCCTTCATTATTAAGGTGAGGTCCGGGCGCCTGCTGAGACCCACATGGGCCTCAGGAAGGTGATGCGACCAAGCTCCAGTTGTGGGTCGCGATCCTCAACGCTCCTACTTGCTCTGACCTGTTTCCGATTTTGTACAAATGCTGGATTTGAAGATTTGAATTTGTTCCAACGTGATGGTGGTGCTAAGGCCCAGTTTAAACATGTTGTAAATTTCACCTTTGCTTCTGGCCGTCTTGTCTCAGAGAAAAGTGGGTAAACTGAGCTCAGCAAGCTGCCACCGCTGAACCAAGTCCTGTGGGCGAAAAGCATGCTCACATCTGAAACATACACCCTCTCTCGGACCCCTGCAGGGGTTATGAGTGACCAACACCGCACCTGGCGTCCGGACTTCACATCCATTTCAGAGAGCCCTGTCACCATCCCTCACAGCGGCAACCCTCCGACACCCACTTCCACACGAGCAAGCTTCAGGCGTCTGCCAGGTCACATGTCTCCGATTTTGTGGCGGTGTGTTGCGTAACGGTTTGGCATGTGCAGAACAACAGTGTTACTCTTATTTATTAGATTCCCATTTTATTTCATTATGTGTCACTGATGACGTGTTTGAGTGCTGTGACCTAACCCTGTTTCCCCACACATGCGGTGATTTTTAGGAATGCTTACGTAACAGAACGGGCTATACTTACCTCCCAGATAGTAACAGGGAGCTGAGACCGGGCACGGCCCTGCAACCCAGCCTTCAGCCTCGGTGACCTCTCCCAAGCTTACTGGGAGCCGGCAAAAGGTTTAGCCCACGTGAGGACATTTTTAAAAGTAGTAGCTACAGTTTGTACAGCTCTTGGGCTCTGGGGTCTGATGGGGAATGAAAATCACAAGGGGCCTTATCTCCTGGCACTCAGTCAGCAGGTCAGCGTTCCGATGGAAGGATAATTTCAGGTGGTGGTAAGTCCTACGAAGGAATTAAGTCAGGGTAACAAGATGAGGAGTATGGAGGGGTCTCCTTAAACACAGGGAGATTGGGGGAACCCCTCCGAGGCTGACATTTGAACCGAGACCAGAGGAATAAAGGAGAAGCTGCTGTGGGAGGCGCTTGGGGGCAGAGTGAATTCTAGGTGACCAGACCTGTACGTGCAAAGCCCTGAGGGGACCTAGTGGTTTTTCAGAAACAGGTTTTAGTGCCGGCTGTTCTGAGCTGCTACTACTGAGCCATGGAATGAACCTCACGGCATCTCTACAAAGTAGGTGGCCTGATGACCTTCCATTCTACAGAGGGGGAAATGGAAGTTTGGTGAAGCTAAGATACCTGCCCAAGAGCTCAGAGTCTGGGAGTGGCAGGTTCCACCTTGGATATTATTCTCTGCCTTAGTTTCTAAACACTGGCACACTCTTCGCTAAATAGGAAACCAAGTGGGGTGTCAGGACAGCACTGCCTCATACCCCTCCGTTAGGCCCCCTGCCGCAGCTTAGCAGCCTCCTCCTCACCTCTCTTGGAGGGGTGCTGGCTCCAGCACCCGTGGGCCTGTGCTTATCTTAACGGCTCACCCAGCCCTATCTCCATGGTTCCATGTTCCAGCTGTTGGTTTCTCACATTCATGATACTTGATCTCTGAAGTTGGTCAAGGTTATGACGCTAGTGTGTGTCAGACCCCATTTTTCTAACGCAAAGTTTCTGTTTAGCTACCCAGTGTTTAATTTTCCAAAAGTTTTCTTTTTTGTGGTGGTTGTTGCTAAGGAAAAGTGCATTACATTTTATCTTCGCACCCTGTGGAACTCTGTGAGTAACGGGCAGCTGGGAATGAGAACACAGGAAGGAAGTTCAGGGAGAAGTTTTTGAGAACCAGGAAGTTTCTTTGATCTTCAGATTTCAAAGTGGGGAACTCAAGGTGAGGTGGGAGCAGGAATTAGGAATCTACCCAGGGAGGCCAACCTTGCAGTTGCTCTTGGAGGCCACACAGGGTCACATGGCACAGGATCAGTGACAGCTCAGAGGGCTTTGCTGTCTTTGCTGTAGACCAGTAACAAGAAGCAGAAGTTTATGTCAGGAATGGAGGGAGGGGGGCAGGTCCTCATCATAAATCTTTTCCATGTCCGAGGCCACGCTCCTTGCACCTCTCCCTTCCTTAGCCAGGGCGGGAGATGTAACGGGGTGGATCATGTTTTACTTGAGAGCTTTCTTTCTGTTCGTGGAGATTTTTTTCCCAACCTATTTGTGCCCCATCCAGCTTCCTCCCCATGTCTGTGTGTGTGTGGTGGGATTTAGCTACACCTCTTGCTTTGGGTTTCACTCATTTTAGTTTGAGCCCAACATTGTTCAAGGCCCCAAATCCCAACCTTTTTCGGAGTTGCATAATCACAGGCCTCAGGGAGGAATGCACCCAATAGCCCTCCAATTATGGTTTCCCGAGGAGCCTATTAAATCTGGATTCTGAGAGGAAAATTGGGCATCTTGTGTTTTCCCTTTCAGCCTGCAGCGTTCTGCTTTGGTGGGTCAGCGCTTCTAGAAACGTCCCAGTGGTTCCAAAGGTCCCATTGGGAAGTGTGGTTATTTTACAAAGTAGGTGGGCTTTAGAGCACATCACGAGTTTATTTAGCAGTGCCCTGGAAAGTTCTTGCCGGCTGTTTCCTTTGGGGGAGGAGGTGAGTGTGGGGTTGATGGGAACAGAGAGATTTTGGATTCCGATAGAAATGGACGTGCACAGGTGTCTGCTAGGACCTAGCAGTGTCGGACTGGGGCTCCTGGAGAGCAGGGACAGCTCCGGTTGCGTCAGCCCCCGTGCCTGGCCTGCCTGGCACAGAGCAGACACTGACTTGCATCTGTTGACTGAATGGAGCACAGCGATGAGCTGGATCTCCAGGACCAGCCACCAGTCCCTGGTCACCGGCGATACTGACTCAGTCATCCTCCCCCCAAAACCTGTCAGATTTGAGGAGTGACACATAAAAGTGGGATGAACAGTTTCCCCAAGAACCCCTCAAGGGGGAAGAAACGAACATTTCTTGGGGCATGGTTTAAATTTGGTAATTTAAACCCTCCCCCACCCCACCCCCGTGGCATGCAGGAGTTAGTTACTGCTATTTTATGGAGCCCAAAGCAGGGGGATGAGGTGCCTGAAACAGCTGCTGGTGTTGACACGTTTGAAAAATCCTTCTTGGGTTCTGCTAGGGGTCAGGTGCTGTGCTAAGCTTGTTCGGGGCATCACTGCACCTGTTCCCCCAGACAGACCAAGGTACTATTACTGTCCCCATGCACGCGTGGGGAAACTGAGGCACAGAGAGTCATGCAATCAGGAGGTGATCTGCCTGACTCCATAATTCTTTGCCCTGCACACTTGGGCGATTTGAACTGTGTATGGCAGGTCTGATGGGAGAGCCTTGAGAGAATAGATTTGGACAGTCCAGTTTCTCTGAGCCCGTCATGCGGTCCCCATCCCAGCCCTGGAGGCTGAAGGACCGGGGTGTGTGCTATCTGTCCCTCTGTCCCAGCCTCACTGCACGTCAGAGACGGAAAGGGAAGCTGGGACTAAGGCTGGCGGAGGGCTCAGCCGGAAGGTGTCACTGGCTCTCTGGGTATTCAGTGCAAGAACCACTTTAGCTTTTGCAGAATAACTTCTGAGGACACTCGCCTAGGCTTGTCGAGGCCCCTGTGAACTTACTCGGCGTATCAGCAGTTTGTACTGAATGTCCCTGTGCTGGTGAGCTGTCTGTCTGTCTCCCCAGGAGAAGGTAGGACTGGATGTGCTTCTTAGCGGCTCGTGTCCAGAGCGTAGAATGGTGCCTGCTCCCCCGTGGGATCGCAGGGCTGTGGACTGAGGGCACTCGCAGGAAGACGGTGATGGGACTAGTGACAAGATGTATTTTGCTACCTAATAAACTGGTGTTTTCATAAAAGGGAGAGTTTGCAGTCAGGGAGCTGGTCTGAGAAGGTCGAAGAGGTTTCTAGGGCATCTCCATGGTGCAGAAAACAATCCACCTGTGAGTAAATATTGGCCAGAGAGAGGGTGTGGGCATGTTGATTCTGGTGAGGAAACAATTCCTCTGTGGTCCTCGTCTGTATGCAAAAGAGGCTTTTTGCCAATCAGCTTTCTCCCCATCAGCTGACTTTCTTTGGTGTTGAAATGCTACCCGTCTTTTAAGATGCTGCCCAGCATCCAGTCTGATGGGAAACATTTGCAGTTTTATTTTCCTTCACACATTTCCCCCAGGTGTGTGCAGGGGCTGGGCAGCTTCGAGAGGGGTGGAGCTGGAGTTCCAGGGGGCACTCCCTGGCGGTTTGCTCAGGCGGATGGAGGGCTGCAAAGGGGGTCTGAGGACCCAGCCGCCAAGGGGTAAACGCATTCTTTTCTCTAGTCAAAGTAAACGTGGGCAGGAACTGGGTTCCCCCAACCAGAGAACCCCATCTTTTCAGAACAGAATAGCAGTGTCCTGGAACGGCCAGGAGGCTGCTGCACTGGAGACGGCACATGGAGTTTCCCTCTTTTCTAGATGGAAAACAAAGCAGCCAGCCTGGCTTTAGGAACGAACTCAATAAGGAAATAAGCCAAAAGGTCTCTCCCTTTGGTCACATGGAATTTGAAATGGGTGTAGTTTCACTGACACGCAGTTCTGTTTCATGGTGTCTCCGCAGAAATCTGGTACGTTCTGGTGTTTGCTCTTGTCCTTTATGAGGTAAGGGGATTTCTCCGCCCCTGGCACTGTGCGGACACTGTTAGTTTGTGGGTGTAGCTGTTCCTGGGAAACCGACTTCTGTCAACCTGTGCACACTGAAGGCCACCACTGCTTGTTATTAAACAGCCATTGCCATCGGTCATGTGAGTGGATCTCCTGATCGTAGAGATCATCCCCAGGGAAACTCCTTTCAATCAGATCTTCCACAGCCACAGATTTCAAACTCGACATTTCCCATCGCCCACTTCATGGTTCCCATAGAGGAGCCTCTCTCTCTCTCTCTCTCTCTCTCTCTCTCCTAGAAAATGGTTATACCTAATTCCAAAAATGATACACAAAACTTAAACCTGTGCTTAAACATGAACAGAGAAAGAATGCAAACAATTTAAGGCAAAAGGCATCATTAAGGAGAAAAGAGCAGCTGCGTTGTGCGAAGAGGCAGTCCTTAGTGCAGCTCAGCTCTAGCATAGAACCAAACTTTAGAGAGCAAATTGTAGGAAATACAAGGAAAATTGAGAAAGCGGGTTTGGGGGTGGGGTGGTTGTGCTGGTAGTAGTGAGGACTCAAACACAACCTTGATGAGGTAGATAAACCTCAATTAGGCAACAAGGAGTTTGAATAATAAGGTTGTTAAATAAGATCGTAGTAACAGATATGGATGGAACTTTGTACTCTGCAAACAATACACACCTTAAAGTGCTCTTGGAATATTTAGAAAAATTAATCATCTGTTAAATCTAAAAAAAAAAACAAACAACCACCCCCAAACCAACCCCCCCAACCCAATGCAATACATTCCAAAAAGCAAGTAAATATAACTGAAAATTAGTTTTTAAAAACTTTTTAAAAAATATATTTTATTAATTTCTTACTGAGAGGAAGGGAGAGGGATAGAGAGTTAGAAACATCAATGAGAGAGAAACATTGATCAGCTGCCTCCTGCACACTCCCTATTGGGTATGTGCCTGCAACCAAGGTACATGCCCTTGACCGGAATCGAACCCGGGACCCTTAGGCTGACGCTCTATCCATTGAGTCAAACCAGTTAGGGCTAGTTTTTAAAAACTTAACCAAACAACCATGGAAGACAAACTCCTACCATAATTAAAAACAAAACATAACTCTTAACTTTGGTCAAGGAGGATCTCAAAACTGCAAATGTGGTTGCAGAGACAAATGAGAGTGTTAAATGAGTATATAGATAAATGACACAATGAGTAATGAAATCTATCTATACAGGAAGAAGGAAATAATGAATTAACAGGGACTAATTAGAAAACAAACAGAACTGACAAATTCAAGAGCTGGATCTTTTAGAACTTCAGCGCCCAATAAGGTAGCCACTAGCCAGAGGAAAATTCAATTTCTTAGTCACGTTACCCAGATTTTTAGCACTTGGTGGCTACATGTGGCTAGAGACTGCTGAATTGGACAACACAGATAGAAAACTTTTCTGTCAATTCAGAAAGTTTATTTGACTGTGCTGTTTTAGCAGGAAGTATCTATACAGTAACTAAGAAAAAGGGAGAAAAGGGAGGGGAGAACAAATATTGTGTGTAAGTAAAATTAAGGATGAAAATGGAGATGTAACTTAAAATTCATAAAAAATTGATAAAGATAGCTCTGATGATAAGTCATTTGGAAATATTAAAATAATTTTATTTACTGGTTTAAGTACTTATTTTATTTAATTATTTCCTTTTGCAAGAAATTAGGCTCTGAATTTGCTCCCTCCTGCAAACAGCTATGTCTCCATATCGTAAGGTGCACTCTTAGCCATCATTAATTTCTAAATAGCCTGTAAAATTTAAATTGGCTCAAGAGGCAGAAAACCTGAGCAGACTGACACTCCACAACTTTGAAAAAACTATTGCTATAGGTAATTGCCTACAATTTGTGTGTATTGTGTACACAAATGAAGAAAAACTTTAAAAATGTCCACAATGAACAGACAGGGACCCATGCAAGTGGTTTGCAGGAGCGAACTGGGTGTTTGGAGGCCTGACTTAGCACCACAACCACAGCGTGTGCAGAAGCCCGGACACCCTGGACGCCACACCTCAGGCAGGTCCTCCAAGCTTCAACTCCTCGCTTCCCTGTCTGTAGTTTCAAGGTGGCAGCTTGGGAGTCACCCAGGTGATAAGTCTCCGTGACCTCGCCTCCCCGAGGGCTTCCGAAGCCCGTCTCTCTTCCTCCTGTTCCCTGGCCTTCCTCAGCCCTCCACCGAGAACCAGAAAGTCGCCCCGGCGTGGATCTGGTATCTTTTCTGGCCAGTTCCTCCTGCGGGCAGTGCCCAGGTCCCTCTGCTCCCTCCCCTTTTGTCTGTCCTGGTCCCTCACACCGCTGGCTTCCCCTGGGCTTGGCCCTTTTTCAGCTCTTAACTGCTTAGAGTTCCCTGGTGACTAACGTATTTGCACGGACTGTCCCTCCCGTCTTTTCTTTCTTTTTTGAAGGAGCTTTATTGTGCACCTACTGTGTGCCTTGCTTTGGGATGCGGTAATAAGAGACAAGGCCCTCCCCTTCATAGGGCTTACCTGTCTCTTTTGTGCCTCCTGGGAGAGCAGAGCCATCATTGGCGGGGGGGGAGCAGGTGAATCCAACCCACAGTCTAACTCCGTGATGCCACACCCAGTCCAGGTTTCCGGGGGGCGGGGGGGCGCTGCTTGCCAGCTGACCTGGCATTAGCAAAACAGCCCTTCGCTGCCTCCGTTTCCACATCAGTAATGGAGATGGTTACTTGAATAATAGTTCATAAGAGCATATTAACCGACATGTGTTGAACATTGTATTATCCAAATGGATCCACATTTCAAAGTGTATTCCTTGGGCGTGTGGGGGTTAGAGATAATGCCCGTTCGCTGCCTCGGTTTACTGGAATTGCAAACACACGTGCAGCACACAGGTCTGCCATCTTCACATGCACAGGAAGCATCGGCCGGGGTGGAGGGCAGCCCAAAAACGTATCCTGTAAGTTTTCTTAGGAATATGATTCATGAGTATGGCCCTTGGTGTTCTGGGGAGTGGCGGGTGGAAACACTGGGATGTGGGGTACCGGAGTGCGGACCTTCACTACCCCTAATTTGGGTGATAATGCCATGTGACTCCTTTCTGGCCCCTCCAGAATGAGGCCGGGGTAAGACTGTCAGCTGATTTCTCAACAGAAACATTTCAGAACAGAAGGGATTGGTATGAAATATTCAGAGTGATAAAAAGGAAATATCTAGAAACAAGACTACTCTACACAGTAAGGCTTGCATATAAATTGCAGGACATATAAAGAGCCTCCCAGACAAGTAAAAGTTAAAGGAGCTCATCACCACCAAACTAGTATTAGAAGAAGTGTTAATGGGACATCTTTAAGAATCAGAAAAAAGGAGTAACATAATTATAAAGAATAAAATAGTAATAAATATATAACCATCAATAATCACTTAAATGTAAATGGATTAAATCAAAAGACATAGATGACTCGGAACAAAAGACACACATAGACTGAAAGTAGAGAGATGGAAAAAGCCCGGTGTTTCGAAGAATTCTGCTGCGCGATTCAAGACGCCCTCGGAAGCCAGCCTGCCCTCCCCGGGCGGAGGGGAGACGGGGTTTCCTGGCTCCCGCGCTTCCACGTGGGCACCCAGGCTTGAAAGGGCGCCTGCTGATGACCCAGCTGTCACAGGTGCACCCATCCCCTCCCCGCCCACCTTACCGTCCCGCTGCCAGGGGCTGCCGTGCCAGCCCGTGTCCAGGCTGCTGTGGGAGAGAAAAACCTTTGAATGCGGACAAAGGAAATGATCTCCCGGAGTTTGTAAAGTTCACTCCTGGAGGGAGAGCTCTGCCACTCTGGCGAACGTGTCTGCAGACGCACATGCAACCTTTCTGTCCGGAAATTTCTGGAAAGCCATCATTTTGGGAATAATATATCTTGAGGGTTTTTTTTTTTTAAACTCCAGGCTTTGGAAAGGAATGGAAATATTAACAGTAGTTTTTTTTTTGTTTTGTTTTGTTTTGCTTTTTACCATACAGCTTAAGAAAAACGAAACAGATTGAGCTTTAGAAGGCAGAGAAAAAAAGGGGGCTGTATTTTTTAGGCGCTAAGTTCGTCTCCTGCTATTCCTGTTGTCCATCACCAATAATGTATTTTCCTGGTCTGGGTTCCAGTCTAGGGTCACACTTGGTGTTTAGTTGCCTTGATGGTTGGCTTTGTAACAAGGCAGAAATCACCCGAAGAGATCCCGTGTGAAAGCTCTCATCGGTGCCTGTCAGCTATTCTTCACAATCACTGCTGGCATATTCAAGGATAGAATTATACCGTTGATCAGTTGATCAATAACACTTATTAATTGTCTAGCAGAAGCTTTTAGAACATGTATTTTCAAACATATGTCAGTTTTAAAAGGACACTACACATACATCATCAAAATCAGCTGCACTGTCCATGGGCAGTCCTTGGGCACAGCCTGTGGCCCTTCCAGAGGGACATAGATCCCATTATGTTTTTCTCCCTCCTCACCCCCATTTAAAGATATAATTTACATACAGCAGAATCCACCCTTTTCGGTGTAAAGTTCTGCAAGTTTTAACCGTGAGGTCATGTAACCACCATCATAGTCAAGATGTGGTGGTTCCGTCATCCTCCGAAATTCCCCTGTGAAACCTTTGCACTCAGCACCTCCTCGGTTCTAGCCCCTGCTCACCACTGATGTGTCCACTGCCCCTATAGTTTTGCCTTTTCCAGGATGTTATATAAATAAATGGATTCATACAGTGTGGAGTATAGAGACCAGCTTCATACCCCAATATTACGTATTTGAAATTGGTCCACATTGTTGTGTGGATATCGGCGCTTCCTTCTGTTTTTCTTTTTTCTCTTTATTGCTCAGTTGGCTCATTGTGGAGGTACAGCGTTTGTCCTTCCCCCAGTGAGGGACGCTGGGTTGTTTCCAGCTTACAATGACGTGAATGCAGCCACTGTAAACATTCCCATATGTGTGAACATATGCTTGGTTTTTCATCTCACCTGGGTAAACCTGTAGGTTGTGTGGTAAGGATAGGAAGTATATCCTTGACTTTATAAGAAATAAGAGGCCTGGTGCATGAAATTCGTGCAATGGTGGTGGGGGGTCCCTCAGCCAGCCGGCAGTTGGACATTCCTCTTGCAGTCTGGGACTGCTTGCTCCTTACTGCCTGCCTGCTCGCTGCTCCTTATCACTCAGCTTGCTGCCCCTTAGTGCTGCCGTGGAGGTGGGAAAGGCTCCCCCCGCTGCACTCACCAGGCCCTGAGCCCGCTTCTGGCTGAGCGGCGCTCCCCCTGTGGGAGCACACTGACCACCAGGGGGCAGCTCCTGCATTGA
Source organism: Myotis davidii (assembly GCF_000327345.1). Taxonomy (NCBI): domain Eukaryota; kingdom Metazoa; phylum Chordata; class Mammalia; order Chiroptera; family Vespertilionidae; genus Myotis; species Myotis davidii. The sequence goes on along the minus strand of NW_006299603.1, from coordinate 451,484 downwards.
GCATCTGCTCCATGGTGGTCAGTGTGCATCACAGCAACCAGTTGTTCTGGTCGTTGCGTCATAACGGTTGCTTAGGCTTGTATTATATAGACTAGAGGCCCGGTGCACGAAATCTGTGCACTGGGTGTGTGTGTGTGTGTGTGTGTGTGTGTGTGTCCCTCAGCCCAGCCTGCCCCGTCTCCAATCTGGGACCCCTCGAGAGATGTCCGACTGCCTGTTTAGGCCCGTTTAGGATCGGACCTAAATGGGCAGTCGGACATCCCTCTCACAATCCAAGACTGCTGGCACCCAACCGCTTGCCTACCTTCCTTCACCCCTAACTGCCCTCCCCTTTTGGCCTGTTCCCCCTGCAACTGCCCTCCCCTGTTGGCCTGGTCCCTTCCCAACTGCCCTCCCCTGTTGGCCTGGTCCCCCCACCCCCCAACTGCCCTTCCCTGCTGGCCATCTTGTGTCCACATGGGGGCAGCCATCTTGTGTATTGGAGTGATGGTCAATTTGCATATTACCTCTTTATTAGATAGGATTATCAAAGTGTTTTTTTAAACTAGCTTCCCATTTTGTATTCTCACTATGTATGTCTCTCTCCTTTTTCTACTAATGTTCTCTCTTTTTTTTAAATCTTCACCTGAGGATGTCTTTCCATTGATTTTTAGAGAGAGTGGAAGAGAAAGGGAAAGACAGAGAGAAATACATCGATTGGTTGCCTCCTGCAGGTGTCCGTGCCCTTGACTGGAATCGAACCTAGGACCCTTTGGTCCGCAGGCCAACAATCTATCTGCTGAGCCAAACCGGGCAGGGCCTAATGTTGTTCTTTAGACACTGCTCTGAACTTGCTTTTTTTACTTAATGCTGTCTTGGAAATGACTCCAGCACTAGGATGCATAGAGCCTTCTTGTTTTTCTTATAGCTGTGTGCTCTGCCACCTCCTTGATCTGCAATACTTTATTACAAGTCTCCTGCTGTGGACCTTTAGATGTTCCCAGTCTTTTGCTGTTATAAACCCAACTGACTAATGTCCTGTTGTGTGAAGAATATCCGTGTCCAGCAGTCTGTGTGCACATATGCTGTCTTGTCTGCAGGTTAATTCCTCGGAGTAGAAATATTGGGTCACATTGCACTTGCCTCCTTTGCTTTGAAGTACTGCTCTCTTTCTTGAAGCATCTCTCTTTTTAAAAAATATTTGTTGTTGCCAAAGACGGTTTGGCTCAGTGGATAGAGCGTCGGCCTGCGGACTGAAGGGTCCCAGGTTCGATTCCGGTCGGGGGCATGTACCTGGGTTGCAGGCACATCCCCAGTGGGAGATGTGCAGGAGGCAGCTGGTCGATGTTTCTCTCTCATCGAAGTTTCTAACTCTCTGTCTCTCTCCCTTCCTCTCTGTTAAAAATCAATAAAAATATATTAAAAAAAATATTTGTTGTTGTCAGTATTACAGGTGTCCCCCATTCCCCTCTCTCCCCTCTGTCCCCCTCCACCCAGGCCTGCCCCACTCCAGGCCTTCACCACACTATTGTCTGTCTTGGGCTACGCATCTGTGTATATAAGCTCTTCGGTTAATCTCTTCCTGACTTCCCACCTTCCTCCCCCTGAGATCTGTCAGTCTGTTCCAGGCTTCCATGCCTCTGGACCTATTTGTTCATCCGTTTATTTTGTTCATTAGATTCTACATATAAGAGAGATCATGTGATATTTGTCTGTCTTTGACTGGCTTATTTCACTCAGCATGATATTCTCCAGGTCTCTCCATGCTGTCTCAAAGGGGAAGAGATCTTTTTTATTTTTACAGCTACATAATACTACATTGTGTAAATGTACCACAGCCTTTTTATCCACTCATCCACTGATGGGCACTTGGGCTGTTTCCAGATCTTGGCTATTGTAAATTGCACTACTATGAACATAGGGGTACATATATTCTTTCTGGTTGGTATTTTTGGATTCTTAGGGTACATTCCTAGAAGTGGGATCACGGGGTCAAATAGCAGTTCCATTTTTAATTTTTTGAGGAAACTCCATACTGTTTTCCAATCTGCATTCCCACCAGCAGTGCACCAGGGTTCCCTTTCCTCCACCAGCAGTGCATCAGGATTCCCTTTCCTCCACATCCTCGCCAGCACTTGTTTGTTGATTTGATGTGATAGTTTCAATTTGCATCTCTCTGATGATTAGTAACGTTGAGCATTTTTTCCTATGTTTCTTGGCCATTTGTATATCCTCTTTAAAGAAGTGTCTATTCAGGTTCTTTGCCCATTTTAAAATTGTATTGTTTGTCTTTTGTTAAATTGTATGAGTTCTTTATATATTTTGGTAATTAATCCCTTATCAGATGTAGCATTAGCAGATCCGTTCTCCCATACAGTGGGTTCCCTTTTCGTTTTGAGGCTGGATTTCTGCTGAGCAGAAGCTTTTTAGTTTGATGTAGTTCCAATAGTTTATTTTTTCCTTTGTTCCCTGGCTCTAGGCAATGTATCTGTGAAAATTCTGCTACATGAGATTTTGCTGCGTATGTTTTCTTCCAGGATTTTTATGGTTTCATGAGTTACATTTAAGTCCTTTATCCATCTTGAGTTGCTTCTTGTGTATGGTGTCAGTTGGTGGTCTAGTTTCATTTTTTTGCATGTGCCTGTCCAGTTCTCCCAGCACCCTTTATGGAAGAGACTGTCTTTACTCCATTGTATGTTCTTGCCTCCTTTGTCAAATATTAGTTGAGCATAATGACTTGGGTCATTTCTGAGGAATCTATTCTGTTCCATTGATCTGTGTGTCTGTTCTTGTGCCAGTATCAGGCTGTTTTGATTACAGTAGCTTTGTAGTATAACTTGATATCTGGTATTGTGATCCCTCCAACTTTGTTCTTTCTCAAGATTGCTGCGGCTATTTGGGGTCCTTTTTAGTTCCATATAAATTTTTGGAATATTCTAGATCTGTGAACTATGCTGTTGGTATTTTAATAGGAATTGCATTGAATCCAAAGATTGTTTTGGGTAGTATGAGTATTTTAATTATGTTAATTCTTCCAATCCATGAACACGATATATGCTTCCACTTGTTTGTGTCTTCTCCTATTTCTTTTTTTAATGTCCTATAGTTTTTCCATGTACAGGTCTTTTACCTTCTTGGCTAAGTTTATTCCAAGGTATCTTATTTTTTTGTTGTAATGGTAAATGGGATATATATATATATATTTCTCTTTCTGAGAGTTCATTAATGGTGTATAAAAATGCCATCAATTTCTAGATGTTGTTGTTCTGTCCTGCTACACTGCTGAATTCTTTTATTAAATCTAGTACTTTTTTGGTGGAGTCTCCAGGATTTTCTATATATAATGTCATGCCATCTGCAAATAATGACAGTTTTACTTCCTCCTTTCCAATTTGGATGCCTTTTATTCTTCTTCTTGTCTGATTGCTGTGGCTAGCACTTCCAATACTATGTTGAATAAGAGTGGTGGAAGCAGACATCCCTGTCTTGTTCCTGTTCTTAAGGGAAACACTTTTAGTTTTTGCCATTGAGTGTGATGTTGGCTGTGGGTTTGTCATATGTGGCCTTTGTTACATTGAGGTATGTTCCCTGTATTCCCGCTTTGCCGAGAGTTTGGCATGTCTATAGATCACTCATTAGGGACAGCGTCTCTGGGCGGGGTCCTTGCACTTCATCCAGAGGGTCCAGCCAGAATGTGCTGACAGCAGCCTCTGCCCATGTCACCACTTCATTGGAGGTCAGTTACCAATCTTCGCGGCAAGGTGCAGTGGAAAAGCCACTTGAGGTGAAAGTCTCAGGAAGGCAGTGGCTGCACCTGCTAGTGGAAGTGGAGGCCAGGGGTTTGGGAAACTTTAGGGCGAAATGAGAAGAAGTTAGGTCCAGCAGCCCAAGATAGCTTGGGGGTGGCGGAGGTGGGGGGCTGGACTGATGGGGAACCGGTGTGCTTGGCGGGGAAGGGCTGGTGCTTGCCACATCAGGGAGGGCTGGGTACATCTCCCCACGCGCACAGCACACACTGGCCGTGGAGGGTTGACGGCTCCTGGATTGCTGGGCACTTTCTTGAAAAGGCGGCTGTCCTGTTTCACAGAAACGCACCGGGTGGTGGCCTCTGAGACTGGGACTCACTTGGTGTCTGGAACAGGCCGCCCGGCTCGGAGCATGGGGAGAGGAAATCAGCCCTTTCTCCGTGGGGACTTTTTTTCATCTTGCATCACGCGTGGTTTTCTTAATTCAGTCTGAGAGGCCGCCCTGAGTGGCATTTCTATTAAATAAGATAAAGTACTTGGAAACAGAGTGGGAGAGACACACAGTCAGCTTATCATTTTCGACGTTTAACTTTCTTCAAAAGTTAAAAACAGAATTCAGGCAAAAATACACAACACCCCAAAGTGGGGAAGAATACCTGTCATTTTGTTGTTAATCCTCACCCGAGGATATATTGCCATTGATTTTTAGGGAGAGTAGAAGAGAGAGGGAAAGACAGAGAGACACATCAATGTGAGAGAAGGAGGAGCCTACAACCAACGTACATGCCCTTGACTGAAATCGAACCCGGGACCTTTGGTCTGCAGGCCGACACTCTCTCCCCGTGATGGCGAACCTTTTGAGCTCGGCATGTCAGCATTTTGAAAAACCCTAACTTAACTCTGATGCCGTGTCACATATAGAAATTTTTTGAAATTTGCAACCATAGTAAAACAAAGACATATTTTTGATATTTATTTTATATATTTAAATGCCATTTAACAAAGAAAAATCAACCAAAAAAATGAGTTCGTGTGTCACCTCTGACACGCGTGTCATAGGTTTGCCATCATTGCTCTATCCACTGAGCCGAACCAGCTAGGGCACACCTGGCATTTCTTTAACCCTTTAGTGAGGGGTCAGTAAGATGGTAAAGCCAAAGCTTTGAGATCCCTGAAAGGGGATTGCAAGTTAGATACAGGCTGCTTAATGTCATATGAACAATAAAACTGCCATTGGGGGAGGTTATCTCTTTTCCTGGGTAAAATGATTTACAGCAGATCCATCTGTAAGTTGACATCTGCCTTCCCGGAGTCTAGGCCTAATAGTAACAGTAAGTCAACCACAGGTACGTCTTACTGGGTAAAGGGCTGGCAACTGCTTTTGTAAATAAAGTTTTATTGGACGCAGTGGGTGTGGAGCTGCATTCATGCTGCAGCCACAGAACGGACTAGTTGCGACAAAGACCACAGGGCCTGCATATTTGCTTTGTGGTCCTCTGCAGAAACCGCTCTCCAGCTGCTGTGCTGAAGAGAGAAGGAAGTCTCAGCTGGGCCTTCTAGTCAGGCTGCAGCGTGACGTAGGAAAGTCCTGTGGTCAGCCTTCAGCCTGTTTGCTGGTGTTGCATCGTTTTCTTAGCATTGTCTGGTCTGGAAGGCCTTGTGTTTGGAAGCTCTTGGTAGGTCTTTGCTGATGCCTCCTCCGAAGTTAAGGACTGGCCCTCAGATGCAGGCCCGGGTCAGGAAATAGGCCCTTCCTGCTCTCACATATGACCTCCCAGAGGGTGGGGTCCCTGTGGGCCCTAGATCAGCAGTCGCCAGCCGGTGGTCCGTGAGGTCCTAAAGGTTGGCGACTGCTGCCCTAGATCATTGTTGTCTGCCTTCTATTTATTGCTTCCTGCCATTGTGTTTCAGCCCTGTGTCCTGGCAGATAAGACAGATCATTAAGAAGGAGGATGATGATAATAGCAGTAATAACCACAATAGCTGACTGATATCACACCTACAGCGTGTCTGTCAGAGAATGCAGCGCTTTACCCGTATCATCGCACTTAGTCACAAGGAGTCAAGGGACTTTTCTAGACAAAACCAAGGCTGCTGTTGGTCCTTTAAAGAAACCCTCCTGGTGTTCCTGTGTGGCAGCAGGTGCTACGTCACTAAAGCTGAATTCTCATCACTCTTCCCCCTGGACTGCGTGGACCCTGGGGCAGACTTTGCCATTGTTTAGACCCAGGAAATCGGAGGCAGAGCCAAAAGAGTGAGGCTCCAGTTTGGGCGCTGCTGTATCTGTGAAACAGGCATAATATTATTTATCCCCTCCCTGCTGGGGTCTCTGTTAGAGTTAAGTAAAGAGACTATGGGTGGTATGTGAACCCTAAAAACACTACACAGATGGTGGGTTAACCCCCATCCTGCTCCTGTTACAGCTTCTTAATTCTTTCTGGATCCATGGAGAAAATCAGAATATGCACGTACGCATAGGTTTTCCATATTTTTGCATGTGGTTTTTCAGTGTTCGTGGAGCTCCTAATTCTTGAGCCATCCGCTAAAAATTGGGGACTTGTAACTGTTCCAAGTCCTTCCTTTTGCCTCCTCTGTCATAAATGAACATGTGTCTACCGAGCTCCTTCTGGGTGCAGGGAGAGGCAGAACAGTGAATGGTCCACACATGGCCCTGCCCCCTGAGCCTCTCTAGTCACTCAACAAGCACCCAAGATAATTTCAAGAGTGGTAAGTGCCATAAGAAAAGCATCACAAGATAATATGTCAGAGTGTGGTTTGAGAAGGACGGAGTGACTTCCACTGGGGAGGTCAGGGAAGGTCTTTCTAAGGTGTTGAGACCTGATGGATGAGAAGAGCCAGTCACTGTATATAATAAAAGACAAATATGCAAATAGAACAAACGGTGGAACAACCGAACCGGTCGCTATGTTGTGCGCTGAACATCAAGGGGAGCGCAGAATATGGTGGGTGTGGGCAGCAGGCGGCAGAGCACGGAACATGGTGGGCATTGGCTGTGGTGGGATGGTGGAGCAGGTGAGCGAGGGCCAGACCAAGATGGGGCGTCGGTCGCTCTGTCATCAGGGTGAGCCTCTGGTGGTTACTGAAAATTCTTTGCTCCCGAGTGCCACAGTCCTGCCCAGAGCTTCTCACACCTGCTGCTGGTGCTAGAGCCACTGCTCGCACCCACTCCTGGCGCCAGCCCCACTCACTCCGCGCCGTCAGCAGGTGCAAGCAGGGCCGGCGCTGTCAAGAGTGTGGGAGCAGAGATGGTGGGAGCGGGCTGCCGACAGACAGGGGACCGGGTGCCACAGCTGGAGGGGCTGAGCAGGGGTGCGGAGGATGGGCCGAGACCCGCCCCTGTGCCCACTGTAGCCTTGCGGCTCACAGTTCCTTTCAAGGTGCACGAATTTGTGCACTGGACCCCTAGTGGGAGGATAATAAGCAGGGTGCTCTAGCCAGCACATGCAAAGGTCCTGAGGTTGGACTGAGCCTGGGTATGTGAGGGCAGAAAGGAGACCCGGTGGCTGCTGCCTGGGGCTGGGAGGACTCGGGCCGGCAGGCACTGAGACCACATGAGCCCTCTTGGCCTTGATAAGGAGTTTATTTTTATTCTCTAAGCCTCTGCTGTCCAATGCAAGAGCCAATGGTCATAAAAATTGAAATGGAAATACAATGAAAAGTTTGGTTTCTCAGAAGAAATTGGAAACTGTGTGTACTCTTGGCAGGAATGTAAAATGATACAGCCGCTGTGGAAAACAGCATGGTGGTTCCTCAAGAATTTAAAAATTGAATTTCCATAAGATTCAGCAATTCTACTTTTGTGTATAGACATAAAAGAATTGAAAGTGGTCTCGAAGAGATATTTGCACACCCATGTTTACAGTGCATTATTGACAATGGCCAAAAGGTGGAAGCACCTTAAAAATGTGGTTTCTCGTGGCATTAACCACAGTCACCAGCCACAGGGGAGAAGTGGCTGCCATGTCAGACAGCACACAGATGGAGAACGTTTCTGTCATCACAGGATGTTCCATCAGGTAGTGCCGCTCGTGTGTACGCGGGGCTTCAGAGGTCACTTCCACTCCCTGGCTCCCGGTCCACTCAGGCCGTTGGCTGCAGCAAGAAGCCTGAGGGTTTGGAGTGACGAACACTCTGGGTGTCCAAGGCATGGTTCACGCATGCGGGGAGGGAGTGGAGCAAGCCCCTCTGCCACAGGCTCTCGCTGCCCAGGTCTGTCCAACCACAGGGAGGCCGTTTGTCCATGGCAGTCTGGGAAGGGAGGGCTGGCCATCAGGGTCCAGGCCACATGCGGGGGGCCGAAGTCCAGGGGTAACTGGGAAGCAGTGAGCGGTGAGACACTGGGAGGAAGGGGATGTGTAACGAGCTGCTGGAGGAAGCCAGGAAGGGGCCCGGCCCGCATGGGCAAGTTCAGTTGCTTTGAACAAGAACATTTCTCCAGCCACCAAATCCACGCACAGCGCCTGCCTGCCCCCAGGGCTTTCTCTTTCCTGCCATCCGTCACCTCGTTCAGGCCGCAGCAGGAACGTTACCTCTCGTCACCTCTGGCACAGTGCGTGCCGCATATCCAGTTACACGCTTGTGTGTTTGAGTAACTAAGATGCCTTCTTCATGAGACTGTGTGCCCCCTAAGGCAGGTCTGTGGCCTGCAGTGGCTGCAGTGTCTAGGTTAGGGTAAGCCCGTGTCTGTGGAAGCAGTCTGTGACTGCTGTGCAATTTGCTTAACCTTCTGGAGCCTCCGTTTCCCCCTTTGTGAAGTGGAGACAGTAATATGTCTGTTGATACCAGTTGTGCGTTGACGCTGGCTTGCTAGAGTCAACTGTTCAATTTTCAGGAAATTTGCGAACTGTTTGTTAAGCTGTTATTACAATTTAAATAATATAAATTTACAATTAAACAAATTATGTTAAAATCAAAGGTAATAAATACTCAAAATTCACTGCATCCTAATGACCTCACTATAGTTTTCTATAAGTAGTCCCTTCTTATCCATGGTTTCTCTTTCCATATTTTCAGTAACCTGTGGTCTGAAAATATTATGGAAAATTCCAGAATTAAGCAATTCATAAGTTGTAAATTGTGCGCCCTTCTGGGTAGCATGAAGCCTCTTGCCATCCCACTCTCCCTCCCGAGGCACGACTCATCCTGTTGTCCAGTGTCTCCACCATTTATGTCTCCCTGCTCGTTGGTCATTTAGAACCGGCTCGACTATCAGATTGACTGTCGTGGTATCTGATGAGTGACCCTGTTTTACTTCATAATGCCACATTCACATAGCTTTTCCTAGAGTCTATTTTTATATTTACTCTATTTTATTAGTTATTGTTGTTAATCTCTTATTGTGCCTAATTTATAAATTAAGCTTTATCATATGTATGTTTAGGAAAACACATATCTATAGAGTTGGGTACTGTTCAAGACTCAGGCATCCACTGGCGGTCTCGGAATGAATCCCCCATAGGTGAGGGAGGGCGGCTGTATTTATGCTTTTGAGGTTATTTGCTGCTATTCAGCCTAGATGGTGGAAGTACTGTTTATGCCGTGGTGCCCTGTATCTCTCACCAGCTCCGTGTTCAGTAACTTGAGGTTGGTGGTATTTACACCGTGGAAATTGGCAGATGCTACAGGTCAGATCCTCTCTTACCCCCTCTCTCTGAAGTGGCTGTTAGCATTTACGGCACACCTCTGGTTTGGGGGCTTAATGAGTTTGTGCTTTGTGCGTGAGGCTGTTTTATTATTTTGTTTCGCTGGCTTTCCCTAATCTAGCACTGCTGTTCGTGCGGACAGGAGCTGGGCAACCCACTGACCAGCCGGTTTTTCTCTCCGCAGTCTGCCCGACCAGCTGCAAGTCGCACGGCTGCACTGCTGAAGGCCTCTGCTGCCACCCCGAGTGCCTGGGCAGCTGCTCCGAGCCCAACGACCCTACCAAGTGCGTGGCCTGCCGCCACTTCTACCTGGACGGGAGGTGCGTGGAGACCTGCCCAGCCCCGTACTACCACTTCCGGGACTGGCGCTGTGTGAACTTCAGCTTCTGCCTGGACCTGCACAACAAATGCAAGAACTCGCGGCGGCAGGGCTGCCATCAGTACGTCATTCACAACAACAAGTGCTTTGTGACAGTGTGTATGGACTTGGAGATTATGATGCTAAGTGAAATAAGCCAGTCAGAGAAAAATAAATACCATATGATCTATCTAATGAACAAAATAAACTAACGAACAAAATGGAACCGGAAGCGTGGGAACATGGAGCAGACTGGCTGGTGCCTGAGGTGACTGGATAAGGAAGGTGAAGGATTAGCTAAAGAACATACATGCACAGCCCCTGGATGTGGACAACAGTGTGGTGACGGCCAAGGGCGGGGGCGTGGGAGTGGGTGGAGGTTGGCCAAGGGGGCGGAAAACGGGGACAGTTGCAATAATTTCAACATTAAACAATTTTAATAAACAAAACAGAAAACCCATGTGAAAAACCAGCATCCGTTGCTATGGGTGAGGGCGCTGTGATGACCAGGACATGTACTTGGGAACCATGGGTCCATGTCTGCCTCCTGTTTTGGTCCTGGCCTTCGCAGCAGAGTCGACAAACCGTCTCTGTAAAGGGCCTCAGAGGAAGTACGTTGGCATCTTGCACGTGATTTTTAAAGCTTTCTGTGCTGGGCGTCGGGAGCAGAACGCACACAGGCAGCAGCCCCTGGCTTCCCGTCGCATCCTTCACATTCGCGGGACTGTCCCCGTGCTGTGACTTCCCGGCTCTTACACCCACAGTGGGGCTCAGGTTTTTGTGTTTCTTCTGATCCGGAGCTGGACAGCGTGTTGAGATGAGCCCGGAGCACGAGAAGGTAGAGACTTGATTCTCGGTCATTCCCAGGGCTTTTTTGTACTGGAAGCGGTTTTCTTTCTTTGTTGTGAGTCAGAGGCCTATGCACATTGCAGACATTTGTTCATCTTGTTAGCTTCTTAGATGCTATTTTGGTTTCTTGGGGCTGTAATCAAGCTTAAAAAATCTGTTTCCTGGTTTTTGTGTTGTGGGTTTGAAAAAACCCTCCACAAAACAACACAGAAACAGATCAGAAACAGGCGCACGCCGGGGGAAGCCGAGGGGCTCACCTAGAAATCTCCCCTTCAGACTCGAGAATTAGCCGATGAGGGTGGTCTGGTGGGAAGTTTTATTTCCCGAAAAAAAACCCAAACACCTTTATTTCAGTTCTACGAGGCTCTCTTCGAATGTTTGTGAAACCTACAAGTACAACATGTTTTGTTCTATTAGTTTTTTTTTACAAAAACCTGTTCTGTGGCTTTGTTGACCCAAATAGGCAATTATAAATCACTTTGCATGGCAGAAAGACTTTTCTTTTTCTTTTTTGGGCCAGTTCATCAGTAAGGTTGGGGAAGTGACCATATTCCTTTTGACTCCTTTTTGTTTGTTTTTTAAATGAATCTTCTAGTAAGATGTTTGTTTAAAAGACATCGGCTTTAAATAGAAGGAATTCTCTCTGAGAAGCCCAGCAACCTTCACTGATGTTCTCCTGATGGTGTGGCGGCCCCTGGAGCCCACGCCTCAGGAAATGGGCGCTGTGTCCCACGATGCTTGTGACCTTCGCTGAGAGAGGGCAAATCAGGCGGTGCTAATTACGACTCTTTATGGCACAATTCTACTTCGAAAGTTTTGAAAAAGATGAATATTTTTTTCTTCTGAAGCTTTTAAAAATAAAAGATGTTCTTAGGAAATACGTTAGTCCTATCACATTTTCTAATGTGGTTTGATATCAAATAGGACCAGATATGCTTTCTTCCATTCTTGTGGCTTATCCAGAAATAGTTCTTGGTGTTTTCAGAGCAGAGGCCTGGGGGTACATGCGGAGTCACGGGGAGACGCCTGCCGAGAGCAGTGCGTGCTCACTGAGATGGGGAGGGCTCGGTATTTGGGGTGAATGTTGTGTCCCTGTTCCCTCCCCATCGAGTGCTCTGCCCCTTGATCTTGCACGGCCCCCTTCTACTTGTCCAGGTCACAGCTTGTAAGTCACTTCCTCTGAAGTCCTTCCCGTGTGCCCACTTTGTCTGAATTAGTTGTCCAGCTCCTTTTTGGCACATCACTCAGGTTTAACTCTTTTCATGGCTTATACCACAGGCTGATATTGTAATTGTCAATTTAGTCATTTTCCTCAACTCTACCAACAGCTGTACCAGGGTGTCAGTTAGCTCCTGCTGCCTGGAGAGCAGCCCGGCACTCCGTACCTCACACTCACTTACGGTTTCTGATGGCTGATGGAAGGTTTGTCTGATGTGGGCAGGGTCAGCCCTGACTGATGGCGTAAGATAGCCAGCCGCTCATATCCTAGGTGGGCAGCCGGGGCCTCTCTCCGTGTGGTTTCTCATCCTGGCAGCCAGGAAGGGCATGCTCCAATGTGCAAGTACTTTTCAAGCCTCTGCTGACATCACATCTGCTCATGTTCCATCGGCCAAAGCAATTCATCTGGCCAAGCCCAGATTCACTGGAAGAGGACATAGAGCCACTTGATGGGAGGCCGAAAAGAACATGTGGCCATTGATAATGTCCCCCGGGAAAGTCAGTTGTTTTGTTCACCTCGTGTGCCTGTGCCGTGGAGCAGGCATTGGCAGGGCCCAGAGTGTAAATATTTTTAGTCTGAAGGCCATATGGTCTCTGCTGCAGCTACTCTGACATGATGGCGTAAGGATAGCCACACATGACCCATAAACCAGTGGGTGTGGTTGTATAGAACGTTCTTTAAAAAACAGATGGCCATGGACTTGGCACGCAGCTATAGTTTGTGGATCTCTAGCTTAGAGTGTCACCTGTCACATAGTGCTCAGTGAGTAGTTGTAGGACCAACAAAAGAACCAAACTTTTGGTCACAATTCTACATCCACTGCAGCTGTGCGGACACCACAGGGTGCACTGCACTACAGTTTGACACTATGCAACTGGAATCCGTATCAAACCACAGGTTGAAGACTGTTCTCCACAGGAAGGCCCTCACTTCTGACACCAGCCACGCTTCGGGGTCCTTAAGCCACCCTCACTTCTGATTGACTGGCTATAAATCTGGGGGTTCCCACAAACCCTTTGGGTTCAATAATTTGCTGTAACATCTCACAGAACTAAAACACGGCTGTAATACGTTGTGGGTCCCGAGCCTACTGATGGTACCTTCTCATTTAGGAACCCGCACTGCACATGGTTCTTATTGTGATCACAGGACACACTTCAAAATGAACCACCAGGGGACTTTGAGGAACAGATCTGTTACTCACAGGTCCTGGAGGGTACATGGCAGAGAGAGCGAGGGGGGTGGGACCTGGGTCTCTGCCTATAATAAGTCTGAGGATGAAGCATCTGCCATTTCCTGGTTCTCTCTCTCTCTCTCTCTTTTTTTAAAATATATTTTATTGATTTTTTACAGAGAGGAAGGGAGAGGGATAGAGAGTTAGAAACATCGATCAGCTGCCTCCTGCACACTCCCTACTGGGGATGTGCCCGCAACCAAGGTACATACATGCCCTTGACCGGAATCGAACCTGTGACCCTTGAGTCTGCAGGCCGATGCTCAATCCACTGAGTCAAACCGGTTAGGGCCCTGGTTCTCTCTTTATTGTCGAATTTAAAGCATAAGAACAGGAAGTAGGGTCCAGGAAGGGGGAAGCACGGTCGCCCAAGTAGTCAGGTATCTGGTGACCCAGGACTTTCTGCAAGAAGGGCCTTCACGGGTGGAAGGAGCCTGATTCCCTCACTGGTGGTTTTCCTGCTCACTGTATCATAGGCTGGCATTGTGTTTATTCAAGATGGATGTCCCCTGAAGTGGATGCCTCAGCAGTCAAAGCTTAATGTGCGCATACCCTACCTGTACCTGTGGTTACAGCGTTGTCATTAGGGTGCTTGTAGGGTGAGGTCTGGTGACTCCAGGAGTCCCCTGTCCCCACGGGGTAGAGTGAGATCCTGTCTCCATGCGGCTCAGTGAGTCCTCTGGGCTGGAGCACAGCAGCAGCCCTGCCGTGTGGGGGAGAAGCGTTAGTCCCCTGGTAATGCTGGGACCTGCTGCTGCAGGGAGGGGGGAGCCTGCCTTGTGGGGAGTGGCCTTACCTGGGCCGTTTGGCCACTTCCCTCAGGGGTCAATGTCTAGAGACATTATGGCTTTCAGTCCCCGGTTGCAGTGCTATTGGGCGTCAGTGGGTGAAGCTGAGGGATGCTGCTCGGCACCCTCCATGCTCAGGACAGCCCTCCCAATGGAGTGTTCTCGGGCCCCAGCTGTTAGCAGTGCTGTGGGTGTCCCTTGGGACCCTGTGCAACTGCGTCTGCGTATGGAGGGGGGTCCTGTGTGCCCTGACCCTCTTCCTTTCTTTTTACTCAGCTTGATGTGCACTCCGTGTCTGGGCCCCTGTCCCAAGGTCTGTCACATCCTGGAAGGTGAGAAGACCATCGACTCAGTGACAGCTGCCCAGGAGCTTCGAGGGTGCACCGTCATCAACGGGAGCCTCATCATCAACATCCGTGGGGGCAGTGAGTGCGGGGGCGTCCCGCCGGGGTCCACGGTGCCTGGTGGTGGAGAAGGGAAATGGTCTAGACTTTGCTTCCTGCCTCCTCGGCGGTTTGAAGACTATCTTGAGTCAGTTGTTAAGACCTGTAATCCAAAACTCATCTGGTCCCACTCTCCCTGCTGAGATTCTGATTTTCCACATTCGTAGCTGGGACATCAGGAATTTGCATTTTTAACAAATGGCAACATTCCCTATTACAGGTCTGAGAACTGTGTTTCCAGAAATACTGTCACAGGCAAAAAGGCATTCCTTTGTTTACGTGTTCAGCAAACATTTGTGGAATATTTAGTGAACAGGGCAAAGTCTGTGCATGATGGGTTTGCAAATAAGCAGATCAGTTTATGATATAAACTCAGGCAGTGGTCCCACTATGCGGGGAAGCAAAGTGCGGCAGTGGAGGGAGTGGGATGGTACCCTTTTCTTATAAAGCGCCATATAATACATTTATTCAGCTTGGCAGGCCAGAGGGTATCTATTACAAGTCCTCAACTCTGCCCTTGTAGAGAACATGTGAACAAATGGATGTGGCTCTGTGCCAATAAAACTTTATTTACAAAGCAGACTGGGTTTGGCCAGCGGACTGGAGCTTGCAGACCTCTGAAGCGGGATGAGAGGTTGCTAGTTTAGAAGAGTTTCTGGTCAGAGGAGCCATGCTTTGAGTTGGTAATAGCGCGAACCAAGCTAATAGATGGGAGAGTGACATTCTGGGCAAAGGAGGCAGCCAGGCAAAGTCCCGAGGCCGCGTGTGCATGGTCTGCTGATGGGAGGGTGTGGGGCCCAGGTGCCTGAGTAGTGGGACAAGGTAGGTGAGACAGAAAGCAGCAGGCACTTAGGGATTTGCTGGCCCCGCAGTAAGGACGTTGGAGTGTATTTTAATTAAGTACGATTCATTTTGAGCAGGAAATGTCAAAATCATTTTCAGGTTGTAATTTAACTCCTTCCTATGAGAAATTATAGGAAGATTAAAAGATTTCTATAAAACTCACGGGTATTTTCTCTTTTCCTTAGACAACCTGGCAGCTGAGCTCGAGGCCAACCTCGGCCTCATTGAGGAAATCTCAGGGTATCTGAAAATCCGCCGTTCCTACGCGCTAGTGTCACTTTCCTTCTTCCGGAAGTTACGTCTGATTCAGGGGAATACCTTGGAAGTCGGGTATGTGGGCCTGATTCTGTGTCTATGGCCTGAGCACTAACTAGGAAGTGTGTGAGTTATTAACAGTTAGGGGTTTTTGCCAAGACATGGGAACAACCTGAGTATCTATCTACAGATGAATAATAAAGAAAATATGGTATGTGCATTTATATATGCAGGGAGTATTATTCAGTCATCTTATTCATAAACAAGAATGAGATGCCGCCATTTGTGACAACAGGGATGGACCCAGAGGGCATTATGCTAAGCGAAGTAAGTCAGACGGAGGAAGATAAATACTGGGTGATCTCACTTATATATAGAATCTTAAAAAAACAACAACAACAACCCAAGATCATAGCTATAGAGAACAGATTGGTGGTTGCCAGAGGCATTGGGGGGAGGATGGGCAAAATGGATGAATGATGGGCAAAAGGTACGAACTTCCAGTTACAAATTAAGTCCTGGGTATCTAATGTGCAGCATAGTGACTGCAGTTAACAATACTGTATTATATATTTGAAAGATGCTAAGAGAGTGGATTTTAAAAGTTCTCATCACAAGAAAAAAATATTTCTTAACTATGTGAGGTGATGGATGTTAACTAAACTTAGTGTGATAATCATTTTGCAACATTTAAATGTCACATTATTATAAAATACACCTAAAACTGATGTTAGATGTCAATTATATCTCAGTAAAACCGGGGGAAGAATAGAAGCACTTAGTGACGTATACGTTATATTAGTTTCAGGTATATACCATAATGATTCACTATTTGTGTATGTTCTGAAATGATCACCACAATAAGTCTGTTTCACATCCATCACCGTACATAGCTACAAAAAAGTGTTTTTCTTTGTGATGAAAACCTTTAAGATCTGTTCATTTGGCAGCTTTCAAATATTCAATGCAGTGTTGCTGACCGCAGTCACTCCACTGTAACTTAGGGGTTTTTAAAGCCAGAACATCTACTAGGAGAAAGCGCCTGGAGAACACTGAGAGAGAGCAGTGTGTGTGGGAACGTGTCTAAAGACCCAGCCCAGGAAAGTGGTGTCCATTCTACAGTCATTCTTGGAAGCCACAGGGGCACAGCCTAACATTGTGCCCTCCCAGGGCGCCACCTGCAGTGACACGGTGCCTGGCCATCTGGGCTTCACTGCGAGTTGGCATGCAAGCCTGACCAGGACCCTTCAGTTGCTGCCTCCGGGGCCTTCTCATGTCTGGGTCCCATTCCTACTGATTTCACCTGTTCCTTAATGAAATCTTACCTCCTCTGGCCGATAGGATTCTACCTCCCCGAGATATTCTGCTGGCCTCCTGGATTTTCTTCCTTATTTCCTACCCTTGAGTTTGCGCTGACCCCACTTCAGTTAGTAAAATAATAGAAATCCAGACTAGCCACGTTTCATGCAGATTGAGATGGACTTGTGAACAAGAAGTCTGAGGAAGGCCATCCAACAATGTCATCAAGGATAGGACCCAGCCTCTTCCATCTTTATGTGATCATGGTCACAGAATGGCTACCTTACATCTGTAGAACTGAAAGGGAAAAGGGAAAGGGACAAAGATATATGACAAT
This sequence comes from Myotis davidii, assembly GCF_000327345.1. Taxonomy (NCBI): domain Eukaryota; kingdom Metazoa; phylum Chordata; class Mammalia; order Chiroptera; family Vespertilionidae; genus Myotis; species Myotis davidii. The sequence goes on along the minus strand of NW_006299603.1, from coordinate 434,471 downwards.
TGAGAATGTCTCTTTCAAAACATTGTCTGGAACCTCCCACATTCTCACCCCCAACATTGAATTCTGTTTATATCTCCTTGGCCAGAATTGAGTCATGTGGCTGCTTCTAGCTGCAAGGGAGTGGGAAAGCGAATATTTACCTTTTCCAGTCTGTATAGGAGAGGAAGGCACAGGAAGAGGGGGCTGTGAATGGTTTCAAGAAACCAATCCATAGAATTGTTTAGACTACGTTCTGGAATCACTCACCAGCTCCTGTTGATTTTTCTCCCATACAACTGCTTTTTTGTTGAAGTTCAGAACTTTATTTGGATTATTCCAATGATCCTAAGCTGGGCATCCTAGAACTAGACCAGTGCTGTCCAACAGAAATATAATGCAAGTCACATGTGACTTCAGGTGTTCTAGTAGCCACATTTTAAAAATGTTAAAAGAAATAGGTGAAATGAATTTTAACAATGTATTTTACTTAATCCATTACATCTAAAATGCCATTTCAACTTGGAACCAATATAAAATATTATAAAGAAGATCTTTTATACTCTTTTATTTTGCATGCTAAGTCTTCAAGATGTGTGTTTTACTTCCAGTACAGTTCAAAATGGCCACACTTCAGGTGCTCAGTAGCCAGAGGTGGCTAATGTCTTCTGTATCGTACAACACAGACCTAGATGCTTTCGTTCTCTCATTCATTATGTGCAGGTGGCCCATGGGCACAGGTATAATCAAGTTACTGAGTTGTTATGAAACCTTCAGTGGCTCCTCTCTGCCGACCCAATAAGGTCACATGATCTTAGTCTTGATTTGGTATCCAGGATACTAGAGGGTTTGACCTGCTGCAGCTCTCCAGTGACAGAGCAGGCTGCTTTGCTCTTCTGTGGGCCCAGCTCAGGTGCCTTTGTCTTTTTAGTCTTTTCCGTCTGTGAAACCCGTATCTCAATCCATTGTAGTCTTACTCTCCTCCCCACAAGATGGAGTTCGGATACCTTCCTGGCCATGAACACTTCCTCAAATTCCCTTGGCTCTCCTACACCCCATTTTATACTTACTAAGTACGTGCCAAGCAAATGGTTAGGGCTGGGTATGTACTGCTGGGCAAGATCAACTCCAGCCATGGCCCCACCATCTTGTAGTTGGAGATTACAAGCCGATGAATGACTAGGTGTGTGTGTTTCCATAGGAACTACTCTTTCTATGCCTTGGACAACCAGAACCTAAGGCAGCTATGGGACTGGAGCAAACACAACCTCACCATAACTCAGGGGAAACTCTTCTTCCACTATAATCCCAAACTCTGCTTGTCGGAAATTCACAAGATGGAAGAAATTTCAGGAACCAAGGGACGCCAGGAGAGGACCGACATTGCCCTGAAGACTAATGGGGACCAGGCGTCCTGTAAGTGGTGATGGCCCGGTACTTCCAGCCTGTGGACCAGAGAGTGTGGCTTCCTTCCCTTCACCTACCACACTGGCCTCCAGGGATTAGCACTGCCTCCCCTGTGAGCTTACACAACTCTGTGTGCGATAGGCTTTTTGAAATACTGAGGACAGGTGTTGTCTCTGTACCAGATACAGTGCCTGATACGGGAAGATGTTACATAAACATTGAATGAATGAATGAATGAATGAATGAATGAATGAATACCTCCTTCTATATGGCCTTGGATCAAATGTTACTACAGGCCCTGCAGTTGCTACAGCTGGAGACTGTCAGCTGACTGCACTCCTGTGATAGGTTCTCTCTTGAAGGAGTATCTGAGCATTGAGCTGCCAAGGCTTCCGTAATACTGTCACGCGGAGTTGATTCTTTACAGAAGAATGTGGTCCACACTGTGGGAATTCTGAGGATGAAGAGTGAGGTTGGGGTGGAGCTTAAGGGAAGACTTGCATTCCAAGCAAAGGAAATTACTCTCTCCGAGCTATTGGAGAGTCAAGAAATTGTATCTCCAAGGTATAGGGATCTAAACTCACTTGGCATGTGCTCATTTGCACTAGAGTTACATCTTCTGACATGTCAGGCTTAAAGGTCCATGTGCATGTCAAAATTGTGTCAGGACTCTTAACTATTGTCCAGTTTTCCTTCTCACATTGGTGCCAGCTGCTATTTTTCAGTTGAGCATCTGGCCAGGTAATTGGCTGGCAGTATGGACCAACTGCCATGACCAGTTCTTGTCCTCACATACTGGAAGACACATGTGGGAGCAAGACCTGTCCATGGAACAGCAGGTTGACATCTCCTTTTCATGGACAGTCTTGGGAGTGTAGGATCACCGCTTTATGCTGAAACAAATGATGAAATACTGATATTTTTTTTTTAAAAAAAAATAAACTTTTCTAGGTGAAAATGAATTACTTAAATTTTCTTACATCCGGACATCTTATGACAAGATCATGCTGAAATGGGAGCCGTACTGGCCCCCTGACTTCCGAGACCTCCTGGGGTTCATGCTCTTCTACAAAGAGGCGTAAGTATAAAGTAAAAACTTGTGGATATTGCATATGTGCTCATTGTTCCCCTCTGAGGCTGCTCTATGTCGTCTTCCACTTGTGGAATAAACTTGTGGAAAAGCCAGAAACTGAAGCAGATAGGTTTCATTTGGGGTCCAGATTGGCCAATCTCTAATAGAAATTATTTTAATTTGCCCTTTATATGTACATCTCACCAGATTTCTTCAGTGAAAAGTCACTCAGTGTACTTAATAGTTTTTTTAAATTTTATTTTTTACCTATTTTGTATTTCTCCATCATTTAAAACGTTGGGGGAGGGAAATCCAAGATGGCAGTGGAGTAGGTGGGTGTTACACTTACCTCCTCCTAGGACTAAAAACTAGAATTACAACTAAAATATAGAGCAATCAGCCTCAATAATCAACTGAAGACTAGCTGAAGAAAAGTCTTATAACCAAGGGTTTTTAGAAAAAGCCACATCAAGACTGGTAGGAAGGGCAGAGACACAAAAAGGGCTGGTCCTGCTCCCCTAGGCAGTGGCTGAAATTTTGGGGGGGATATCTCAGCTGCTAACATCCCCTTAAAAGCATGGGGGTCTCAACCCCAATCTGGGCTCTCCGAGCCAGAGCGTTACAGCTGGGAAGAGGTGCCCATATAACATATGGCTGTGAAAATTAGTGAATCTGTCTGCCAGGGAGAGATGGGAGTCTGCTAGAGACACAGGCACCTTCTTAAAAGCCCAATGCACAAATCTTGTTCTCAGCCACTCACCCTGTGCTCTAGTTGAAAGAGGGTGGAGCAGATTAGAATCTCCTAAGGAGAGACTGGGGTTTGTGGCTCTGGAGAGAGAGAGATGAAGGGACAGCTGCCAGGATTCCTATGCTGAGTCCATCTCCCACACCACAGATGCCATCTTTCTTGGGGAGAGCATTCCCTTCCATATGGTATTACCCTGGCGGAATGCAATGAGACCACCCTCTGGATTCCCAGTTGTCCCACCCTGTGTAGCATGGGTCCTGCTGAGGAGTAGCTGCCTGGGCTTGGGTGTAGAAGTCCAGGCAAACTCAGTGGCTTTCCGTGACTGAGTTGTGTAGCTTTGGAGTGGAGGCCATTCCACCCACTTTCTGGTGAACCTGACTGGAGGCACCTCCCCTGCAGGAGAGATTCACTAGCCCCACCCTCCTGACTCTGGTGGGCAGAGTCCAGGACAGATTGAGTTGCATGGCCTTGCAGTGAGGGCCACTCCCACCACCTTCCCCCAAGCCTGACTGACAGCTCCTCCTCCTGGGAGAGCCACTAGACCCATCCTCCTGCTGTGATTGGATGGATTCTGGGACAGACTGAGTTGTGTAGCTTTAGTACAGAGACCATTTTTCTTTACATGCTCAACTGGTGCAAAGCCCTCCCTTCACAGGGCCAAATCTTGTTCTTTTTGGACCTGATAAACTCTGCTGGCCTTACTCTGATGACTCCCTTGACCACGCCCCATCACAAATGTGTGTGAGCACCCAGTGGGTGGCAGGTAGACTCTCTATACACTGGGACATTTGCTGAGTGGCCTCAGACCCAGCATTGGCACTGAGTTTGAACCTGTGTCAATCTGGCAAAAACCAGTCACCCCTACCTGGCAATTGAACCTGCCTTGTCCAATTGGAGTACTGCCAGTGGCTCTTTCAGTGATTGAGCCTAACAGGCAGCTGACAAGCAGAGGTGGATCTCAGGGTGTGTTGGGACTTTTGTGGACCTTTTCCTGGGCCTGGAACTTGTAAAAACCAGCCATAGTGCACAGCTTGTTTCTACCTGAGCACAGCCATGTTCAGCAGAGGCAGCCACAACTGTAGATCACTTTGAAGCTTCAAACAGGTTGCCCAGGGATAGTCAAAGGCAGCATCTGACATTGGACTGTGCCAGGGTTCCTCCTTAGAGGCCCCAGAACCAACACTCCCACTGGCCAGCTTTAGGCAACATCAGAGCAAGATCTAGTAAGCTTCACAAGTTGCATATCCAAAGGAAGATCTTGGCAGGCACCAGACCCTGCAGAGGAGAATTCAGCTCTGTGTAGTCAGCACCTGCACAAAGCTCATACACTGTGGTTGGGATTGATCCTCACAGTCAGCCAGTCTCAGGACTGACCCCACCTGTGAATGGGCCAATAGCAGTCAAGACTCAATTATAAGAGAAGGGCCCACATAACCCTCACAGGAGTCATTCCTGCAACACCCAGATCAGATGATCAAGGAGACTGCACATTGCAGTCCTGCAGGACATATACTGCATAAGTCCACCCTACCCAGACTGGGAGGTATAGCAGATCTACCTGATACACAGAAACAACAGTAAGAGGCAGCTAAAATGGGAAAACAGCAAAACAAGCCCCAAATGAAAGAACAGGAGGAATCTTCAGAAAAAGAGCTAAATGAAATGGAGACAAGCAATTGGTGACATACAGAGTTCCAAAGAATGGTGATAAGGATGCTCAAGGAACTTAGAATTATATGAGTAAAGGAATATAGAAACCATTAAAAAGATCTGGTCAAATGAAGAATACAATATCCAAAATGAAGAATACACTAAAAGGAATAAACATTATGTTGGGTGAAGTAGAGGATCAAATCAGCGATTTGGTAGACAAGGTAGCAGAAAACATCCAGAGTGGCAAAATGAAAAAAGAATTTTAAAAAGTGGGAATAGTTTAAGGCAGTGGTCGGCAAACTCATTAGTCAACAGAGCCGAATATCAACAGTACAACGATTGAAATTTCTTTTGAGAGCCAAATTTTTTAAACTTAAACTATATAGGTAGGTACATTGTTCTTAACTTAATTAGGGTACTCCTAAGCTGGC
>NW_006299603.1:409825-429084 GCF_000327345.1 Myotis davidii | reverse complement strand
TTGCCGACCACTGGTTTAAGGTACCATTGGGACAGTATGAAGCCTACCAACATCCACTTCATAAGGTACCAGAAGGAGAATAGAGAGAGCAAGGGATCGAAAACCTTTTTGAAGAACTGACAGAAAAATTCCCTAATCTAGTAAAGGAAAAAGACACACAAGTTCAAGAAGTACAGAGAGTCCCAAATAAGATGAATGCAAAGAGGCCCACACCAAGACATATCATAATTAAAATGGCAGAGGTTAAAACCAAAGAGAGAATCTTAAAAGCAGCAACTGAAAAACAATTACCTGTTGTAAACAGTTACAACAGAGCTCCCATAAGACCGTCAGTTGATTTCTCAACAGAAATATTTCAGACTAGAAGGGATTGGCATGAAATATTCAAAGTGATGAAAAGCGGGAATCAAGTACAACCAAGACTGCTATACGGAGCAAGGCTATCATTTAAAACTGAAGGAGAAATAAAGAGCTTCCCAGGAAGAAAATGCTGAAGGATTTAATTTCCACAAAACCTGCATTATATGAAATGTTAAAGGGTCTTCTAGAACAGCGGATGCCAACCGGTGGTCCACAGACCATTGGTGGTCCGTGAGGTCCGAAAGGTTGGCAACCACTATTCAAGGAGGGGACGGGGGAGAAGAAGAAGAAGAAATAATAGAGAAACAGAGGCATAAAGAATAAAAACAGTAAATATAAATACCTATCAATAATCACTTTAAGTATACATTGTTTAAATGCTCCAATCAAAAGACATAGGGTAGATGAATGGATAGGAAAAAAGGACCCATATATATGATGTCTACAGAGAACCACCTCAGAATGAAAGATACACACAGACTAAAAGTAAAGGGATGGAAAAAGGTATTTCGTGCATATGGAAATGAAATAAAGAAAAAAGCTGGGTAGCAATATTATATCTGATAAAATAGACTTTAAAACAAAGACTAGAATAAAAGGTAAAGAAGGATACTACATAATGATAAACGGAGCAGTCTAACAAGAAGATATAACCCCTGTAAAAATTTTGTACCCAACCTAGGAACATGTAAATATATTAAGCAAACCTTGATGGACATATAAAGGGAGAGATTGACAATAACATACTTATGGTAGGGGTTTTTAACACCCAATTGACTACAATGGCTAGAAGTTCCAGACAGAAACTTAAGGAAACAGTGGCCTTAAATGGCACACTAGATCAGATGGATTTAATTGATACTTTCAGAGCATTTCACCCCAAAGCCAAAGGATATACATTTTCAAGTGCACATGGAACATTTCCTAGGATAGACCACATGTTAGGACACAAAACAAGTCCCAGTAAGTTTAAGGAGATTGAAATAATGTCAAGCATTTTCTCTTACCATAATAGCATGAAACGAGAAATAACAAGAAAACTGGAAAACACATAAAGACATAGAGGCTAAATAATAAGTTACTAAACAATGAATGAGTTAACATTTAGATTAAGGAAGAAGTCAAAATATACCTTGAAACAAATGAAAGAAAACACCACAACCCAAAATTTTGGGACACAGAACAAGCAGGTTTAAATGGGAAATTGATAGCATTTCAGGCCTACTCAAGAAACAAGTAAAATCTCTAATAGTCTTACCTTACACTTAAAGAAACTAGACAAGGAACAATAGCAGAGCCCAGAGTGAGTAGAAGAAAGGAAATAATAAAGATTAGAGCAGAAATAAACAAAATAGTCTAAAAAATAATATAAAAGATCCATGAAACAAGATATTTTTCCTTGAAAAGATAAACAAGATTGACAAACCTTTAACCAGACTCATGAAGGAAAAAAGATAGAAGACCCAAATACTAGTAAATATAATCAGAAATGAAAAAGAAGTAACAGCTGACAGCAGAGAAATACAAAGGGTTGTAAGAAAATATTACAAACAACTATAAGCAAACCAAATCCAGCTATACATTAAAAAGATCATGCACCGTGCTAGAGTGGTATTTATTTCAGAGATATAAGGTTGTTACAATATGCACCAATGAATAAATGTGATGACTACAGAAAAAAAAAGGGGAGATAAATCACATGATCATATCAATAGATGCAGGAAAAGCATTTGCTAAAATCTAGCATTCATTTATGATGAAAACTCTCAGCAAAGTAGGAATAGATGGAACATACCACAACATTATAACGGCCATATATGGCAGGCCCATAGCCAACGCCACAAGACAGGGATGTGCACTTTTACCACTCGTATTTGATAATAGTACTGAAAGTCCTATTCATGGCAGACAAGAAGAGGAAATTAAAAGGCATCCAAATTGGAAAGAAAGAAGTAAAACTCATTATTTTCTGATGACATAATACTGTATGTGGAGAACTCTAAATATTCCACCAAAAACCTACTAGAACTGATTAATGAATTCAGTAAAGTAGATGGTACAAAATATCCAGAAATGAGTTAAATTTTTATATACCAATATTGAACTATCAGAAATGGAAGCTAAGAAAACAATCCCGTTTACAATTACATCAAGAAAAATAAGATACCTAGGATTAAATTTAACCACATATGTAGTAGATCTGTACTTGGAAAATTATAAGACACTGTACTAAAAAATCAAAGAAGGCACAAATAAACAAGGAAGAATAAACATCATTAAAATGTCCATACTATGCGAAGCAATGTATAGCAATTCCTGTCAAGATACCAATGTTGTATTTCATAGAACTAGAACAAATATTCCAAAAATTAAATGGAACCACAAAAGACCCCAAATAGCCACAGCAATCTTCAGAAAGAAGAAAAAATTTGGAGGCATCAAATTACCCTATATCAAACTATACTACAAGGCTATAGTAATAAAAACATCATGGTACTGGCATAACAACAGACATTTAGGTCAGTGGAATAGAATAGAGAGCTCAGAAAAAAAAATTTACATCTTTTTGATCAGTGAATATTTTGCAAAGGAGGTGAGGTAAAGATAGTCTAAAAATGGTTTTGGGAAAATTAGATACTTGCAAAAAAAATGAAACTAGATCATCTTCTTACACTATACATGAGAATAAACTCAAAATGGATTAAAGACTTAAATGTAAGTCACAAAACCATAAAAATCCTAGAAGAAAACACATGTCTTTAAAAGCTACAACTGTTCTTGTAGGAATCTTTTTTTCTGATATATTTCCTCAGATAAGGGAAAGAAAAGAAAAAAATAAACTAAAGGTACTACGTCACAGAAAAGCAAACCAACAAAAGGAAAAGAAAGCCCAGTGAATGGGAGAACATATTCATTAATGATATATCTAATAAGGGGTTAATAGCCAACATTTATAAAGAATTCGTGGAACTTACACCAAAAAACAATTAGGAATGGCAAAGGACCTGAATAGACACCTCTCCAAAGAGGGCATACAGATGGCCTATAGATACATAGAAAAAGTGCTCATCAGAGAAATGCAAATTAAGACCACAAGGAATAACCCCTCAGACTGTCAGAATGGTCCATCATGGATGGACTTGGAGAATATTGTGCTAAGTGAAATAACCCAGAGAAAAGCAACTACCATATGATTGATTTCACTTGTATATGGAACCCAAAGAACAAAATAAACTAACAGGCAAAATAGAAATAAACTCATAGATACAGAAGACAGATTGACAGCTGTCAGAGGGGAGAGGGTTGGGGAAATGGGTGAAAACATTGAAGGGATTAAGCAAAAACCCCAAAACTAGGAGACAGTCATCAGCGTTGTGATTACCAGAGGAAAAGGGGTTGGGGAGACGTTGAAGAGGGAAAATGGGGAATAAGTGGTGATGGAAGGAGACTTGACTTGGGGTGGTCAATACACAGTAGACTATATAGATAATGTATTATAGAACTGTACATCTGAAACCTTTGCAACTTTATTAACCAATGTCACCCCAATAAACTCAATAAAAAATAGAGGACAGGATCATGGACAATTGACTTGACACATAGGTCAGAAAGGGCTTCCCTAGGGGAGTGGGGATGGACTGAAATATGAGGGAAGGGCCAGGGGAGTAGCAACTGCAAGAACTCGACAGGGGCGGGGGGGTGGTTCATGTTTGAAGAAGTGACAGATGTAAAAAGGAGGAAAGTGAGTCATGGTGGGAGAACAGCCTGGGGGCCGGGCGGCGGTAATGAAGGACAGTCTTTACATGGTCTTGTTGAATCGGAAGCATTTGACCTTTATTAAAACCATTGGAGGGGGGGGGGGAATTCGGGGAAAGTACCTAACGTAATATTGACCATTTAAACTAATTTGAAGCATCCAGCTCAGTGGCGTTGTGTACATTAATGATGTTGTGCAACCATCCATTTCAAGAATTTTCTGTCTTCCCAAACTGAAATTCTGTCCGCAGTAAACAACACCTAATTTCGAGTATACAGCTGTGCTGAAATTTTAAAAAGATAATGGAAGTGGTGATAGTGTTAATATCAATTGGCTTCATTTCTCAAGATTATGTGGCATGATCTTGCGAGCTGAGAAGGAGCTGCTGATAGTATCACTATTGTTATCAGGAAACAATATTAATTAGTATTTATTAAATATTATCAAAGATTATTAATATTTACTACTATAATTACATATGTAATATTACACATACTATATAATACTATATAATAAAGTTAAATACAGTATCATGTTATTGTATAATATTAAATAAATAAAATATTAAATATTATTTATCACTATTATTAAATACTCTTACTATTGAGAAATCAGGGGAGGTGGCTGCTTTCTCTTAGGCCGTTTCTGTGTCATTTTTCCTTGTGCATGAGGGTGTTGGTCAAGAGGATGCAACCCTATCGTCTGGCTGCATCTCTGTGGTCCTCAGAGTGAGAGTTGAAAATGGTAACCGTCTTCTCTTCCACCGTGACAGCCCTTACCGGAACGTGACGGAGTTTGATGGGCAGGATGCGTGTGGATCCAACAGCTGGACGGTGGTGGACATTGACCCGCCTCCGAGGTCCACTGACCCCAAGTTACAGAACCATCCTGGGTGGCTGATGCGGAGCCTCAAGCCCTGGACTCAGTATGCCATCTTCGTGAAGACCTTGGTCACCTTTTCTGATGAACGCCGCACATATGGGGCCAAGAGCGATATCATCTATATCCAGACAAATGCCACCAGTAAGTGTATTGTGTGACTTAGGAATTTGTGGGGGAGTCAGGCGTCTTGCCTTTAATATGACGACATAGTATGAAGTTCGTGTTCGTTGCGTAAATGGATGGATGAATGCTCACATGGTGTGCATGGTCTGTGGTAGCGATGGACTCTGACTATGTACCTCCCATCCTGGGTGAGCATGCCACGTGTCTCCAGTTTTCTCTGATGTTAAATAGCACTGCAGCAAACGCCTCCATGGTTCGTCTAATGGATCCCCTCACACCCAGCCTGCAGCTTGCACCCTCCTCACAGTGAACCTGTGTCCTTTCACCTTTCCAGATCCTTCCGTCCCCTTGGATCCCATCTCGGTTTCTAACTCTTCATCCCAGATTATCTTGAAGTGGAAGCCTCCCTCCGACCCCAACGGCAACATCACACACTACCTGGTTTTCTGGGAGAGGCAGGCGGAAGACAGTGAGCTGTATGAGCTGGATTATTGCCTCAAAGGTGAGTGCAGGCCGAGTGTGGGAGCGGCAGGTTTCACACGCATCTGATCCACTGTCTTCCACGCCCAGGGAAATCTCTCTCCTCTTCCTTTTCCCAGTGTGTGCACAAGAGCAGACTTGCACACACACTCTGTTCCTCATACGGAAACACACATTTCTAAACATCACAACCTGAGTACACACTCTGAAGTCTCCTGTGGAAACCAGATATTTCCCATGTCTTGGCACCACTTCCCTCTGGAATTCCCCCCCCCCCCCCCCCCGCCCTCTTCCCCTCTTCCCTTCCCTCCCCCCCCTTTCTTCCACTCTTCCTCTCCCTTCCCACACCCTGTCCCAATGGGGGAGCAGCTGTTACTACCGGAGACTTCCCTGCCGGAGTACAGCAGTTGAGTGAGCTGCCAGGTGGCTGACAAAGTCAGGGAAGGATTTGGCCCTTAACTTTAGACCCTTATGTTTGAAAGCCCCGAGACAGCAGGAGCCACCATCTACTTCCTCCTGTACTTTCTGTTAGACATTTATACTGTGGTGATTTTTTTAGTTTTTAATCTGATTTATTTAATGGGCTTCCATCTATCTACAAAAAAGTATTTGAAGCCTCAAACTAGTTTGTATAAATTAGTTTAAGGTTATTTTAAAAGTAAGTTTTAAAAGACCCTATCAAACTGGAGAAGCAGGTCATGTTTTTCTTTAATTGGTTTTTGTTTGTATTTATTTTTCTTTAGATTTTGGGGGAGTAGTGATATCCTCGGTCTTTGACCTTGGGCTGCTGGTGAGGCGTGGCTGAGGCCGGGAGCTCTGGGTAGGCTCTTAGCTGGACCTCCGACCTGCTATGGCTGGGGCCAGTCACTGAGCTTGTCACCGGCTGCCTTATTTTCGGGAGAAGGGACAAAAGGCCAGATGTCTCTGGGAGCTGTCCCAGTTGTAGGGTCATGGGCTATCTGTATGCCTGTGACCTCATTCCCTGCCCGAGCCACGGGTTGCAAACATTATTTATCTCCTCGACTGCTTTATATAACTCGAGAGCAAGCAGCCGTGGGCTCAGCTGCGAGCTGTTGACCCCGCATTCGAGCAGCTGAACCCGGCAGCAGGGCAGTCAAAGCTCTCCTTTTTTTTTTTTAAGAGCAACAACTTTATTTAATTCATTTTACTTTTTATTCTGGAAGTCTAAATATATCATTACAATCGGGACTATTTAAATGGGGTTTGATTTCTGATGATCCCAAAGTTTATATAATTAAAAGGAACTTTCTAAGGACAGATAGTGTACGATTCCACCCGTAGGAGGTCCCTAGAGGAGTCAGATCCATAGAGACAGAGTAGGTGCAGGGGCCAGGGGCCAGGGGCCAGGGGAGCCGGAGGGGAGGGGCTTCGTGTTTAATGGAAACAGAGTTTCAGTTGGGGAAGGTGAGAAAGTTCCGGAGATGGAGGGTGGTGGTGATTACATGATAATGTGAATGTACTCATGGCGCTGAACTCTACTCTTAAAAATGATTAAGATGGTAAGTTTTACGTTATGGGTATTTTACCATAATTTTAAAAACCCAATGCAAGCACAAATATATAAACTTACTAACACAATATAAATAAATATACTAACCATAACCAGTAGTAGCTTCCTATTAGTACCACTAGTGGGTTTTTTTAGCTTTTTGAGGTATAATTGACAATTAAATTGTATGATATTTTAAGTGTACATTGTGTTGATTTTATACACACACACACACACACACACACACACACACACACATAGTGAAAGCACTCCTCCCATCTGCTTAATTAACATCCATCACCTCACACATTGATCTTTTTTTCTTCTTGGTGAGAACATTTAGAACATACGTTGACTCTCTTAGCATATTTAAATCATACAACACAGTCTTATCAACTCTGTGGCTTTTTATTGTGGTAAAATACACGTAACATAAAATTCACTCTCCTAACCATGTTAAAAGTCAGTTCAGTAGCATTAACTGTATTCACACTGTTGAGCAGCCGTCGCCACGCTCCATCTCCAGAACTTTATCTTTTTCCCGAACTGACACTGTCTCCATTAGACACGGACTCCTCGGGTCCCCCCCAGCCCCTGGCTCCCACATTCTCCTCTCGGTCTCTATACATCGGGCTGTCCTAGGTGCGTCATTATGCTTTACAGTCACGGAAAACCCTGGGACACCACGTGTCATGGGTGCATGCTGGAAAGGGAACAGGTGTCAGCCTGCACCTGATCAAAAGTCCCTGCCCCGCCAGAGAATTGTCAGGAACCCACCCCCACCTCCATCACTAAGGAAATCCAGTTTTTTCCTGCCCATAGTGCCATGGCTGGCCCTCTAACAGTTACCCAGCCAGGTGATTCCATGCCTATTAATAAACATAAGAAGCATTTTTAAGAGTCCCCTGCAGGTTTTAAAGCTGTGTGAGTACTTGGGCTACTCACCGTTCACAGAAAGGTACTAAGAGCTCATTGTCCATGAGATGCATTGAAGCGGAGAGGAAGGATGGAGCTTCCTTTGCTCAGTAGACACTAGCAGCATGGAAGGCTGGTGGAAGGAAAGGGGACTCAAAGGGGCTGTCCTGAATTTTGCCCGTAAGGAATACTGTGCATTCTCAAGGCTGTACCAGAGTGTGGCTGTGCGGTTGGACTCTGGGGTCAAGACAGAAAACAGCTTTGTATTATTAACACTGTTCCAATGAGAAGTTGTTTTGTTTTTTTCATTCCCTTCTCTAAGCTTATTTTAAAACTAGAGGCCAGGGGCATGAAATTCGTGCAGGGGGCACGGGGTAGGGGGTCCCCTCAGCCCAGCCTGCACCACCCTCTCCAATCCAGTGGCCCTCAGGGGATGTCCGACTGCCGGTTTAGGCCCAATATCTGGCCAAAACCGTCAGTCGGACATCCCTCTGTGCTGAAGAAGAATGAGTGTGTTGGTCTATATGTTCAAGCTAATGAGCGCTTTATAGCAAGCAGTCCTTGTGTTCAGCACTAAATAATGGACCTGTAATGAGTGACATGACCATTAATTGGAAGAATGGCAAAGTAAGTTCAATGAGAGAATCAGATCAAGAGAACTGACATTTTACGAACAGAATGCCTGGTCATAGGCAGCCATCTTGTGAGGGTATAATCTCCCCTCATGTCTGTAGTCCAGGGTTTCTCTACCTCAGCCATGTTGACTTTTAGGGCCGGTTAATTCTCTAGGGTGAGGCTGTCCTGTGCTTTCTAGGATGTCCCTGCCCCCTGCCCTCTAGATGCCAGGAGTCCCCCCCACCACCAGCTCTGACAACCAGAGATGGCTCCTGACCTTGCCCAGTGTCCAGTTGTGCAGCATCACCCCTGGGTGAGAGCCACTGCTCCAGCCCACTCCTGGGTTCCTGAATGAGCTGTAGATTCTTTTATTTGTGCTGCACAACTTGATGGCTTAGTGTGATCATCGGGTCTCTAAGCCAGACCCCTCAGAATTCCTGGTAGAATTCTGCTCTGCCCTCTGGTCTATCTGCTTATACAGTTGATTGATTGATTGATTCATTCATTCATTCATTCATTCAGTGGTGACTTGGCTCCCCTGTTCTTTTCTAATCCTCCCTCCCACCATTCCCTTGTACATCATCTCGCTACATGCTGCCCTTGGTGTCTCCGGACATGCCAAGGACATTCCTACTTTGGGCCTTTGCACGTGCTTTGTGCTCAGTCAGAACTGCTTTACACCAAGATACGTGGATGGCTCATTCCTGTACTTCATTCAGGACTGCTCAACAGTCACTGTCTCTGAGACAACCCCCAGACACCTCTCTTTTGACCCTGCCATCTGAGCCATGGCACGTTTATTATTAGTTTATTGTGTGTTCTGAAGCCTCTGTGCACTAGAAGTTCCATGGGGGCAGGGACAAGCTGGTTATCTTACAATATCCAGTCCCATGGGGATATGTATCAGACAGTGTCTGGAACAGTTGACATGCGTCTTCTCAGCTGGCACCGGCTGCGCCCCCGAGAAAGGTCTTACTCTTCACGGTAGGACTTGAACTGAGACCCCAGCCCCGAGCTCTGTGTGCCCAGCCGCTCTGAGCAGGTCCTCTTTGCTGTGTGTGTGTGTGTGTGTGTGTGTGTGTGGAGATTTGAGTCCGCCTGCACTGCCTTTTGTAGGGTTGAAGCTGCCCTCCCGGACCTGGTCCCCACCATCTGAGTTGGATGGTTCCCAGAAGCACAACCAGAGCGAGTACGACGAGGCTGCCGGCGAGTGCTGCTCCTGCCCGAAGACTGACTCTCAGATTCAGAAGGAACTGGAGGAGTCCTCGTTCAGGAAGACTTTTGAGAATTACCTGCACAATGTGGTCTTCGTCCCCAGGTCAGGGGCTTCACTGGCTCGGGGTTGGGGTCGTGCCCTAGGGGATAAGATGAAGGGGGGACCCCGAGAGTGTGCAGTCCGCACTGGGCCTCTTCCCCGGATGCAGGGAGAGATCTTGTGATTTCCACAGGAACTTACTAAGAAGAGCAAATACTCATCAAAACGCGGGAGGGGGGAGTTTAAAAAGCCCATCCTCTGCCTCCCGACATCTCCAGAGCTCTTTATCCAGCCTCCCCTGCCCATCCGAGTTCTGAGACTAACTTTGTAAGGTTATAGATGCCAATCCTGAGAAATGCCTGCCGGCCAGGCCTGGTATATCACCAAGTCTCAAGCTCAGAGCATCCTCTCTCTTAAAATCCTGTCAGCTTCTTATCCTTCTGGGACCTTGCGCAGCATCTTCAGACCCGGAGACTTCTGTTTAAATAGGCTGTGTCTCCGTCAGTACGCGGAGGGACTCGCTGGTGTACATTTCATCTACCGAGGGGGCTTGCAGTAAAAACAACTAGGCGTTTCTTCATCTTCACTTCTCTACAAGCAGACCCCTGTCAGTGCCTCAGTTTACTCATCTCTAGAATGGAGATAGCAAGCTCCCACCTGTGAGGGTCCTGAGGCTCCTGCGTCACACAGGGAGTCTCCGTCTTGGCACTCTCAGCATTTGGAACCAGGTCACTCTGGTGGTGGGGCCGTCCTGTGCGCTGTAGCGTGGGGAGCAGCCGCCCTGCCTCTCCCCCGTGCGGCCTGTAGCGCCGTCTGCATCCTGTTAGTTCATTAGTCTTCACAGTCACGCCCTGAAGCAGGTGCCCCTCCCGGACATGGGTCCAAAGCCTGTGTTTCTGAGCCGACGAGGACTTGCCCCAAGTTCCCCCAGCAGATGTAGAGGCACCTCCTGCCTTTTTACCCTTGACCTCGCCTCTTCACCCTTAAAGACTTCAGCAGCCAGCTGCCCAGAACGTCTGATACCATTGGCCATTTCCAAAGTGGATCGAACCCCAAAAAGCTTACATTGTGAGAAAACAAGCTTCTAAAACGTGTCTTCTTGAACCCCCACCATCACTCCTCATCCAGCAGGCTAGGTGTTTCCTCAGACCCATCAGCACGTAACTCTTCTTCCTTTTTGTTGTCTTGCATTTTCCTCCCATGACCCTGAGGCCAAATGAGCACTAGATGGCACAGAAGCATTGAGGCAGCTACTGTTCTGCCCACTAAGCATGAAACGCTGCCGGACGCGGGGAAATGGCACCCAAGGGGAACCTCAGAAGGCCAGGGCCCGGGGGTTTTCTCTGATTTTTTTCTCCCTTGTGCTGAGTTCTCCACGTCTGTGGGGGAAGGTGTGGTGCAGCCGACGGGGAAGTGGCCCAGGGGCCGCACCTTGGGGTTGCTCGGGCAGAATGTGGCTTCCAGGGTGTTAGAGCAGGAGGTCTGTCTGAAGAAGTTCTGTCTGTACTCAAAGTGGTTGGTTTTGTTTTCACAGAACAATCTCTTCAGGCCCTGGTGCTGAGGACAGTAGGTACGACTCACCCGTGGGACGTCCAGGTGGCCCCTGGCGGCCGCTCAGCGCAGGGCCCATGGAGGAGGCAGAGCAGAGCGCGTGCTGTGCCGCCTCCACGGCCCGGGGCTCCTGTGGCCTGGTGCATGCGAAGGGCCACTCTGCCAAGGCTGGGCGCTTCACCGGCTCACACCTCAAACGCCTTCACCCCGAAGTGGGATCCGGACAAAAATGTGGGGGAAATCTTTACTAACACACTTACTAAAACCTAGGGTCAAGGGGCTTCTTTCTGGGCACCTCCTAGATGCCACATGTTCCCCCCGCATCCACTCACCAAACGTGTATCCTCTGTGTATGCAGAGCGGAGCCTGGTGTCCGTGTGCGGCTGGTAGTGGGGAGGACTGACCTGGAAACAGAACATTTTTTTATTACTTCTTTAATCCTCATCCAGAGATATTTTCCCACTGATTTTTCGAGAGAGTGGAAAGGAGGGGGAGAGACGCAGAGAGAGAAACATCGATGTGAGGGAGACACATCAATTGGTTGCCTCCCATGTGAGCCCCAGCCAAGGCTGGGATCCAGCCTGCAACCGGGGCATGTACTCGGTTAATGGGAATCAAACCTGGGACCCTTCACCACGGGCTGATGCTCTATCCACTGAGACAAACCAGATAGGGCTGGAAACAACATTTTTATTGGGGTGACAAGTGTGAGACAATAGTGAGAGCCAGGTGTGCCATGTCACTGGATTCCACTGAAGACAGTAAGGCATGCTTCCCTTTGAATGAGTTTCCTTTGTTCTTTTAGATACAGTGTTGTCCAGGAGGTGAGGATGGGCAGACAGAACCTGAGGGGAAGGCGAGCTGGTGGGACGAATTAAGGGCTCTTGTGAGGAATAGGAGGCAAGACTGGAAAAGGCAGGGTGCATGCCGTGGGGTTTTTAATTTAATTTTATTGAGATATAACTGACACACAACATTGTATTAGTTCAGGGGTACAGCAAAATGACTTGCTATTTACATATATTATCAAATGGTAATCACAGTAAGTCTATTGAACATCTCACTTAGTCACACATTTCTTTAGTCACAAAAAGTTCAGTCACAAAAGTTCTTATGATGAGAACTTTTAAGATCTAGTCTCTCAGCTTCCAAATATGCAATACAGCATTATTAACTATGGTCACCGTGTGCCTTTACACCCCAGGCAGTATTTATTTTATAACTGGAAGTTTGTACCTTTTGACCCACTTCACCCACTTTGTTCACTCACCCTGGTGATTTTATTCTTTAAGCAGAGTGTGTGTTTGTTTGTTTGTTTATTTATGGTCAGGCATCTGTGTGGCCCCAATCTTCCCTCTAGTGGCAATTTGGAATATAATCTTATAGAAAAGAAAAGTCTAGAATTTTGAGGCTTTGGGCCAGACCAGGGTTTCTGGATTGCAGCTCTGTTGGCACTTGGGACCAGATTGTTCTCATTTGTAGGGACTGCCCTGGTCTCCATTCACTAATTCCAGTAGCGCAACCCGTCCCCCAAATAGTGATAACCAAAAATGCCTTCAGATGGGCCCAGTGTCCTCTGGTTCTGGGACTGGGCAGAATCACCCTGGTTGAGAACCAGGTCTAGTGTGAGCCTGTGGGATAATGAAATGCTGTGTATGTAGGCAGTGGAAGGATCGTTGATGTTTGATCATGGAGGTCTTTCATGACCAGTTTGTGGTCTTTTTGGATATAATCCTTTGAGCATATACATATTTTGCCTCTTTGAGGAGATCATCTTAGTTCTCAGTTGTTGAGATATCAAATCCTCAATAATTCATGAGGCCTCAGCGTCTTGGCCCTATCTTCAAGGCCCACTTGGAACTATACAGGAAGGTTTGAATCTTGCTAAGATGAATATATCCTTGGTTTCTATCTGAGGAAACCACTGGTCTTTTCATACAAAAAGACCACAATGAAAATCATAGTGAGTAAACCTAAGGTAGGGTTTGTTTCCTGACCACACATCTTGTGACCACAGTGCAGTAACAAAATCTAAAAGTTTGAGCAGAAAAGTCTACTTCCTGGTAATTAAAAATCAACTATTTAGCTCTGGTTGGTTTGGCTCAGTTGGTTGGAGCATCGTCCCATGCACAGAAAGGTCACAGACTCAATTCCTGGCAGGGCACATAACCGGTTACAGATCTGATCCCTCGGTCGGACCTGTAGTGGATCGGTGTTACTCTCTCACATCAGTGTTTCTCTCTCTCCCTCTCCGTTCTCTTCTCTCTCTCTCTCAAAAAAAAGTCAGCACTTAGATAACTATTGGGTCAAAACAGAAATAGAAACTTTCACTAAAGTCTATTTGAAAAATACGGAAATGCGAAACACATACCTTAGCTTGTAGAATATTGCAAAGCTGGGCTTTGATGCCAGTCAGCAGACATACATTGTTTCAGAGATTAAGTACAAAATAAAAATGTAAAAATATAAATGTATTAGGGAGGGAGGGGAAATCAATATGGCTAAACTTGTAAATAAAATCATAGGGAAAAACACAAAAATAATTAGAAGTAAAGAAGGTGCCATAAAACTAGGACCTAAGGAAGATTTTAATATGTTGCATTCCATTGACAGTCCTGTGTTATGAAATTTGAAGCTTTCAGTGAGGTGGGAAATTTTAACTCATCTGAATTGATTCAAGAAGTAGAAAAATTAAATATTCTAATAACTGTGAAAAAGACTAAGAAAAGGTGTCAATTAAGTTTAAAAAAAAAACAACACACACACAACAAAAAACAGGCCCTGGGCCCAGAGAGTGTTAAAGAGAAGATCTTTGAGACTTTGAAAGAGCAAGAACTTCCTATAATATGGAAGCTTTCCCCGAGCATAGAAATCTATGGAAACCTACCCCACTTACTTTCTGAAACTAACATAATACCTCTTAGCAGAACCTGAACAAAGATGCTACATTGAAAGAAAACCCCAGGACCAGCTAATATGGGACTTTAGGTCCAGATGTCCTAAATAAAACACTGTTGGCAATATTGTTTTCTCAGAAGTGCAAGGATGATTTAAGATCCAGAGATAGGAACAATGTAATCTAGTTCCAAGAGGCCCAGTAAGGAATATCATATAATTCATTAGGTAATGTTAAAAATATTTTAATTTAGGCGGGGGAGGCAACAAGGTAAATATTACCTAGATGTAACCAATAACCAAGCTAACATCATTCTTAAAACTGTTCCTGTTAGAATTAGGAGGCGTCCAATGTCATGATTACTAATTTACATTTCTCTGAGTATCTAGCTAGTGCAGATAGACACAAAACAGAAATTAGAATTTAAAAGAATGGATGTTTGCAGATACTCTAGTGTAAGGCTGGACAAATGCTGGCCCAGGACCCAGCTACCTGTGTGCTGAAGAAGGAATGTAGCCACAACCATTCGTTTCCATTGTGTCCATGGCTGCTTTCAAGCTACAGTGGCTTGAAGGCCATGGAAAGTTGAGTAGTTGCGATAAAAGCCATTATGTGCCACAAAGCCCAAAATATTCACTCTCTAGCACTTACGATAAAAGTATGCTGACCTGTTTACTGGTGTGTTCCTTGAAAACCCAAGGAAATCAACTATGAAACTCTTAGTACGAGAGGATGGGAAGGTAGGGACAATCTAAATAAACTAAAGCCTGTGGCTATACTAGCAATAATTAGTATACAAAACAAGGAGAAAGATCTCTTTCATAATTGCCATAAGACCTAAGTAACCCCATGTACAGTTACTGTAAAGAAAAAATTTAAAAACTGGCTGAGATACAAAATTTTACAGTTAAATGGGAAAGACTATTTCGGGTCATTTAAAAAAAGTTTGCTGGCAAACAAGAAGAAGTCATGCAACACAATGTGTAAAGATTAATATCTTAAGTGAATGAACAACACAGGAGCGAGGATGTGGAAAAATAGGGTAAGGTGGACAGTTCCCTAGAGAAACACAAAAGAAGCGATAAAGGAAAGGAAAGTTCTCACTCGGCAGTACGAAGAGAGACAAATAAAGCAGTAGAGTGA
This sequence comes from Myotis davidii, assembly GCF_000327345.1. NCBI lineage: Eukaryota > Metazoa > Chordata > Mammalia > Chiroptera > Vespertilionidae > Myotis > Myotis davidii. The sequence goes on along the minus strand of NW_006299603.1, from coordinate 413,597 downwards.
GGCTCCAAAAAAATGCCTCAGCCCACTGACCTCACTCAGTGTTCCTGATGCAGCGCGGACGTCAGGCCTCAGGAGCCGCGGTGAGACCACCGTCAGTCTAAGGTCCAGATAGAATTTAGCCCGATGTATGAAGCATAACCTAGTGATTTCTCCTCGAGGAATCTACTTTTAGGATCCAATCAGACAATGAGACAATGGTCAAACCAATATTTGTAATACCAAAAAAGAATTGGAAAAACCCTCATTTTAAAAATATAGGAGGATGGTTAAGTAAATTATGGCTTATGCATAAATTGGAATATTTTAGTTTTCCAACTTTTCTGCAACGAGCATGTGCTGCTTTTGTAATGAAAAACCTCGTTTCACATTGAAAAAGAAAGAACGTAAATTCTGTTCTAGTTAGTCTGTCCTTTTTGTTTGTTTTTGTTTTTTTAAATATACTTTTATTGATTTCAGAGAGGGAGGGAGAGATTGAAACATCGATGATGAGAGAGAATCACTGATTGGCTGCCTCCTGCACGCTCCCTACTGGGGATCAAGCCCACAACCAGGGCATGTGCCCTTGACCAGAATCAAACCTGGGACCCTTTAGTCCACTTGATTCTTATAGGCTTTTGGCATCGTATTTTGAACACTCACCCTGGGTGGTCTGTTACTCTGCAAAATGAAAACCTGAAATTGAGCAGGTTGAGGGCAACATCGTGGTACGTCTACAGCGATGGCCCCCGCGCCCTCTCTGTGGGCCTGCCCCCTCCTTCTGAGGCTTCGAAGGGCATCTTGCAAGCGGCTCTGTTGTAATTCCTGGCCATTCACCTGCTCCCTCACATCCCCTGTTCCAGTCCTTTATTCTAAGCCCCTTACTCGCCAGCCGCATTTGTTTACAGATGGTGATTGCATGACCCTTTGTGTCCTGATGTCGCCACAGGTCGTCGAGAAAACGCAGGGCCCTTGGTGACGAGGGTAACGTGACGATGGCTGTGCCCACAGCTCCGGGTTTCCCCAACACCTCAACCATCGTGCCCACAAGCTCGGAGGAGCCGCGGCCCTTCGAGAAAGTGGTGAACAAGGAGTCGCTGGTCATCTCGGGCCTGCGCCACTTCACTGGCTACCGCATCGAGCTGCAGGCTTGCAACCAGGATTTCCCCGAGGAGAGGTGCAGCGTGGCCGCCTACATCAGCGCCAGGACCATGCCCGAAGGTGGGCAGGCTACACACACTGACCAAGGAGGGGCCCTACCTCTTAACTGATCTGCCCATAGAGCTTCTTATTTATTTTTAGCTTTTCCTAGCTGTATTGAGAAACGATTGGCATATAACATCGTGTAAGTTCCTGTAACACAGTTACAAGGTGGTGATTTGACCCCATCCTATATGCACTGTGATTACACTGCATCTGCCCCCCACCATCAGCTAACACCTCCATCACGTCACATTATTCCCAGCTCTTCTTGGTGGTGAACATTTAAGTTTTCTCTTAGCAACTTTCAAGCACACAGTACGGTATGTTTAACTACAGTCACCGTGCTGTACATGAGCTACCTAGGAATCATTCATCTTACAACTGGACGTTTGTACCCTTTGACCAACATCTCCCCACTTTGCCTCGCCCAGCCCCTGGTAGCCACCAATCTACTCTGTTTCTAGGAGCTCTGCTCTTGCAGTCAGACAGTACTTGTCTTTCCGTCTGACCTCTTTCTTAGCCTACTGCCTGCAAGGTCCGTCCGTGTTGCCTTTCTTATTTTCAGTTACACTAGTCATGCAGAGCCATTATATCAACATTAGAAAATACACACAAACCATAAGAAAAAAAATTAAGAAATATAGATGGTATTGAGGCATCTCAATACCAGAGTAACAGAACCAATGACAGACAGACAGGCATAGATATGTGGACAGCTCTTTGAGGTGAGTTTTACATGTTCATTCTCCAGCGAGGGAAATGGAACCTAGGAAGTTATGTAACCAGCTCAAAATCAATAGCTGGTAAGTGGTGGAGGGGAATTCAATCCAGGGATCAGGTCCCTGCCTCTAACCACTGCCCCTTACAGCCAAGGCAGATGACATTGTTGGCCCCGTGACCCATGAAATCTTCGAGAACAACATCGTTCATTTAATGTGGCAGGAGCCAAAGCACCCGAACGGTCTGATTGTGCTGTATGAAGTGAGCTATCGGCGATACGGAGATGAGGTAAGACCTGGGCCCTGGGCATGAACCTGCAAAGCTGTCATTGGTGCCTCCTTCCTGTTCTTAAGTTCCGGCCCAAATGCTTCTCTCTTTAGATGCTTTGCTACATACCTTTCCAGGGAGACGGTCAGAGATACCTGTCCACAGACTGTGTTCAGCAGCTTCTCAAGTTGCCTTTTAGCTCTGCCTACAAGTTGAACGATGGCTGCTTGCATTTGTGTCCCTCCTGACATGACAGGAGACTCGTCTCACTTTAGCGAGAGTTATCTGATTCTGGGAACAGATAACTGAAAACTTTAATACGTGACTGTTTGCTGGGTGCCTGTCTTTACTACCAGACGCTCTGCAGGATGGTGGGTGAGCGCCAAGATGCACAAGACATGGGATCTAAGAACTGAAAAGCAGCTAAGCTACCCAAGGGCTCACTGTGTGCCCTGCGCATGCTGAGCTCTTTGCCTGCATCTCATTTATTGCATCTAAGATGCCACGGAGGCCCCGTTATTTTTAGGAGCCGCTAAGAAGCAGAAAGACACTGCCATCCCCAACTGTGGTCTCCAGGGTGCGTCCCAGTTTCAGAAATGTCAGATGTGGAGATGAAATGCCTCTTGGGTTCGATGAAAGGCAATAAATCCTCAGAATAACAAAATGAGCTTCATACGGAGGCTTCCAGAATTTCAGTTGTGTCCAAGGTCATCCTAGTAAGAACAGAGTCAGGATTCAAACCCAAGCCTACCTGGTGTTCTAATCCAGGGATGGGCAGCTTTTTTCTGTAAAGGGCCAGGTAGTCAATGTGTCTGGCTTTGTAGCCAGACAGTCTCTGTTGCAAATATTCAACTCTGCCATTGTAGCTTGAAAGCCACCATATACATGATATGTAAATGAGTGGGTGTAGTGTGTGCTAATAAAACTTTATTTAGAAAAACAAGCAGTGAGTCAGATTTAGCCTGTGGGCCATCGTTTGCCAGCACCTTACAGAGGTTATAACAAAACTGTCCAGTGTCTTGGAACGTTGGCGATCCTGTAACCAGGTGGGCACAGCATGGCTTCCCCGAGCCAGAAAGGTGAGCTGGGCCTCCCTATGTGGTCCCAAATACTCAGCTCTGACCGTGATTTAAAACTGCAATCAGCAAGCGATGGCCTGTGGTCCAAATCTGGCCCGAGGCCTGTTCTTATGGCTGCAGTGAGTTGTAAAAAGAAACAAAGAAGAATGTATGTCTGCGAGTACAATGGCCAGCCAGCCTCAGCATAGGAGGGGACCTCTCAGGGTTGCACAAAGGGAGGCATGACTCATAGAGGGTCATTATTGTAAGATGTATTACTATCTTATTCTGTATATGTTAATCCCATGTGTCCTAAGGAAATAATTGGGAATTGGAGGGGAGTGTAAAACTTTATTCATGATGTTTTCATCACCATCAAAAAGTGCAAGGCACGAGGTGGATGTCTGTTGGAAATGGACACATAAACCAAGGCATGTCCACAAAGTGGGTGGATGTGCAGCGTTTTGTAAGGGTGTTTGGGAAGACCTTTGCTCAGTATAATGTAGAGGCTGAGATTACAGCCTCTGGGTGTTAGATCCTCATCTTCC
>NW_006299603.1:408377-409814 GCF_000327345.1 Myotis davidii | reverse complement strand
TAGCTTATGGCAGAAGGGAAGCTAATTGGTTCCCTAACCGAACAGTTTAAGGAGTTTAGACATGGCTGGATCCAGAATTCCTTTGTACCAGCTGCATTGTAAGTGTCCTTGCAGTGAGCCCAGCAGCTCTTAGCTGTCCTTCTTTGGTTCTGTGGTATCAAGTCTCATATCCGCTCAGCACCAAGCCTACCAGAAGCAAGATCATTGGTGTCCCAGCATGCCCATCCACGCTGAGCCATGAGACACCCAGTGACCAATCACATGACCAGGGGAGTGCTGTGTGCTGGTGGGGACGAGGATTATTTTTTAATCCTCACCTGAGGAGCTGTTTATTGATTTTTATTTTATTTTTTATTTTTTTTAGAGAGAGAGGAGGTGAAGGAGTGAGAGAAAGAGAGAGAGGTTACCTCCTGTATGCTCCCCAACTTGGAACTTGCAGCCTCAGTGCACATACAGGGAATTGGTGGACAGAACAGTGCTCCAACCAACTGTGCCCCCGGCTGGGCCGGGTCATGGGGGTTTTTAATAACAGCCTTATTAAGATACGTTCACCTACCATGAAACACACCCATTAACATGTGCAATGTAATGGTTTTCAGCACATGTACAGACTCGTACAACACTGACCACAGCCGATTTCAGGATATTTTCATAACCTCCCCCAGCCATCACCCCCAATCTTCTCCGCCTCCTCTCTCTCCAGTTCCTGGCAACCACTTGTCCACTCTCTGCCTCTGTGAATCTGACTGACCTGGACGTGTCATATGAATGGATCATATATGTAGCCTTTTGTCTCTGGCTTTTTCATTAGCATCATGTCTTCAAAGTTCATCTACATTGTAGCTTATATCAGTAATTCATTCCTTGTTATGACTAAACACTATTCCATTGTATAAAGAGGCCACATTTTGTTTATCCATTCATCTGTTGATGGACATTTGGGTTATTTCCACCTTTCGGCTCTTAGGAATCATGCTGCTATGAACACGCATGTACACGTTTTTAGGTGGGCATATGTTTCAGTTCTCTTGGGTGCATGCCTCAGAGTAGAATTCCTGGGTCGCATGGTAACTCGGCATTTAACGTTGAAGGAAATGCCAGGCTCTCCCAAAGCAGCTGCACCCTGTTCTGTGCCCACCAGCAGCGTATGCGGGCTGTGATTTCTGTGTGTCCTTGCCAGCCTGTCCGGGTCTGTCTTATTAGAGCCATGCCAGTGGGTGTGAGGCACCGCCTCACTGTGGTCTTGATTTGCATTTTGGTGATGGCTCATTTAGGTCTAGTTCTGTGCCCTTCCCTAACCAATGGGACTCTTCGAGCCCTGGAGCCCGGGTGGGGTTGAGGGTGGGAGGTAGGAGACACTCAAGGGGAGGTACAGCTACCAGAGGAAGTTTGGGGTGTTGTTGGAAGCAGGAGGACAATATGGATTCTGTGCAGTGA
>NW_006299603.1:378183-408245 GCF_000327345.1 Myotis davidii | reverse complement strand
GAACCCCTCGGTCCCTGGTTGCCCTGTTGGTATTGGACCCACTCCTGTGTCCTCAGCTGCCGTGGGCTGGCCGCCTCTGCTGTTCCTGAAGCCCATGGGTCAGCAGCGGGACCCCCATCATGAACCCCGTCCTCCTCTGCTCTGGCCCGGATCCCAGACAGACCAGCCCTTTTCAACATGTAGGGGAACAGAGGGATGGGGCGCCGCGGGGGGTGGGGGTGGGGGTTAGGAGAGAGTGAGAGTTTACTGGAACTTCTTAAAAAGCCTGTTCATAGCCACGACTGGTCGATGGCCTCCAACAGTCTATCTTAGTTTTTGTCTAGCATTGCTTTGATAAAAGTTAAAAATGTTTTGCACCACTATGGCTTTGCCAGCCTTACAAAACTCTCACCGGCTTCTTTTTTTTTTTTTATGGTGTCTGTGGGGGGACTATCAAGTTCTAGTTCCTTCCATCATGCTCCCTTCTCAGTCCCCACCCCCGAAGCATCTGGGGCAAATGACTGAGGTTGGAGTTCGCAGGTCCCCTTGTCCTGGATAGTGGCTACCTTTGGCTTCGATGTTTACTTGTTTGTCGCTTTCTACTTGGTGACTCATCCTTGTAAGAACCTTTGGACTCCCAGGCTCGCCTGCAGCCGGTTTGTTTGCCGGTTGCTGTTGTCACATGATGGGCACGGGAGCTCTCAGTTCTTGCTCTCCTAACTTCTCCAGGCCAGTTCTCTGCACGCACTGTGAGCTCGGGGTTGTTTGGAAAGTTTTCAAAACTTGGCCCTGTGAGCCTCCTGCCTTTCCTAATAAGCTCTGGGTTAGTCTCTAGTTGCCTGTTTACCCCTGGGGTGTATATGCTTACCTTCTCTCTTTATCAGGCATTTAGGTAGATCCCCGCCTTCCTAAATGAAGTAGAAGAAAGGTCAGGAAGGGAGGAGAATTTAAACTTGTTAAGACATCAAGCCATGTTTCCGTTTGGTTCTGGTGAGGCAGAGGCCAGGAGGCACAATGGGGAGCTTGAAATGTGATTTAGGGGACAGGGGTTCCTTCTTTCCTGCCTTCTGGGACGTCTGGAGGTCCAGTGAAAACATCCCACAGCGGGCATGGCACGAAGACAATTGGCGGATCCTCCTCTACAACTTCCATGGAGTGGGACACGTGGGTGGTGAAGGGGTCCTCGCCGCTGGGCTCCAAGGGGTGGGGACAGAGGAGCCGCCATCTGGCCGCGTGTGCGCGGTGTCCAGTGCACGTGGTGCACGCTGTGCTCTGTGCTCGCCAGCTCGGTGCACCTCGCCCAGTCCCTCGGGCGTCGTCTTCTCCGGGGTTACAAATAACGTTGTTTTGGAAGCTTCCTTCCTTGTTGGCGTTGAAGGTTTACTCAAGGGCAGCACCTAAACCTTTTATTCTGTAGTTCCTGGGGGATTCCCATTGGTTTCCATCTGTTTTCTACCCATGCTGCCCTGGCTGCATTGAAAGGTCACTTCTGCCTTTCCAGTGACAAAATGGAATGCTAAAAGAGAAGATAACATTAACACACACTCACTTAAGTTCCCTGATGAAGATGCAGAAGGAAGTGACTCCTGACCAGTCCAACGCAGAAAACTGATCTAGAACCAGAGCTTGAGTATCAGGGTCAGGCCTCACTGCCATCTTCAAAGACAGGTGCTGTTCGATCATTTCTTGAGGAAGATCAACTTCAAGAATGGACAGGAAATGTGGTTTATTATGTTTATATCTAGGCTGATTTTCCAAATGATTTGTGAAGCTGTTTATAGAAGATGAGAAATTAAGGAGCTCTCTGGCCCAGATTCATAGCTATTTGACTTCAGAAATTATTTTAGCTTTCTTAGCAGTTTCATAGTCATTTCTGAAAACACTTTAACTGCATATTTGGGGATTAAGGGGCAATGTACCATGAATGATCTTATCTTAAGAAATATCCTATATAATAAAAGACTAATATGCAAATAGACCGAATGGAGGAATGATCGGTGGGACGACCAGTCACTATGACATGCACTGACCACCAAGGGGCAGATGCTAAACGCAGGAGCACCGCTCAGCCAGAAGCTGGGCTCACGACTGGCGAGCGCAGCAGTGGTGGCAGGAGCCTCTCCTGCCTCTGCGTCAGCGCTAAGGAGCAGCGAGCAGGCGGGCGGTAAGGAACAAGGGGTCCTGGACTGTGAGAGGGTGCAGGCCGGGCTGAGGGGGACTCCCCGCCCTCCCCCCTCCCCCCCAGTGCATGAATTTTGTGCCCTGGGCCTCTAGTATGGTAATAAATTTGTACTTAATGTTGACTACTGTGATTCCTACATGGAGCAGTTATATGAATAGTTGTAACCAAGAATTAACATTTCAGTCACGCAATAAAGGTTTTATATTCTGCATTTTCTCAAAAAACCAAACAAACAAACAAAAACTATTCCAGAGTGGGAGCAAGAAGTTTTGGAGCCAAAAAGTTTAGGGTTGAAAGGCCAGCCCTGCCACTCACCAGCTATAAGATCTTTGACTAATCATTTCACATCCTCAGTCACGGTGGGCAAACTATTTTTACATGCCTGGTTTTGTACAACTTGTGGGCTAGGAAATGCTTCCACATCTTAAATGGTTGTATTAAAATGGACAGAATAATAGTATTGTGTGGTGCCTCCACTGTGTTTGATTACAGATGCTGCAGGTTTGAGATTTGACGGCAGGGTTGAGTTGGTGGCAGTGACCATCTCCCCGTTGAAGCTGAAAATATTTACTCTCTGGCCCTTTATAGCAAAAATTCTGACTTTCCCCTAAGCCTCACTTTCCTCGTCTCTAAGGAGAGCTAAGCCATGGGGTTGTTGTAAGAATTAAATGAAATAATCTAGGTCAAATGTTTGGCTGTGGTTTAGGAAGAGTGGCTGTTATCAACCACAATAACCTGTGTTTCAGTAGAGCTAAGGTTCTAAAATTCCAGAAGTCTCGAAGTTCCTTGCATGTTGCACTGATTGAGCCTTAACTCCTGTGTGTCCTTCCTGAGCAGACCTTGTCCATGACATTCCCACCCAGGCTGGGCGCTCCCGCGCGCCCGACACGTGTCTCCTCTGTCTTCCAGGAGCTGCACCTGTGTGTGTCCCGCAGGCACTTCGCCCTGGAGCGGGGCTGCCGGCTGCGCGGGCTGTCACCCGGGAATTACAGCGTGAGAGTCCGGGCCACCTCCCTGGCGGGCAATGGTTCCTGGACAGAAGCCACCTATTTCTATGTGACAAACTACTGTGAGTCTGCATGGTGACTTAGACTAGCTGGGGCGGTGCTTGCTGCTGGGAACAGCAGCACATTGCTGGGAATAGTCAGGAGATTCTAGACCGGGCGAGCGGGACCTGGGTGGGCAGGGGTGGGGTGTGGCCCCTGCTTGGCTGGCTGGAATTTCGTGTACCTGGGGTGGTGTGAGTATGGAAAGTGGGGTGATTCTTGCTGGGATGGTTGTGGTCAGGGTCAGGACTAGGATGAGATCTTTGACACCAACTGGGTGTCTTGCACTGTGATTCTGACGCTGCCACTGGAGTTAGCACAGAACCCACAAGGTTAAGAGCACAGTTTTCAACAAGACTGCTCTCACCTAGATGGCAGATTCAAGTTTGGGGATTCTCCAGGCCACCTGCCCTTCTGACCAACTGGCCACAAATTCGGGGTTCCCGAACCTTTCCTATTAGATCCTTTGCTAGAGTGGCTCACAGAACTCAGGAAAGTGCTGTAAGAACAAACACAGTGAAGGATAAGTCAGGAACACCCAAACGAAGGGACAGCCAGGACCAGGGCCGGCAGGGTCCTGGACATAGGGCTGCCGTGTCCTCTTCATTGAGGAGGAACCGTCATGTCACCCTCCCGACATCCACGTATCCATCCTCTGCGCTTTGCTGTCGGAGTTTTCCTTGGGGTTTCGTTATCTAGGTGTGATTGATCGAAGCACCGGGTCTCGAGCCTCCCTCTCCTCTCGAGGTCAGGCGGGTGAAGGTCTCACCCTCCCATCACAGGCTTGCTCCTCTGGTGACCAGCCCCACCCTGAGTCCTCCCACCTCTTAGCATCAGCTCTGGTTGTTCCAAGAGGCTCATCAGTAACCGACACTCTGCTCCTTAGGGTACCAACGATTGGAATCTGCCCCTTCAGAACCAGGGACACCAGTGAATAAAATGCGAAGGGAAATATCTGCGTGGCAGAAATGTCTGTAGCATCACTGACAGAGTTAATGTCCTTAATATGAAATGAATATATGGTTGACTCCATGGGTGTGAACAGCGTGGGTCCACATATATACACATTTTTTAAAATAAATAAGTGTATTATCCTTTATGTTTTTCTTAATGACATTTTCTCTTCTCTAGCTTATTTTATTGTGAGAACACAGTATATAATACCAATAACTTACAAAATATGTGTTACTCATCTGTTTATGTTATCCGTAAGGAGGCTATTAGTATTTGAGTTTTGGGGGAGTCAAAAGATGAATGCAGATTTTCAACTGTGGGAGGGGGTGTCGGCACCCCTCACCCTTGTGTTGTTCAAGGGTGAGGAAAAGATAGATGTCCTAATATAAAAATAAACAAAGAGCATAGATATCCCATTTAAAAATGAATAGAAAACATAAGAAAAAAGTCCATATTCTCTCAAAATCACACTAAAAAAGAAAAATGCAAATTACAACAAGTTGTAATTTTCAAGTTATCGAATTGGCAAAGTTGTTCTTGGTTTCTTTATTTTATAATTACAATAATTGGTGTTGTCCAAGAGCTCAGGCACATGGAATTGTTCTATGGGTGGTGAGCACTAACATGTTTTAATAACGTGCATGAGAAGTCTTAGCAGGGATCTCACTCTCTGAGCCCACAGCTTGAGCCCTAGAAACGTACAGGAAGGAAACAGCTGTCTAAGACAGACACATGTTCACAGAAATTCTGTACCGTGTTGCTTACAATAGCCAAACATCTGGACCGTTAAATGCTACACTTAGATTACAGGTGACCCTTGAATAACACAGAGGTGAGGGGTATGGACCCTCCTGTGCCATTGAAAATCCTTGTATAACCTTCAACTCCCCAAAAACTTCACTACTTATAGATATATATATATAGATATATATAGATATATATAGATATATATATATTTTACATACTGTATTCTTATAATAAAGTGAGCTAGAGAAAAGAAAATGTTAAGAAAATCATAAGGAAGAGAAATACATTTACAATACTATGTGTATTTATTGGAAAAAAAGTATGTATAAGTGCGACCACACAGTTCAAACACATGTTCAAAGGTCGACTATACTTTTTAAAGAAATTCACATCCTATAACGGAGAGAGCAAGGCTCGGGGGATGACCGGCTCTTGCACGACCCAGAGCAAGAGTTCCTTTCAGACTCTCAGATTCTGCTCTGAGACAGGCTGAGTCCTAACCCCTCGTCAGCCTCCAGCTTTCCTGCTCCTTAGGAAAAAGGGAGGGAGGAGGGATATTTAACTGCACAGCAACTGCACAGAGCCAGGCCATTTCTATTTCTCATGTCACATTCAATCCCCGCACATCTGTGGAGACTCTCAGCCTGCCAGAAGCCACCGCACACGGCGCTGAGTTTGCTGTCAGCTGCGGAGGTGCGAGGTGTGGGAGGGGAGATAGCTCAGGACGGAGCCGGCCACCGAAGGCAGGATGGGTCGTTGGTCAGAGCTTACTCCAATGGCCTGGCCAAACGCATGCCGCCCTGTGGGCCAGCACTGGGGCTTGGGCAAGGCCCCTCTCCTCCCTGCGCCTGTTTCCCAGCCTGCTAGCTGGCAGTCCGAGCACCTCCCACCTTGCCGTATGGGACGATTAAATACGGTCACCACACAGAGACTTCAAGCAGTGCCTGTTCAGGGAACTGCTATTACTGAAGGACCCAAATGACCAGATTCTTCTCTGACTTCTCCCCACCCATTTTTTCCTTGTCTTGGAAGAGACTGAATAAATGGGCCTGTTTACAAGTTCTGACAACTTGGCCTTATCTGCAAATTTAAAAAATAAAGGCCACGTAGCATTTCTTCAGCTAATTTAAAAGAGGTTCTTTGGGGAAAATGCACTTGATCCTGCCTGGTGCTCTTCCTGGCAACAAGGTCACCCACCGAGGTCCGTGGGCCAGCCGTCGAGTGAGACGGGGCAGGACCCTCTAGCACACAGGTTCTCCGGTGGATTTTTCATCCGCCAGAGCTGCTGTTTGGAATCAGGACAGGCTGTTTAATTTGCGAGGCTCAGTGCAAAATGAAAATGCAGTACCCTTGTTTAAGAATTAAAACTTTCAAACTGATGACCATGGAATATTCAACCCAGAGCATGGCCCTCCTGAGCGTGGGCCTGGGTGGTGCCTGGGTTGCAGGGTGAGGAAGCTGGCCCTGGGCGGGGAACATAGCAGGCGGCCGGTGTGCTTTCTGATCACGGCCCTCTGAGCCCCCTGCCCAGCCCCGAGGAGCCGAGTGGTGTTTCGGGACTGCTGGGAAACGGGGCCTCGGACACCAGCAGAGAGAGGCTCAGGGACAAAAAAGAGATGGGGGACAAGTGTGTGTGGCCCACGGTTACATTTGTGATTGTGATTTGTGATGTGAACACGTTTTGATACAAAACATGTGTTTTCTTACTCTATTTCAGTAGACGTCCCCTCCAATATTGCAAAAATCATCATCGGCCCCCTCATCTTTGTCTTCCTCTTCAGTGTTGTGATTGGAAGTATTTACCTATTCCTGAGGAAGAGGTTAGTGCAGTGGGGGATGCTGAACAGTCGGCTTTCCAGAAAAATTAAGCTGATATATAGATATACATATAGATATAGATACAGATACAGATACAGATACAGATACAGATATAGATATAGATATAGATACAGCTGTACCTGAGTTTGTTATAAATTTTGCTGATCTCAAGGATGTGTAGCTTGCAATTTACAGATAATAGCCGTAATACAATATACAATGCGGGTTTATCGTAAATTCCCTCACCAAATGTTTTCGTTGATTGTTTTTTCTGAACCTTTGTATCTATAGCCAGCCTATGGTTGCAATTGATAAACAAGTGCTCATGAATGTTGATTGATATTTTGTTTATGTTAAAGAGTAGGATAAAATTGAAATAAGACATAACAGGAGTGACTTTGCAGAATCAGATAATAATTTTTAAATAATATTTTCTCACTATTCTGTGCCATTTACGGCATCATGGCTACAGATGACACATTTAAGTTTAATCTGCATTATTAACATTTTTTTCTGTCACTTTCTCAATTTCAAGCTACAGACATGATGTCACTGAGTGCAGAGTTGGGAACGGATGTGCACAGTATCTCTGCCATACATATAGAATCTATACTAGTAAAAGGGTAACATGCTAATTAGACCAGGTCGACCAGACATCTTTGGTCGTCCAGTCCTCCTTCCAGTTCTCCTTCCGGACAAAGCCATGGTGGCAGGGTTCGAGGCAGAGGCCATTAGGGGCAATCAGGCTGGCAGGGGAGGGCGGTTAGGGGCGATCAGGCAGGCAGGCAGGTGAGCAATTAGGAGCAATTAGGAGCCAGCGGTCCCGGATTGCGAGAGGGATATCCGACTGCCGGTTTAGGCACACAGGGTTCAGGCCTAAACCGGTAGTCGGACATCCCCTGAGGGGTCCTGGATTAGAGAGGGTGCAGGCCGGGATGAGTCCCCCCACCCCCTGCATGAATTTCATGCACCGGGCCTCTAGCAATGTAAATAAATGAGGTGATGTAGATGGCCTTAAGAGCCCTGATCAGCCCTACCAATTTGGCTCAGTGGATAGAGCGTTGGTCTGCGGATTGAAGGGTCCCATGTTCGATTCCAGTCAAGGGTACATGCCCAGTAAGGGGTGTGCAGGAGGTGGCCAGTCAATGATTCTCTCTCATCATTGATGTTTCTATCTCTCTCTTCCTCTCTGAAATCAATAAAAATATGTATTTTTTAAAAAGAGCACTGATCATAGTAAGATGTAGTATGATAATGAGGATGTGGTGAATTTTGAATATTATTACCTTTGCTTTTAATATGATTTATTTAATTATAAGCCTGTTTTGTTTGTTTGTTTAGTTAGTTGGTTAATTAGTTAATCCTCACTCGTGGATATTTTTCCCATTAATTTTTTAGAGCGAGTGCACAGGAGGCAGGGAGAAGGGGAGAGAGAGAAGATATAAGAGACACATGGATGTGAGAGAGACGCATCGATTGGCTGCCTCCTACATGAGCCCCAACTAGGGCTTGGGCATCAAACCTGCAGCCCAGGTACATGCCCTTGATCGGAAATCAAACCCATGACCCTTCGGTGTGCAGGCCAGCACTCTAACCACTGAGCAACCCGCCAGCACTTACTGACAGTTGTTTCTTGTGACCTGGGATGGATGGCTGCAGAGCCGCACTAGTGGGTAGATGCTGCTGATAAAGGTGCTGTTTACACTGGGGCGGCCTGTAGCCTGTAGCCATGAAGTCGCGTGAGAATCTCAAACTGGGATGCCTCCCTTTTTTCTCATCCAGGCAGTCAGACGGGCCGGTGGGACCACTCTATGCTTCTTCAAACCCCGAGTACCTCAGTGCCAGCGATGGTGAGTACCACCCGGCTCCTGTGGGTGGCCAGAGCCTACTGTCCAGTTTCCTTTGCCATCAGTGTCAGGTGACACCCCAAGGGACCAAGACAAGCCCTTGTTCACTGGAGTGAAGACCTGCCCTTGCCGCAGAGACACAGCACTGGGGGCCACCTGGGCCTGTGGGCTGGGCTGGGAGGCGAGAACCTGGTGCCCAGCTGTGGGGGTGGAGCTTGGGACTGTGCCAGAGCTTGCTCAGGGTCAGAACGAGAACGCAGTGTCTGAACCTGGTGCCCTAGCTGGGAGATGGGAATTGGGAGCCAAAATGGGAGATTGTGGATGGCGTGAGGAGGACAAGAAGCAGGGACATGAGGGTGGGTTGGAGGCGGTGTGAGTGCCAGGGACACACCTCCTGTTGGCTGCTGAGACTGGATGTGATGCTGGTGGAGGGAGCATAAGTCTGACACCCATACTTTCCCTGATTGTCCCAAAGGCAGTGAGTGGCCGCTGTAGGCAGGCCTGGCCATTCCTTCCCAGAGGAAGGCACCTGTTGCATGACAAGCTTCTAAACCACTTCATGCAGCAAAAGTAAAAAAGTGACTTTCAAGGCAGGAGCACCATTGCCCAGCGGGACGCGGGCGTGGGAGACGGGCGGTGTTTTAGGTGCCCATCCTTTCCGATGAGATGTAGATGAGACGTACAGACTCGGACTCTCATGAAGGGAGGTGCTCATCCTCTCCCGAGTCTGCTCTCCTCCGTGTGTCGATGGCTGTCTCTCCCTGTGTCCACACCTGGTCTTCCCTGAGTGTCTGCATCCTAAGCTCCTTCTTGTAAGGACACCAGTCATGTTGTGACCTCACGTCACGTTGATTTTCTCTTTAAATACCTTATTTCCAAATATAGGCACATTCTGAGTCCCAGAGTTAGGGGTTCAGCCTATGAGTTTGGGGAGGGACGCAGTTAGCCCGTCACCGTGATGGCACAGGGGAAGGCAGGGACCATTGGGCTTTTCTTACCCGGCCTTCGTGCATTTGTCTGCATTCGTTTGCTGTATAACAAGCCCCCCCCCCCCCCAAACAGTGGCTTACCCCCCCCATTAGTTAGTTCACAGTCTGGTGGGTCTGCTCTCAGGCTGTGCTCGGCTGGCAGTTCTGGTTTCACCCACGTGGCCGCACCTGCCTGTGGACCAGCTGACGCTCGGCGGTCCTGGATGGGCTCACTTCCGTGTCGGGTTTCACAGGCTGGTGGTCCCCAGCCCCTTGGCACTTTGCAGAAACAGCAGCCTTAGATGGGAAGTGGCATCCATGGTCAGTGGGTCTCTGAATCAGACAGATGGGGTGGGATGCAGGCTCAGCCCGGCACTTACCAGGAAAGACCCTGGGCTGGGGTGGCTTCTCTCTGTCTCGGCCAGGCCCTCCAGGAGGGCAGGGACCCACACTTGGCTGTGTCCTATTCTTGGCTGTGTGCCTGGAAGAGGTCCTGGATCACAGAAGTCACTTAATGGACACTTGTGGGGTCGAGGGTGGGAGGTGGCGGGGTCCCCCGAAGACACGGTGTAGATAAGTGAGGAGCAGTGTTCCCATGTTCTGTGTATGTGCCGGACGAGTGGGAGGTGCCACGGGAGAAGATCACCCTCCTGCGAGAGCTGGGGCAGGGCTCCTTCGGCATGGTGTACGAGGGCAACGCCAAGGACATCATCAAGGGCGAGGCGGAGACTCGAGTGGCGGTGAAGACGGTCAACGAGTCGGCCAGCATGCGGGAGCGGATCGAGTTTCTCAACGAGGCCTCCGTCATGAAAGGCTTCGCCTGCCATCACGTGGTAAGTCCCGAAGTGCCCTGGGGACAGACAAAGGCACCTCTGTTCCTTCGAGAAGAGGTCCTGGCAGTAATGGAGAACAGAAGGCATGGATTTGAGCAAAGAGTTGTAACCCAAGAGGCCCAAACTCAGGTGACAGCTACACTGCGCTCCAGAGAGAAGGAAGAAGGGCAGCATTTATAAAGGCAGAAACTGCTGGTGTGATTCTCCCCGCAAGGGCAGGGGGGAGGTCACCAGGCTGGGTAGGTGCAGATGCCATGGGGGGTGGAAACTGGCCCGTGTTATTCCAGGATGTTTGTGACTTGGCCTGGCGCGGAGTTTAGCAGCGGGTTAGCAAGTGAGGAGCAGCTCCAAGAACGGAGGCCTGAGACATGCGGAAGCACCACTTCCCTCAGGGCCTCGCAGCCCTCTCAAGCGACCCTTCCAGTGACGTGCCTTCCTTTTACTTCTGTCCATCATCACTTGCCTGTGGGCTCCCTCTCCCACTCCGCTCTGCTGCTCTCTCCCCTGTGCACAGAGCATGAGGACAGGGGGTGTGGACCCTGTCCCGCCCCAGCCCTTCTCCAGTCCCACCTCCCCTGGAACCAAACTCTTTGCCCGAGTGCTTTCTGGAATCTTCCATCTCATCATCCTCTCAGCACCTCTTTAACCCTTAAACACAAAGTGGTGCGCCTTCCCGCTGCCCCGCCCCCACAGGTTGGCACACACTCTCCTTCCTCTGCTTGCACGTTGCCTCGTTTCTCCGGGAACCTCGTGTCCCTTCGTCTCTGCCCCACGCGCCCTCGCAGAGCTCCCGCTCTGTGCCAAGCCCCGTTCCCATGTCTGTGATGGGTCAGCTTCTGCCCTGGCGGTGCTTCCAGCCCAGCGGTGCGGGCGCTCCAACCCCACTGGGTCCCTTGTTAGGAGGCACCGCTGTGGCACAAAGGAGAGCAGGGCAGGGGCGGGGTTGGGAATTCGGGAGTGGGGAAGGTGTATTTGAGCGAAGACATAAAAGATATAGGGACAGCCATGTGGACATGTGAGGGCACAGAGCCTGAGGCAGAGGGAATGGCTGTGCAGAGGTCTGACGGTGGGAATGCGCCACCCACCAGACTGGGAGTTCTGAATTCCCCTCCTTGTTCTCCCTCCCCAGGTGTTGACCCTGGCATTTGATCGGACAGGCTAGGGTTTACCCGGGAGCAGGATGCTGTGTGTGACCAGACAGAGAGGCCTCCGCGAGTTGAGATCTTCCTGTAGGCCCTCACCCGAGACCTCCCTGACCCCCCACATGCTTGCCCTGCAGGTCCGCCTCCTCGGAGTGGTGTCCAAAGGCCAGCCCACGCTGGTGGTGATGGAGCTCATGACGCACGGAGACCTGAAGAGCCACCTGCGCTCCCTGCGGCCTGACGCTGAGGTGAGCTGCCCGGGCTCCACAGGGTGCCCCCTCCCGGCCCTGACCCCGTGTTGCTGAGCACAGCCTCCTGTTTTGACTTTAGAATAACCCCGGCCGGCCTCCCCCGACCCTGCAAGAGATGTTTCAGATGGCAGCGGAGATTGCTGACGGGATGGCATACCTGAACGCCAAGAAGTTTGTGCACCGGGACCTCGCAGCTCGAAACTGCATGGTCGCCCACGATTTTACCGTCAAAATTGGAGGTTTGTCTGCCTTTCTGCTTGGGAATGTATGGCCCAGGTCACATTCCGTTTGAGAAGTAATTGTCTGTCATGGGTTGTTACAGCTTTTCCATTGCAAAGGGGCAAGGCTTGGGATGGGCCCCTGATCCCCACACTGTAATTTTTTTTCCCAAAAGTTCTTTTTCTTTACTTTAAATTTTAAATTTTTTAAATTTTTTTTTTATATATATTTTATTGATTCTTTACAGAGAGCCTTGACCGGAATCGAACCCGGGACCCTTCAGTCCGCAGGCCGACGCTCTATCCACTGAGCCAAACCGGTCTCGGCAAATTTTTTAATTTTTCAATTGCATTTTACATTCATATTAGTTTTGACAATCGTATACTTTACGAAGTTGCACCCTGTGATTTAATTGCGTTTGTTTACTAGCTCACGCACTCACTTCTTTAAATAACATTAGCGTGCCCTGTGTGTGCAAGCCACTGCGCAGGTCCCCGGCTTTTCTGCCCTCGTGAGCTTGCAGTCCTCATCCACACCGTCTAGCACAGTAGCCACTGGCCGCATGCGCCCACCTGCGTGTACGTTAACTTACATTAAGTAAAGTTAAAAATTCAGCTTGCTGGTGCCTGGGCCACACTTCAGGTATCCAGTAGCCACCTTGAGCCCAGTGGTTGCCATATTGGACGGTGTGGGTATAGACCGTGTTCATCACCACAGGCAGTCTGGACAGAGCTGTTCTAGGTGAACAGTACAATAGTTCACACTCAGACAAGCTAAAGTCGGTGGGGGAAGGAAATGGACTTCCTCTCTGAAAAGAGGCACCATTTCAAGACTGGGAGGATTAGAAGTTGACCTGAGTGACAGCATCCCAGGGGTCGTTACAGCACATGCAAAGGCCACAAGGCCCGGCGATGGCTGAATGTGGAGGATACAGAGCAGCAGGAGCTATGTGGTTAGGGAGAGAGGCAGGAGCCAGACCTAGAAGGGTCTTGCAAGTCACGGCAAGTCATCTAGACATTATGCTAGGCCGTCCGAGCACAGCGGGAAGTGATGTGCTTCTCTTTATGAACCAAAAAAACTCATTCCCCTACGTTAGCAGTCAGTGGGAAGCAAGGAATGATGTTATCCTCTTTATAATCCCCAAAGATCTTCTCCTGTATCAGCAAGGGAAGCAGGAAATGGCGAAGTGATTCATTCTATGTATGTAGCTTCTCTTGGTCAGTGGCTGTCAGAGTCAGGATGGAGGGAGGGTCCTGTAGGTGAGAGAGGGTGTCAGGCCTGGTCGGTTCTGGGACAATGGAGAGAAATAGATAGTTAGAGAGGGGTGTGGAATGAGAGTGGGTAGGACTCCCCACTGTTTCTCATTGTGAGGAAAGGGGTGGCCGAAAGAGGACCCAACTCTGGGTTTCTGGCCGGGCAATGGGCTGTTAGGTGGAGCCATATCCAATGGGGGGAAGTAGCTTGGCTGCAGAGAGTTAATAGTTCGACTTGGGTTACATGTGAGTCCTGGGTGAGAAGGAAGTGTTTCTGAGAACGGGATTCCCAAGCTCTGGCCAGAACATCGCTTTTTTGCTACTTTAAATGGTGGCCCTCCACTTCCTCCACATCCCATGAGCACACTCAGAATCCATTCTCCTGGGATTTGGTGGCCTCAGGTGAGCCTCTCTGAGGGCTCGGCCAGGGGTGGGGCTGTGAAGATGGTGGACACTTTGAGCCACAGGCTGAAGGTAAGAGTTTGTGAACTGTTTGTTGTCAGACTTTGGAATGACCAGAGACATCTACGAAACGGATTATTACCGGAAAGGTGGCAAAGGTCTGCTTCCTGTGAGGTGGATGGCACCTGAATCTTTGAAGGACGGGGTCTTTACCGCTTCTTCCGACATGTGGTGAGTTGTGCGTGAGCCGGCTGATAGAGCGCTGGGCTTGAATTCCAGGATGCTCCTCTAGTCTGACTAAAAGGGGCAGTTAACACCTGCCTTCCTCCTGGCCATCAACAAAATGAAGGGAAGGTCATGTCTGAGGACCCTTGCACAGCTACTGCTACATTCCAGTGGAGACTAATTTTATAGGCATTTCTAAAGGCAGCATAAATCTTTTTTTCATTTTTATTTACTTATGTGTTTGTTTTTCGATTACAGTTCACATTCAATATTATGTTAGTTTCAGGAGTACAGCATAGTGGTTAGACATCTGTAATATTTACAAAGCAATCCCCCCATAAGTCTAGTGCATCATACATACTTATTACAGTATTATGAACTATATTCCCTATGCTGTACTGTGACTGTTTTGTAACTATCAATTTGTACCTCTGAATTCCTTTACCTTTCCATCCAAAACCCCCAACTTCCCCTCCCATGTTAACTCTCAGTTTGTTCTCTGTATCTAGAGTTTGTTTTTGTTTTGATAGTTACCTTATTTTGTTTTTTAGATTTCACATGTAAGTAAATCACAATGTATTTGTCTTTCTCTGTCTGCCTTATTTCACTTGGCATAATACCCACTAAGGCCATCCATGTTGTTGCAAAGGGTAAGATTTTGTTCTTTTTAATGGCTGAGTAATATCCCATTGCATGTATGTACCTCGTCGTCTTTATCCAATTGTCTATTAATGGGCACTTTGTATCTTCCTCACTTTCTTTTTTTCAATATGCTATAGTTTTTTATAGTTCAATATGCTATAGTTTCAATATGCTATTGGTCTTTTATCTCCTTGGTTAAGTGTATTTCTAGGTACCTTTTTTGTTGCAATGGTAAATTGGATTTTTTTCTCTTTCTGAGAGTTCATTTTTCATGTATAAAAATGCCATCAATTTCTGGATGTTAATTTTGTGTCCCGATACTTTGCTGAATTAATTTATTAAATTTAGTAGTTCTTTTGGTGGAGCTTTAGGGTTTTCTGTATACAATATTATGTCACATGCAAATAATGACAGTTTAATTTTCTTCTTTCCAATTCAATATCTTTTATTTTTTCTTTTCTGATTGCTGTGGCTAGGACTTCCAGTACCATGATGAATAAAAGTGATGAAGGGGCATTGCTGTCTTATTCCTTATCTTAAAGAAAACTCTGAGTTTTTGCCCATTATGATGTTGGCTGTAGGCGTTTCATATATGGCCTTTATTATGTTGATATATGATTCCTCTATTTCCACTTTGCTGAGAGGTTCATGAGAGATTGATTATAAACGGGTATTGGATTTTGTCAAATTCTTTACTGTGTCTATTGATACGATGTAATTTTTATCCTTGATTTTGTTTATGTGATGTATCACATTTATTGATTTGCAAATATTGCAACAACCTTGCATCCCTGGAATAAATCCCACTTGGTGTATGATCTTTTTAATGTCTTGCTGGATTCTATTTGCTAATATTTCATTGAGGATTTCAGAATCTATGTTCATCTTTGTTTTTATATTATTTATTTCTGCTCTGATCTTTATTATTTTTTCTTCCTACGTACTCTGGAGTTTTCTTGTTGTTCTTTTTCTAGTTCTTTAAGCTGTACAGTTAGATTGTTTATTTGAGCTTTTTCTTGTTTCTTGAGGTTGGCCTGTAATGCTATGAACTTCCCTCTCAGGATTGCTTTCTCTGTGTACCATAGATTCAAGATTGTTGTGTGTTCATTTTTATTTGTTTCCAGGAAATTTTTTTACTTTTTCCTTGATCTCGTATTCATTGTTTAATAACATGCTGTTTGGCCTCCACATGTTTAAATGTTTTTAAGGTTTTTTATTGTAGTTGATTTCTAGTTTCATGCCATTGTGACTTGAGAAGATGCTTGATATGATTTTAATCTTCTTGAATTTGTTAAGACTCATTTTGTTCCTTAACATTTCATCTGTCTTTGAGAATGTCCCATAGGCATTTGAGAAGAATGTATATTCTGCGGCTTTGGTTTGAAATGTTCTGTAAATATCAATTAAATCCATCTGATTCAGTATTGTTTAAGGTCACTGTTTTCTTGTTGCTCTTTTCTCTGAAAGATCTATCCAGTGATGTCATTGGGTGTTAACATTGTGTACTGTGATTGTATGGCTGTTGATCTCTCCCTTATAGTCCTTCAAGAGGTTTGTTGTCATTTTATTTAAAATGACAGCCATGTTGGGTAGAGTAGTCTTGGTTTCAGATCTTTGCGTTTCATAAGTTTGAATGCCTACGCAGTTCCCATCTGCTTGTAGTGTTTGTTTTGAGAAATCAGCTGACAACCTTATTGGAACTCTCTTATAGGTAACCTGTCTCTCTCTTGTTGCCCGTGAGATTCTCTCTTTGTCTTTAATGTTTGCCATTTTAATTATGATGTGCCTTGGTGTGGTTCTTTTTGAGTTCATCTTGATTGTGACTCTCTGTGTGCCCTGAACTTGTATGACTTTTTCCTTTACCAGTTTAGGGAAGTTTTCTGTCATTATTACTTCAAACAGGTTCTCTATCACTTGGTCACTTTCTTCTCCCTATGGTACCCCTATGATGCTGATATTGTTATGTTTCATGTTGTCCCAAAGTTCCCTTAAACTATCTTCATGCTTTTTAATTATTATTTTTATTATTTTTGTTGCTCTGATTGAGTGATTTTTTTCCTACTTTGTCTTCTAATTTGGTGATTTGGTTCTCTGCTTCTTTTAACCTACTGTTTATTCCTCTATTTAAGATATGTTTTTCAGTTGGTTGTTTTTCATGGTTTCTGTGAGCATTCTTAAAACCATTAGTTTGTACTCTGTTTTCTGATAATTTGCTTGCCTCCATTTCATTTAGCTCTTTTTCTGGAGATTCCTCCTGTTCTTTCGTTTGGAACCTGTTTCTTTGTTTTCCCATGTTTGCTGTTTCTTTGTATTTATTTTGATGTAATGCATAGAACTGCTATTTCTATCTGTCTTGGTGGGGTGGCCTTCTGTAGTGGTTTTCTTGTGGGATCCAGTGGTGTAGTCTCCTTGATCTTTTGAACTGGGTGCTCTATGTCCCTTGTGGTTATGTTGGCCCTCCTATTGTATTTGGGTCTTGATTGCTATTTTCTCACTCATGGGAAGGCTCAACCCTCTGGCTGTCCTGTGGGGCTCAATCTCAACCATATCCTGCCAACCGTTATACAAGTGCTTACAGAACAAAACAAGACAAAATAAGCCCAAACTGAAACCAACATGAAGAAAAAACAAAACAACAATCAGAACAGAAACAACAACAATAAAATAATAGAATAAGAAAAGGAAAAAAAAGATACTAAAAGACCTGAGACCAAAAAATTAGGGAAGAAAATAGAAACCAAAAAAGAGAATCTGAAGGAAAAGAAAGACAAAAGATGAAAATAAGAAAATAAATGAAGTATTAATAATAATAATGAAAAATAATAAATAATAATGTAAAATGAAAAATAGAAGAGGAAAAGAAAAACAGGAAAAAAAGAAGAAAGCAAAGAGAATGAAAAAAATAGAATGGATCTGCTCTTTGTGGAGCTTGCTGGATTTTGTTCTGATGTTGTTGGAATTGGCCACTTGGTGTGCTGATTCTAGGTCTTCTGGAGGTTCTCTGGTGCAGGCCAGTGTCACCCTGCCTGGCACTCAGCAACCTGTCTGAAGCTTGTCAGGGTGGAGCCCCTAGTAGTTCGGTGGCAGTGCCTCCAGAGCCCAGGGCTGGGTCTGTCTCCAGTTGTGCCTTGAATGTCCCTGCTCTGAGATGCTCTCCCTTACCCCATGAAACTGTGTTCCGTGGAGGAATCCAGGATCTGGCCAGGGTGGTTTAAACAGACAATGTTGGGAGTGTTGTCTGTAACCTGTAGGAGAGGTGGCGGGTACTTCCTCTCCTTTCCAGGGCGGTGCTGGCTGAACTTACTAGGGACCTCTGTCTACTTCCCATAATGCATCTGAAAAGCCCAGCCCGTGCTTGTCTGTCTCCTGGACAGAAGCCCACCCAGGAGACACAGTTGCGGTACTTCAGCTTTGCCTGGCTTTCTGGCACCCCCTCACCACCACAGCAAGTAGGAGGGGATTAAAACAATTCATCCTCACTTGGCACGTTAATCTTTTCACATGGCTAGCCCCTGCTAAGTGGGGCCTCAGCCCAGCCTCCCCTCTGGGCCAAATGTCCAAGTCCGTGGCACCAGCAAACCGAGCAGCATTTCCAGCCCAACGCCATTCCCCTTTGCCTTGGATCATAGCAGCATGGGTCAGACCTAGTAGTTTTGCAGGTGAGGGGACAGGGCGCCACTGGTGTGCTTGAGGTCAGCAAGACGGGTCCTCTTTCCCAATTCACACAGACCAGACCCTGTCTGGCTCTCTGCTCAAAGGTCTTCCCGAGAAAAGAGGGTCCCTCAGAATCACTGCTGGGCATACTAATCAGACCCCTCCAGTTGCCCCCCAGCTCTGCTTCATGGCCCCTCCAGCATGCACAGATTGAAGTTCACTTCCCAGGCTGGTGTTGAAACAAAGAAGTTGCTCTTTGCCTAGGATGGGTGTGGTCTGTCTCTCCCAGGTGGACAAAATCCCCACTGATCCC
This sequence comes from Myotis davidii, assembly GCF_000327345.1. NCBI lineage: Eukaryota > Metazoa > Chordata > Mammalia > Chiroptera > Vespertilionidae > Myotis > Myotis davidii. Next base: position 389,770 of record NW_006299603.1, on the reverse strand, counting down.
CACTACCTGATACTGTGTGGGCTCCGCTTCTCTTCTCTGTTGTTCTGGATTGAGGATCCCTGTGTCCGTCTGAGACCACACTTCCAGAGGGTGGGGGCTTTGCTGCCATATCCTCCAGCTTTCTAGCTGTGCAACTGCGCAAGTTGGCTCACCCTCTCTGCATCTTCTCTTGTCTTTCCCCACATTCCCTGTTTTCAGTATTTCAGATCAGCTACACCTCAGCTGGTTTCTCAAGCTGCTTGCTCTGCAGTTTGGCCGCAAGTCCTGTCTAGTGTTGGGAGCAAGCGGATGGAATTTCCAGCTACTCTGCAGTTGTCTTGGAATCCTATAGTAATGATGTTTAAAAATATTTTTCTTCTTAATGAAGTCTCTTCAGCCTTTCTTGTTGTACTGTTATGGTGGCAATGAACTCCTTTAACTTTTTTCTTGTCTGGGAAGCTCTTTACCTCTCCTTTAATTTTTAAATGATAGCCTTACTGAGTAAAGTTGTCTTGGTTGTAGTTCCTTACTTTTTATCTCTTTGAATATATTGTGCCAATCCTTCCTGGCCTGTGAAGTTTCTGTTGAGAAATCAGCTGACAGTATTAGGATTGCTTCTAGGTAAGTAACTGCTTTTTCTTTTCTGCTTTTAAGCTTTTCTTTTGTCACTAACCTTTGCCATTTTAATTATGATGTGGTTTGGTGTGGGCCTCTTTGGGTTTATCTTTGGGACTCTCTGCGCTTCCTCAACTTCAGTGGCTATTTTCTTTGCCAGATTAGGGAAGTTTTCCATTTCTTCAAATAGGTTCTCAATTCCTTGGTCTTTCTCTTCTCCTGGTCTCCCTGTGGTGTGAATGTTGTTAGGCTTGATATTGCCCCAGAGGTCCCTTAAACTGTCCTCATTCTTAATAATTTGTTTGTTGTTTTTTTTCCTGTTTTGATTGGGTGTTCTCTACTGTCTTGTCTTTCAAATTACTGAATTGATCCTGAGCTTCATCTAATTTGCTGTGATTCCATCTAGTGTATTCTTCATTCCAGTGTATTCTTTATTTCTGACTGGTTCTGGGTTTCCATGTCCTTTTTTATGCTTACTATCTGTTGTAGTTTTCACTGAGTTTATCTATTCTTCCCCCAAGTTCCTTGTACATCCTTATAACCAGTGTTTTAAACTCTGTATCTGGTAGATTGTTTGCCTCCATTTTGTTTAGTTCTTTTTCTAGAGTTTTTTCATGTTCTTTCACTTGGGACATGTTTCTTTGTGTCCCCATTTTGGCTGCATTTCTGTGTTTGCTTTTAGGTATGAGGTAGATCTGCTACATCTCCTAGTCTTGGAAGGGTGGCCTTATGTGGTAGGTCACCTGTGGCACCCAGTGGTGCATTCTCTCTGATTACCTAAGCTGAGTGCTCCAGGAGTGCCCACCTGTGATCATTGAGTCTTGATTGCTGTTGTCATGTCAGTGGGTGGGATTGACCCTCAGGCTGACTGGTTATGAGGATTGGCCACAACCACAGCGAATGAGCTTCTGTGTGGGTGCTGACCTCATAGATTGGGAATTGCCTAAGTGGACTCTGATGCAAGCCACTTGTTTAGCTTATCTGGTGGGGTGCTGTGGTCTGAAGCCGGCCATTGGGTATGTTGTTTTGGGGGTCTGTTTAGAGGGACTCGGTTGCAGGTCTATGTTAGCCACTGCCTGCGACTGGCATGGGGTTACCTGGTAAGAACTACAAAGTGTTCTGTGGTTGGTAGCTTCCTGTTCTGGGTCTAGAGGTGCAGGGGATGGGCCATGCTGTGAACCGAGGCCTCCTGCCATCAGTTCCGAACTTTGGGCTGCTCAGCGAAAGGCACAGGGTATCCTAAGGCCTATAGCTGCCTACCAGCTGCCCATGTGGCTCAGCTGCTGCAGGATTCTCAGCGGGTAGGTGAGTCGGGTGAGGCCAAATCGCAGGGAGTTGTCAGGCTCTGGCAAGTGAAGTTCATCAAAGTCATGCAGTTTAAGATTTGGCCGAGGAAGAGGGCTCAACTCAGGGACAATGGCGGCTATCCCTCCCCACCCTTGCCCTGAGGCCACACAACTTGCTTCTCCCTGTATGTCTCTGTTGCCCACCCCCACACACAACTCCCCAGGTGCTGTCTGTGCATGGGCCCTTTAAGAGAATGCCTGGGTTTTCCAGCAGCCTTTCATCTCACCTAGATGGATGGATTCCTTACTGATTTTCACAGCCGGATGTTTTGTGGGCTCTTCTTCCCAGCATTGATGCTCTGGGCTTGGGAGTCTAGTGTAGGCCTAGGACTCCTGGCTTCTCGGGGAGACCTCTGTAGCTGAGATATCCCTCTGATTCTCAACCACCACACAGGGGTGTGGGATCAGCCTGTTCCCTATCTCTGCCCCGCCTTCCAGTCGCAACATGGCTTCTTCTTTATATCCTTAGTTATAATCCTGTTCAGTTAGTCTACAGATGGGTCTCCGGGTTGATTGTTCTACAGTTTAGTTGTAATATTCATATGGTCATGGGAGAAACGAGCAGAGTTTACCTACTCCTCCATCTTGATAGGAAGTGAATCTGAATTATTTAATTAACTGGCCAGCCAGTTTCTAGTAAACCAAGACAATTATGTGTGTGTGTTTTAATGGCTTCTTGTTACTCCTCTCAACTATCGTTGGCAGGTCCTTCGGTGTGGTCCTTTGGGAAATCACCAGCTTGGCAGAACAGCCTTACCAAGGCCTCTCTAATGAGCAGGTGTTGAAATTCGTTATGGATGGAGGGTATCTGGATATCCCCGACAATTGTCCAGAGAGACTGTAAGTATAGAAAGGGGTGTTCATTTAAAAGGCATTGCATTTTGCACACATGTTTGTTTTGCATATCATGTCTACATAAATGTTTGTGTTTGTGTATCATATTCTACATGCATTCTTGTGTTTGTATATCATGTCTGCCTGTGTGCTTGTGTTTGCATATCACATATACATGTGTGCTTCTCTTTACATATTATGTCTAATGTGTGCATGTGTTTGCATATCATGTCTACATGTGTGCTTGTTTTTGCATCTTATGTCTGCATGTGTGCTTGTTTTTGCATCTTATGTCTACATGTGTGCTTGTGTTTGCACATCGTATGTTTACGTGGATGAGTGCTGGTGTTTGTAATTGTATGTATACATCCATGCTTGTGTTTGCACCTATATGTACATGCATGTTGGTATTTGCATATTGTGTGTTCACGTGCATACTTATGATTCTATATCATATGTCTACATGTATGCTTGTGAAGGAGAGTTGTGCGTGAGCTGCATATTTTATCTTTGTATGACTCTTGTGTTTGCATATCATATCTTTGGAAGGGAACTGGGGAGCTGGGATGGGAGGCTTACGTTTAACTCTCTGTTCTTTATACACTTAAAGTTCTGTCATGAATGTAACACGATGTTATATTCAACTATATCTCAATAATACTGAAAAAAAATGTCAGTAAGCATAAACATTAAAAAATATTTTGTTTTAAATATTTGTTATGGGACCAAATGGACAACACATACCATTAAACACTTGCAAAATTATTCAGTCCCACTAATAGTTCAATGAGTATAAAATAAAATAAATACTCTCTTCCTTAATTAGCAAATAAAGGAAGGAAGGAATGGAGAGAGGGAGGGAGAGGAAGGAAAGCAGGGTAAGTCTTAACACTCAGTATTAGCAATGGCATGGCTAGATAACCATTCTTATTGCCCCATTATAAGAGCTACTTGGAGCAATTTAAAGTCTCAAAAAATTGAAATGATCTAAAAATTGATCAACAAAATGAAAATTTCCAAGTAAATTGTACATTAATATAATGTTATAGCAGTTGAAATTTCAAATGATGCTTATAAAATGTGTTAAAGCCAGGCTGGAATGGCTCAGTGGTTGCCGGTCAATCTGAGCCAGGAGGTCATGGTTTGATTACCAATCAGGGCACATGCCCAAGTTGCCGGCTCTATCCCCAGTGGGGGGCATGCAGGAGGTAGCTGATCAATGATTCTCTCTCATCATTGATGTTTCTATCTCTCTCTCCCTTTCTCTCTGAAATCAATAAAGATATATTTTTTTTAAAATGTTTTATAACTCAGTGGATAAACCTATTAATACATTAAGTGAAAAAAGCGTGTGTGTATTATATTTCCAAATATGTCCAGGTAGAAAAGACAAGAGCTTATATCTGAAGGAGAGTTGTGTGTGAGTTGCATTTCCCCTATATTTTGGGGTGTTTTTTAACTTTATAGAATGAGCATTTATTACATATAAAATCTGTTATCATTGTTTCTTAAGAAAAAAATTTGACCTGAAAATTTATGGGCAGAGGCCATTTCTTTGCTTCATCCCAATAGAATAAGACATCAACTTAAAAATCTAGTTTGAAGAGACCTTGTATGGAAAAAAGTATGATGCAGAGTCATTCAGAGCCTCTGAGCAAAGTGTTTTGAAACTTTGCCTCATGAAGATCCTTTGCTAGTCAGTTAGCAGCCAGCTGTGGTTCCAGGACCAGGGAGATTCAGGAGGCCCGAGGGCTGGAGTCTGCAGACTTTTTGTAAAAGGCCATTTCTAAGTATCTTTTCTTTGTGGTCCATGCTTTTCTCAGTTGTAGCTCCTCAACGCTGCAACTGTAGCTGGAAGGCAGCCATAGTATGTGGTTGTGTGCCAATGAAAGTTTATATACAAAAACACTCAGGGAGCCAGGTTTGATTCAGGGGTTAAAGTTTGGCAACCTTGCCCTAGAAGAAGTGGGGAAAGGAAGAGGTGAAATGGAAATCCTAAGCCCTCAGCCCTGTCCTGTTTGCTGTTGGCTGGGTAGAGTTGTGATGCTTTCTGGCCATCCTCGAAAGAGTGACAGCTGGGCCTGCAGGACGGCCCTCTGGCTGCAGTCCACAGAGCTACAGCTGCCAGGTGTGAGGATACATCAAATGATCAAACGAGGAAACTGTGGTCTTCAACATGTGGCAACATCAGGAGAGGCCCTTCTTTTAAAAATATATATATTTTTACTGATTTCAGAGAGATAGGGAGGAGAGAGAAACAGGAACATCAGTGATGAGAGAGAATCATTGATCAGCTGCCTCCTGCATGCCCCTCCCTCCCCCACCCCCTCACCCCCCACTGGGGATCAAGCCAACACCCAGGCATGTGCCCTGACTGGGAATCAAACCTTGACCTCCTGGTTCATAGGTTGAGGCTCAACCACTGAGCCTTGCCGGCCGTGCTGGAGAGGCCCTTCTTGAAATGGTTCTGGAATAGGGCAGCCTCTTCGGCCCTCTTTTTAAAACCCCCTTTCAGCACCAATGGACTTGCTCTCTTCCGCTTGATGATTACCTGCACATGTAGCCACTGCCTGAAATGACAGGTCATCTGTGGTGTGAGCCACTGGGGGTGGCGGGACTGCTTGGCTGGCCTCCGGGACTCACCCCCAGCACCTCTCTCTGTCCCACAGCAGTGAGTTAATGAGCATGTGCTGGCACTTCAACCCCAAGATGAGGCCGACCTTCCTGGAGGTGGTTGACCTGCTTAAGGACAACCTGCACCCCAGCTTTCCGGAAGTTTCCTTCTTCTACAGCGAGGAGAACAAGGCACCTGAGAACGATGAGTTGGAGATGGAGTTTGAGGACATGGAGAGTGTACCCCTGGATCGGTCCTCACACTGTCAGAGGGAGGAGGATGGGGGCTGTTCGCTGGCCCTAAAGCGGAATTACGAGGATCACATGTCCTACAGCCACATGAATGGGGGCAAGAAAAACGGACGCGTCCTGACTCTGCCACGGTCCAGTCCTTCCTAACGGCACCTGTTTGGGGGAGGGAATCCCAGCTTCTCTCTCCTCTGGTTTGACGGTCTCCAGAAACTCAGGATTTTCCCACAACTCTGCCAGTGTCCAGTGGAGCTAAGAGATCATTACTCTCCATTTCTGTTTATGGTACAACGTAAAACACATGTTTGATTGCCAATCTGACTAGTGATCAGAGAATGCAACCGTGAGCACAGAGAGAAGGGGTCCTTTCCAGCAACTGCGGGCGCAAGCCAGGGTGTGACTTCTTTTTCTAGTCATTGACAGAAAGCACCTGTTTTTACCAAGGCTTCTTCTTTTCTTTTCTTTTTTATTTTCATTTTATTTTATTTTTGCGGACAGGGGCTGGTGTAACTTGTTTGTGGAACAAAAGTTTGAAAGAAAGAAAAAAACCATACAAACCCTGTTCTGGTAGAATTCAAAGCTTTATGAAGTGGATTTTAGGAAGGTTTTTCTCATCCAGGCTGAACATTTTTTTTTTCCTTCACAAAAGTAGTTTCTCAAATTGACCAATAGCTGCTGCTTTTGTACTTTTGATAAGATTCTGCAGTCCCAGGTGTGTGCATGTGTATTCAGAGTAGACACAGCTGGTGTGTGTGTGTGTGCCCGTGCGTGCAAAGCACTCATGCTGAGATGAAGTTTGGGGATTGGCTCATGAAGGTTCCACTTTTCCGTGTGTGAGCATCCTGGCTCCCCTCCGTCTCCGTCCTCACTGGGAGGCTGTGCCCGGCAGGTTCTCTGTGCCCTAGTCTAGCCTTAGGAGTCCTCTCTCCCTTAGCTTTGGTGAAAATGTTTCTGTAGGAGCAGAGGAGTGGTTTGGAGTGATAATGGGTCTTTTCAAGACCAAACAAAGCCAGGACATAACAAAGAAAAGGAAAAGGAAAAAAAACTCCCGAGATGACAAAGAGTTTTGAGAATATATTTATAACATATTTAATTTTTTAACCATCTCCAGTCAGCCTCATAAGTTATTGACTGTTTCCTCGGTTGGGGGAGGGCTGGTGTTGGTCTGCCTGTTGGGCCTGAGGAGCAAAGCACCAGGAGCCTCCTTGCTTGGTCTTCAAGGCATAAAGCCACATTCGCTGCTAACCCTGTGGGGTGCTGTGAGGCCGCGCTGAGGGGGTGGGCAGTTGGATTTGATGAATGGCTAGGTTTCAGCTGGGGAAGCTGGAAGCCATCTTGGTGCTGAGCCCTGCCCTCGAACACACTTGTGGCTCCTGGATCTCCTGCTTCCCTGTGTGCACCTGTGTTCTTCACTGGGTGTGCACGTCCTCCAGCTGTTCTGCAGACACGACAGAGTCAGGTCCCGGAGTGTGATGGCACAAGCGGACTTAGAGAACACTAAGCAGTACGACGCGAGAGGCACCCGTCAGGCCGTCCCCCTCCGTCCTCAGGGCATCCAGCTGTCCTCAGAACTGACCTCCCAGATGCTGCTCTGTGCTGAGAACTCGGCTGGGCCAGCTGTGGGGCCTGAGCAGAACTCCCAGCCGCCCTCGATGTTGCAGTCCCTTAAGGAAGTAGAGCCCAGGGGAGAAACCGCTAAGGACTGTCACACTCCCCAGAACTTCCAGCCCAGGAAGAAGCCAGCTCTTCCCTTTGGGGAGAAGAGCCCCAGCCGCTCAAATAAAGGACAGGGTGGACCTGTCGCTCTGGTTCATCAGTCATCACCCCAGTCACCCCTGGGTGCGTTTTCTCACAAGTCTCGCTGGCTTCCTTCTCCTCTAAAAGTTGTGGGCTTAACAACAGATAGAGATGCAGTGGCAACTCCAAACTTCTCAATTCCTGGTCAGAACACAGGGCGGCACAAATCCCCATTGTCTATTGCTCTTTTATCAGACGATTTGTGAAATCAGAGCACGTGAAATAATAGGTCTGGGAGCCTCCATGATTGGGTACAAGGCGCAAGAGTACAGAAATTCTTTACACCAAATTTACTCTGTACATAGAAGAGGGTCTGTACGTACATTAAAAAACAGACACGTAGGCCTAGGTATTTAGTTCTTTTCATAGTAAATTAATAGTGGCTGTAGACTATACTTGCAGCAATTTTCACGTTTTTCTAATTCAGAAAGGTTTTCTTACATTAGGGGGAAAATAATTTATTTTAATATATAAAATCACTTTCCTAAAAAAAAAAAAATTGGAGGGCACATACATTTTTATCAAAGAAAAATAAACAGGTGAATGTGGGGCAGCGATTCTTGTCCAGCACAGTCTACCTCAGCGTTGTCAGGATGAGGTTCAAGAATGGACATTCTCGAGGCTACAGATTTCTGCCAGGATCCAGTCTGAATCAGGGAAAATCTGTATCGGCTGATTCCGAATGCCAGGGACCAGTCAGAAATTTGAGGGAGGGGTTTGGGATAAAGTGTGGCCTTTTGTGAGCACAGATCCTTTTTCCTAACAGGTAATCATCTTCTCTGATTTTAATTTTCCTTTTTTTCTTTTTAATCTCCATTGACACCATGCTTCCCAAACAGGAACCAAATGTGAGGCCATAGTTACGTATCTGATGTGCGGGGTGCCCAGACCTGAGCTGCCCACCTGCGGAGGGAGCTGTTGCCTGTCTTCCCCAGGGCAGAGCAGGCCTTGTGCCGAGCTGGCATCCCCTTGGAGTGAGCGCCAACGTGCTCCCTGACTTATCCTTTCTGGCTGAGATGCTACTTGAGGGTGGACCCAGTCACACTCATGGGCACCTCACATGCAAACACGCAGTGACTGCCTCCCAGGAGGTATTTGAGGAATCTCAACCCCAAACCCACCAGCATACGGAACACATTTTAGCAACAAAACCTTGCGTCCCCTGATGTAGTTTGATTTCAAACTGATGCTGTTTGGCCTTGTGGGGCTTTGAGAACCCGTGTGGATGTCTGGACGGGGCCTGTCGGGCTCCTGTCATATTCACCAAGCCTTGCTGCCCTGGCCGTGCCTCTAGGCACCGCCCCTGCGGATTCACTGTCCGCTTGCCCTGGAGGCAGGCAGAGTGCTGGGCAGCCCTTGCCAATGGGGTTTGACAGGCTATTTAGCTGTCTCTGCCGCTGCAGTGTGAGCAGCTGTGGAGTCACAAACCTCCTTTCGAAATAAGGTTGACTCTGACAACAGAACTCTGATCCTAGAAGTCATGGTGTCTGGGGGTTGTAGCGACGGCTTACAAAGCAGCAACGCCAGCTTGGGTTGACACTTTTGGTTTGTTTTTAAAGATGTCTCCTTATTATGAAAACTTTTCAGTCACGTGGTGAAATCCACATCGTTTCTTTTGGAAAGAGAACACATTACTCTCTCCCTGGACGGGTGACGCCCAGCACGTCGGGGAGCTGTCCTGGGTGCTCTCCGTTCTTTCAAGCCGGGAGGAAGGGAGCAAGGCTGCTGTTCCCTTGGAGAGACGGTGCGCTGCTGAGAGAAAATTCGGGAACTGACGCACGGGTCTGGGCATGCCACCGAGGACCACGCAGACGGCTGCCAGCACGGATGGAGCTGTCGCGTCTCCCACAGGAGGGGACAGGCTGCCGGGAGATGTGCCTGCTCGGCGGGAGGGTGTTTGCGTGCAGCCGCGTAACGTTGGCCAGTGGCTTGGCCCCTGCCAGCCGTCGGGGTAAGTGGCTGTGCTGTCGTCTCAGCGACAATCATTTTGCTTTGGTGGACAGTTTGGTGTTAAAACCTTTTGGATGCTTTTCTGGCGAGTCCTTGACACCTCAGGCGATTCAGAAATGATGGTTTTGTCGGAGGTGGGGGACGAGGAAAGACTGGTTGTATATAAAGGGTGCATGTAGAATGGTGTCCTTTGAGAAAACCTTCCAGAATGTTTTTCAGAATTCTCATTTGCGCTGGAGGTGAGGTTGGAAATGGAAAGAAGATCGGCATGTGTTCGTCTCAAACACATAAAAAAAGTTGCAGGGGCTGCAACTGAAGGCGAATGTTTCCTCACGGTCACCCCACAAAGGGAAACAATGACGGTTCTCTGTCACCTGATTCCAGAGAAGGTCCAGAACCAGCCTCCAGCCAGACTTTCATTTGGGCATGCGCCCTGGAAGTCCCTGTTAAAAACAGATCATGAACCTGAGGCTCTTCGTTCCATTTGAGAAGGAAGGAGTAGCCCCCGAGATGAGTGTGTGACAAATGGCTTTCGGTTTCCCACTTCATGTGTCTGGGAGGTTGGCCTCAGCCGCGTGTCAGCAGGAGACACCTCCATCCACCCTCAGCCTCACAGGATCAAATGTGCCTCGGCTTACGTGGAAAAAAACTTGGAAACACAAAACACACCAAATAGCTCAATTATCATTATTTTCAATGTTTTTCTATAAGAGCCAAGTAATGCCATGTATAGAATATGCCTTTGGGGGGTGGGGGTATTGAAATCGCTCTGCATGTAAGACATGGGGTAATTACCTGTTTATATGAAAATTCTGAATAAATTATCTGAGAATAGTCTTGTTTTCGTGTGGTGTCCAAGCAAGGACCTATGAGCTGTGTGGTGTGACTATGGGGTGGGCTGTGTTGAGGGAAGTCCGGGAAGTTGTGGGACAAAGCCCTAGGGTCTTCAAAGCAGTGAAGCAGGAGGTTAAGTATGGTCACCAGCAGGCCTGGTGATGCACGGGTACCTGCCTGCACAGCTGAGTTGGTGGCTTAAATCATGAACTGTTCCCACACCAGTTGGTATATAACTGCTCCACAAGGACCCTGGACCTGCCATGATCCCAGCACTAGGATTCATTCCAAGAATACCAGGGGGCCTCTGGGATCTTGCTCCATTTCAACAGGCTAGAGACTTACATGTTAAATATTTTCAGTGTCATTCTGGGAACATGCCCTGTCCCCAGGGTGGTGGCCAGTGTGGCACTGCAGATTCAACACCCTTTCTTGAGCTGAATAAAGAGTGCTGTGGGCAAGGAGACAGACTCCCTGCCTTCACCAGCCTGTGTGACTTTGAACAAGTTACATTATTTCTCGTGTTAGTTGTTGCCGTGTAACAAACAGTCCCGGAACTTAGTGGCTTAAACACCACATTTATTTTTTAGTTCTGTATGCTAGTTAGGCAGCCCTCAGCACAGTTTCACTGCTATGTCTGAAGCCTCTCCTGGGGCAGGTGGGAGGGCTCATCTTCCAGGAAGCTAGCTGGGGCTTGTTCATACGGCGGGGGTTGCAATGTATCCCTGGATGAGAGAGCAAGCCCCAAATATGCAAGCACTTTCCAAAGTTTTGCTTGTGTAGTGTTTGCTACTGTCCCATTGCCAAAGGATTGAGTCAACATGGAGTGAGAATAGGGAGGGGCCATAGGAAGGTTGGATACAGGAAGGTGTGAACCAACTGGGAGTGACTGCAACAGTCACCTTTTTCCATCTAGGATTGAAGATGGTAGACCCTGCTTCACATGACAATCGTGAAGTTCAATTGAGGGAAGGCTTATTCTTCATGCTCTTCCCAGGACATCCTTCCCACATCCCAAAACCTCTCTAAGTTCCTGTTCTCTAAGAAATTGATGCCACTGCTAATTGGAAGTGTCGGTAGCCTCAACTCTGCCTCCCCGGGTGGGTGAAATTCAATAGCAGTGTCTTGGAAAATGAAAATGTTTTTCTCCCCAGGAAGGAGTCTCAAGGGATTCTTTTTTTTTTATAATTAAATCTTTATTGTTCAGATTATTACATTTGTTCCTCTTTTTTTCCCCCCATAACTCCCCTCCTTCCAGTTCCCACCCCACCTTCCGCCCTCACTTCCCACCCACTGTCCTCATCCATAGGTGCACGATTTTTGTCCAGACTCTTCCCGCATCTCCCACACCCCTTTCCCCCCAAGAATAG
>NW_006299603.1:373208-376516 GCF_000327345.1 Myotis davidii | reverse complement strand
ACGGTCTCCGTGTCATTCCTTCTTCACCGACTCCGTCCACACCTTTGGGGACCCCTGGACCTTCTGGCACTGGACCCCAGCATCTGGGTCCCTAGAGACTCAACCAGAACTTGAGCTCAGAGCCTGAGACTCCCTCCCGATTGAAAATGACAACCGTGCCCTCAGCCACCAGCCCGCTCCACGCGCACCTCCCCACCTTTGTATTTTCCGCACTGTGCCTCCTCTGAGTCTCAGTGTTTTTCTCTTTCCTTCTAGTTGAAGAATTTCCCCTCAGCCAGCTTTCCTGTGGTTCTGGGTGATGTCCCTTCCGTCTTTTAGTTATATTTTTGAAGTGGTTGTTTGAGGCAGCAAACTCCGGTGTTTCCCTCTGCCGCCATCTTGGTTCTCCTTCAAGGGATTCTTGAATCTCAGGATGAGGTGGGTGAATGGTCTGTTTGACAAGAGGGGCCATGCAGGCTCCTCAAACTCCTGGTCAAGTGATGTAGGTGCAGCGTAGCAGGGGCCCTGGGGCCCTGGCCTGGAGTGGCAGGTGTCTATCTGTCCATGGGGTCCTGAAGCTTCATCCTGGGCCTTGGATCTCAGAGGGACTGCTTGTCAGCACCCCAACCTGTTAACAAGACAGGTACCTCCTAGGCTACACCCAGGCCCCAGAGCACCTATGGGGCAAGGCCTGGGCCCACCTTATAATGACCGCCCTCCTCCCCCAGGGGACGTGGCTGGCTCAGCTTCGGTTTTTGCCTGCCTGCCACCTGAAAATCGTTATTTGTCTTAGTGTTTCGGGCATCCACTCCAGAAGCCCTCTGCCTGGCTTGGAATCTCTGCCATGAGGAGCCACAAGGATCTCCCTATGTCCCAATTCCTTGTCTGTTAACGATCTTAGGGCTATTGTGGGAGATACAACGGTTTGTTTGTGTAAGGCATGTACACAGACCTGTTGCAATTGACCTCAAGCCAAGGACAGGGGCTCCCAGTAAGAGGCAGTAATCCTTGCAGGAAGAGACCCTAGAAGGAATATGCCCAATAGTTCAGAGGTCTCAGGAATATGTACTGACTTGGCCCTGCCGCTCCCCACACAATACACCCATATTGCCTGTTAAGAAACCCCACTCAAATGAGTATCAATTTGTACAAGATTTAGGACCACAAATGACACTGTACAGGACATTCACCCCACTACCCTGAATCCTTATACTTCGGTGAACAGTACACCCAGGGACAGCCCCTGGCATTCAGTACCAGACTTAGAAGGTGCCTTCTTTGCATCTAGTTGAACAAGACTCTCCACCATTGTTTGCTTTTGAACGGCAGGACCTGGAATCTCGGGTCAAGACTCAGTGCTGCAGTGCAGTCTTACCACAAGGGTTCAAGAACTCCCCCATGATTTTTGAGGAGACTCTGAGCCAAGGACTTAAAGGGCCTAAACCTAGAAGGAGGAGCTGTTTACAATACAGTATGTCGATGACCTCTTAATTGCTGGGACATCATTTCAGCAATGTTTAATCCTATAGCTACCTTGAACCATCTGGCATCTTGTGGCTATAAAGTTTCAGCACAGAAGTCCCGGATTTGCTAACAAGCAGGTTTCTTAGGTTCCTGCTTGAACCTGGCAAAAGCAGTCTTCCTGGAAACAGAAAAGAAGCCATAATTCAAATGGAAATTCCCATTACCAGGAAACAGCTACTTATATTAAACCGTGGCTCACAGTCATATGAAAAATAATATCTAGGTGTGTTGTGTGCCAGATCAACCCCAAAACAGATCCCCATAAAAAGAAAGAAGGGAGCCCTAGCTGGTTTGGCTCAGTGTTTAGAGCGTCAGCCTGTGGACTCAAGGGTCCCGGGTTCTATTCCAGTCAAGGGCACATGCCTGGGTTGCACATGCCTCAGTCCCTAGTAAGGGGCATGCAGGAGGCAGCCAGTCAATGATTCCCTCTCATCATTGATGTTTCTATCTCTTCCTCTACCTTCCTCTCTGAAGTCAATAAAAATATTTTTTTAAAAAAGAAAGAAAGAAGGAAACAATACCAAGAACAATGCCCATTTGAGGACTGGCAAATAGATTTTACCCAGATGCCAAGGGTCTGAGGGTGGAAATCTTTGTTAGTCTCTGTTGATACTTTTTCAGGATGGCTAGAAACCTAGCCTACTCGAACTGAGACATCCTCAGAGGTAGTGAAAGCCTTACTGAAGGAAATAATTCATCGCTTTGGCCTACCCAGAAGCATCCAGAGGGACCTGCTTTTGTTTCAGAAATTACACAGGTTAGTAAATTTTTAGGAATCAAGTGGAGACTCCACACAGCATGGAGACCGCAGGCTTCTGGGGAGGTAGAGAAGATGAGTCACACCTTGAAGAAAAATATAGCTAAACTGTGTCAAGAAACTCGTCTCCATTGAATCAAGTTTTACCTATTGCCCTGCTCAGAACCCTTGAAGTGGGATTCAATGGAGTCCTTATGAAATTGCCTACAGGCAACCATTTCAGGCTCTGAGTGGGGTGGGAGATATGTATGTAAGTGAAGAAGTGAAGATAGCCCATGGCTCAATGGTTGAGCATTGACCTATGAACCAGGAAGACACAGTTCGATTCCAGGTCAGGGCCCATGCCCAGGTTACAGGCTCAATCCCCAGTGTGGGATGTGCAGGAGGCAGCTGATCAATGATTCTCTTATCACTGATGTTTCTATCTCTATCCTTCCTTCCTCTCTGAAATCAATAAAAATATAGTTTTTACAAAAAGTGAAGGTAGCCCTGGCTGGTGTGCTCAATGGTTAGAGTGTCTGCCAGCACACTGAAGGGTCACAGGTTCAATTCCCAGTCAAGGGCATATACCTGGGTTGCAAGTTCAATCCTCGGCTCCGCTTGAGGTGCGGTGGAAGGCAACCAATCAATGTGTCTCTCTCACACTGATGTCTCTCTCTCTCTCTCTCTCTCTCTCTCTCTCCCCCCTTGCCCCTCCCTCCCTTCCACTCTCTCTAAAAATCAATGGCAAAAATATCCTTGGGTGAGGATTAACAAAAACAAAAGTGAAGGTAAAAAAGTATGTACAACTTTTAAGTAAGACCTTAGCTGTACTTAATGACCTTGCTTGTATTAGAGACCTCTCTTTCACACGCTCAGTAAATTCCTCTGAGCATGGCGATAAGGTTCTGCACCCCCCCCCCGCCTCCCCCTAGAAGACAGGATCCCCAGAAAGCCAACTAGAAGAAAAGTGGACCGGACTTTGGGAGGTACTCCTCACTATTCCAACTGCAATGAAATTGGCAGGAATAAAACTTTGGATCATCACACCACAGTAAAAGCACCGGAA
>NW_006299603.1:364728-372438 GCF_000327345.1 Myotis davidii | reverse complement strand
CTCCCAGGAGCGCAGGGCCCAGGGCGCAGGCTGCCGGCTGTCTCATTGCCTGAAGCCCGTTCATATTTATCATCCGACCCCCAAAGCCTCCGGGCCCCACGCTCCCCCTTATTTATTCTCCAGTAGCATGTTCCGTGTTCCCGAACACAGGCGTGCTGATTCAGGGTTCATTTTAACGGAGAACTTAATTACACATATTTTGAAAACCACAACCCCAAACATATTGCACACTTAATTGAAGTTGTTTAAGGACTCTACTTTCTATTTAAGAACACTGGTACTTAAAAAAAAAATGTCAGAGACACATGAAAAGAACATGAATTACAAGAAATTAAATTACAATACAAAAATGATCCCTAGATTCTTACATGAGAGAGACTGTAATTTTTTTTAAACGTATTTCATTGATTTTTTTTTTTTTACAGAGAGGAAGGGAGAGAGATAGAGAGTTCGAAATATCGATGAGAGAGAAACATCAATCAGCTGCCTCCTGCACACCTCCCACTGGGGATGTGCCTGCAGCCAAGGTATATGCCCTTGACCAGAATCGAACCTGGGACCTTTCAGTCCGCAGGCCGACGCTCTATCCACTGAGCCAAACCAGTCAGGCGCGACTTACATTCTTTTCACTACTTTTTGTCTAAGCCCATGTTATGGAGAACTTATTCCTTTCAAATGAGATGAAAATATTTGGGTATATTTAGAAAAAAAATGTCCTAAACATCTCTGACTTTTGTTTTGCAGGAGGAACCTGTGTGGAACAAACGTTCACTTCATGTCTTGTAGGTATTTGTACTCCCCTGAAAAGCCTTTGAAGTCATTCTGTGTCATCAGATCAATAAAACCATAACCTACTCCAATATTTATAATGGGGGCCTGTAGTTTCATTGATCTTTTATATGGTTGGGCTTTTTAGTTTCTATGCCATTTATTTCTGCTTTGGTTTTATTACTCCCTCCTTCTACTTGCTCTAGGTTTTCCCTGCTGTTCTTTTTCCAGTTCTACTAGGTGTAGGGTTAGATTGTTTACTAGAGGTTTTTCTTGCTTCATGAGGTAGTCCTGTAATGCTATGAACGTTCCTCTTTGGACAGCTTTCAATGTGTCCCATAGATTTGGGGTGGCTGTATGTTCATTTTTGGTTGTTTCCAGGTAATTTTTTATTTCTCCTTTTATCTCAATGGTAATCCATTCATTGTTTAATAATATGTTATTTAGCCTCCATGTGTTTGCATATTTTTAAGCTTTTTTTATCGTGGTTGATTTCAAGCTGTTGTGTTTGGAGAAGATGCTTGATATGATTTAAACCTTCTTAAATTTATTGAGACTTCTTTTGTGTCCTAGCATGTGGTCTATCTTTGAGAATGTTCCATGTACACTGGAGAAGAATGTATATTCTGCTTTGGGATGAAATGTTCTAAATCCATCAACTAAATGAAATATCAACAAAATCATCTGATCGATTGTGTCATTTACGGTCACTGTTTCCGTGCTGATTTTTGGCTGGACAATCTATCCATTGATGACAGTAGGGTTTTAAAGTCCCCTACTATGACTGCATTGCTATCAATCTCTTCCTTAAAGTTCGCCAAAAGTTGTTCGTATATTTTGGTGCTCCTATATCGTGTATGTGTGTGTGTGTGTGCGTGTGCACATGTGTGTGCGAGCATGTGTGTGCATGTGTGTATATAAGGGTTATGTGTGTGCATGCATGTGTATGTGTGTGTATAAGGGTTATATATGTGTGTGTGCGTGCATGCACGTGTGTGTGTATAAGGGTTGTGTGTGTGTATATAAGGGTCACGTGTGTGTAAGGGTTATATGTATGTGTGTGTGCATATATGTGTGTGCATGTGTATGTGTGTGCATATGTGTATGTGTGTGTGTGCATGTGTGTGTGTATCTGTGTGTGTATAAGGGTTATAACTCTTGTTGGATTTCTCCTTTTATTATTATGTAGTGACCTTATTTGTCTCTTGTTATGGCCTTTGTTTTGAAGTCTGTTTTGTCAGATGCAACTATTGCTACCCCAGCAGTTTTTTCCATTTCCATGGAATATTTTTTCCATCCCTTCACTTTCAGCCTGTGTGTACCTTTTGTTCTGAGGCAGGTCTCTTGTAGACAGCATATATGTAGGTCATGTTTCTTATCTATTTAGCTACCCAATGTCTTTTGATCAGAGTATTTAATCCATTTACATTTAAGGTTATTATTGATAGTACTTATGTATTGTCATTTTTTTATGTTCTCTCTCTCTTATTCTTCTTAAAGCAGTCCCTTTGACATTTCTTAAAAATGCTGATTTGGTGGTAACTAACTTCTTTAGCTTTATTTTGTCTGGGAAGTTTTCTATTTCACCTTCAATGTTACATGATAGCTTTGCTGGATAGAACAGTCTTGGTTGCAGTGCTTTGCTTTTCATTGCTTTGACTACTTCATTCCAATCCCTTCTGACCTGAAGTGTTTCTGTTGAGAAATATGCTGACAGCCTTATGGGAACTTCGTTGTAAGTAACTAAATGTTTCTCTCTTGCTGCCTTTAAGATTCTATCTTTATGTTTTATCTTGTGTGTTGGTGTGGGTCTCTTTGTACTTATCTTGTGCTTCCTGACATTGTGTGACATTTTCTTTTCCCAGGTTAGGGAAGTTTCCTGTCATTATTTCTTCAAACAGGTTCTCTACCCCTTGCTTGCTTTCTTCTCCTTCTGGTATCCCTATGGTGTGGATGTTCTTACATTTCATGTTGTCCCAAAGCTCCCTTAAACTATCCTCCTGCTTTTTAATTGTTTTTTTTTCTTTTTATCTGTTCAGATTGAGTGATTTTTTTTCTATTTTGTCCTCTAATTCACTAATTCAATCCTCTGTCTTGTCCAGTGACTGGCAATTCCTGCCAGTGTATTCTGTATTTCAGATATGGCATTCTTCATTTCCAACTGATTATTTGTTATACTTTTATTGTTCTCACTAAGTTCTTTGAGCATCTTTATAACCATTACTTTGAATTCTCTGATAAATTGCTTGTTTATTTCATTTAGCTATTTTTCTGGAATTTCCTCCTGTTTTTTCATTTGGGGCCCTTTTCTTTGTCTCCTCATCTTGGCAGTCTCTTTTTGTTTGTTTCTATGTTTTAGATAGTACTGCTATGCCTCCCAGTCTTGGCAGGGTGACCTTTGTTGTTGATGGCCTGTGTATGGCTCCCAGTGGTATAGTTTCATTGAACTCCTGAGCAGGGAGCTCTAGGAGTGTCTCTTGTGTGGGTTGTTTGGATCCTCCTGTTATAATTGGGTCTTTTTAAAAAATATATTTCTTTATTGATTTCAGAGAGGAAGGGAGAGGGAGAGAGAGATAGAAACACCAATGATTAGAGAGAATCATCAATAGGCTGCCTTCTGCACACCCGCTACTGGGGATCGAGCCCGCAACCCAGGCATGTGCCCTTGGCCAGAATCAAACCTGGGACCCTTCAGTCCACAGGCTGACACTCTATCCACTGAGCCAAGCCGGCCAGGGCTGTAATTGGGTCTTGATTGCTGATGGCCCTTTCAAGGTTGAGATTGACCCTCAGGTTGGCTGACTGTGAGGCTCAGCCCTAACCATGGTATACAAACTGCTGTGCAGGTGCAGTCTTGAGGTGTCTTGATGAGCTCAGTGGCACTATCCTTATCCTTTCAGGCTATTTGTCTGTAGACCTTTAACACCATGTATGAGACACTGTGCAGGGGCTCCCTCCACCCCCATGAGGCAGGGTTGTTCCCAGCAGGTTTGGGGCCTGCCAGGATCCACATTTGTGTATGATGTTTGTGTGTCTAGTTGGATCAAGCTCTGGTGTGGTCTGAAGCCCACCAATTGTTGTGATGGTTCTGGGTCCTTTTGGGTGGGTTTCAGATGCAGGTCACTGTCAGATATTATGTGTAACTGGCCTTGGGATGACTGTGAGTAGTCACCACTCTATTCACTGTGTGTGTCTGCATCTGTGTTCATGGGGAGGGACCAATGTGTGTAAATGGATTGGCTTCTTTTAGCTTAGAGATGGGGGCAGATCTGTGGTTGGACTGAGGCTCCCTAAGGTCCTCCTCCACCTGTCAGCTCCTCAGCCCCCTGACCCCAAGGTTACCTGTTCTTCCTCCGGTGCCCTCCAAAAAGAGTCTTTAGGATGGACCTAGGCTAGCCTAGTTAGGGCTAGAGGGCCCCCTGCTTAGAGATTATGCAATCAGGTACTCAATGATACTCAATGATGGGAAATTACTCTCTGTTAGAGGCAAATTCCTCAGTATCTAGCAGTAACTCTGACTCTAGTTTCCCCTAAGGAGGCTTGTTGCAAGATCAGGTTGAATAGAGTTTTCATTCTTCTGTGATGGAGCAGTTTCATCTGCCCTGGGCTCAGGGGTTGATCAAAGAGTCTCTGGTTGAGAATGTTGCTGGACCAGCCTGCAGGAGGGCACTAAGCACTTCCTGCAGGTCCCAGACAATAGCTTCTGCGGGTCTCACATTTGGATTGTCCCACTCTAAGCTATTCTCCAGGAATCCACAGAACTGCGTCCAGCAGGGGTATCTGGGACTTCACAGAGCTGAACCAAACAGTCTCCTTTTGGGGGTGGTGTTTGCAGCCTGCAGGATGGGGAGAGAGGCTCCACCTTCCTTCCTGGGGGCTGCCTATCTGAACTCACAGGAAGCTCAGATCAGCCTCTCCACAATGCTGTCACAAAGCCCAGCACCCACTCTTCTGTCTCCCATGGAAGCCTCCCTGGGAATGTAGTACAAAAATCCCAGCCGATGCAGGAGGGGTGAGAAAATCAGCCCCGAGCATGACTCCGATTTTTCCACCTGGCTGTTCTAAGCAAAGTGAGAGCTAAAACTCCCAGCTCTGCATGTGCTCCCAACTCTCCACAGTGTGGGGCCAAAAATCCCCAATCTGCCCTGCTTCTCTGTGCTGCTAACCCCACAGGATGAAGCAGTCACAGAGGCTCCAAAATTGGGGAGAGGGGTTCCAACTCTGCCTTCAAGAGGGAAGAATTCTTTCCCCATTCTCCAAGCCAAACAGTTTAGTCATGAACTGAGGGCTCTGCACAATTCCTTTCAAGAAAGTAGAGGGTCCCTCAAAGTCACTGCTGAGTGCAGACCAGAGGCCCTATGCTGGACCCAAACACAATAGCACCGCCTTTCCAGCAGTCAGCGTCAGAGCAGACTTCTCAGGCTGGGGCTGCTAACAGTACTAGTAGAAGTGTCGTTCACTGGAAAGATGTGGTCCCAGCCTTCCAGACAGACAGAATTCCCCTGGCTCCTTCTGTCCGGTGCTAGGTGGGCTTTTCTTGCAGTCCCTGATGCTCTGGGTTTGGGATCCCTGTGTGGGGTTGGGACCCCACACTCCCAAGGGGAGGAAGCTTTGCAGCCAATATCAACTTGCCTCTCAACTTTGCACCTGCTCCAGGGGGGCTCCCCCTTTCCATGACTCCCCTTCTCTTACAATCTCTCTCTTATTTCTTCAGTGCTCCTTAGATATATCTAATCAGCTACACTTCTCTTGATTTTCAAGTTAAGTATGCAGTATTTTAGCTATAAATCCAGTCCTTGGCTGGGAGGGAGAGCACGTAGCCTCCAGTTACTCTGCATCCATCTTGCTTCCTATCATTGTGTCTTATCTGGTTTTGAAATTAGGATAATGCTGGCCTCATAAAATGAACTTGGGAATCTTCCCTTTTCTTGAAGATTTTTGGAATAGTTCGGTAAAGATAGGTGTTAGTTATTCTTTGAATATTCGGTAAAATTTACCTGTGAAGCATCTTGTCCAAGACTTTTGTTTGTTGGGAGTTTTGTTTGTTTGTTTGTTTGTTTATTACTGCTTCAATTTCACGTTGCAATCTGTCTATTCAGATTCTCTGATTCTTTCTGACTCAGTTTTTGAATATTGTATGTTTCTGGAAATTTATTCATTTCATCCCGATTGTCCAATTTGTTGGCATATAGTTGTTTATTATTTTCTTTCAACCCTTCGTACTTCTGTGCTGTCAGTTGTTACTTCTCCTCTTTCATTTTTTATTATATTTACTTGGGTCCTCTCCTTTTCTTGATGAGTCTTGTTAAAGGTTTGTCAATATTGTTTATCTATTCAAAGAACCAGCTCTTGGTTTCATTGGTCTTTTTAAAAAATTATATTTTTTCATTTTTAGTATTCATTGGTTTGACATGGGTCTGCAAATCCATACATGTTTCAAGTGTACAACTCAATACAACATCATCTGAAACTGCATCATGTGCTCACTGCCCCAAGCAAAGTCTTTTTTCATCCCCATTTTTCTTTCCTTTGCCCACCTTCCTTCACCCACTTTCCCTCTGGCTATCACTACGTTGTTCACTGGGTCTATGTGTTATGTATATATGGTTTTTTCCTAATCCCTTCATCTTTTGTTTGTGTTTTTTTAGACTCTATTTTGTTTATTTCTGCTCTGATCTTTATTATTTCTTCTACTCACTTTGGGCTTTGTTTGCTGTTCTTTTTCTAGTTTCTTTAAGTGTAAGTTTAGACTGTTTAGTTGAGACTTTCTGTTTTGTTTCTTGAGGTAGGCCTGTAATGCTATACATTTTTCTCTAAAGGATTGCTTTCACAGTATTCCATATTGAGTTGTTTTGTTCTAATTTTCATGTGTTTCAAGGTATCTTTTGAGTTTTTCTTTGATTGCATTGTTAACCCAGTCATTGTTTAGTAACATGTTATTTACCCTCCATGTCTTAGTGTGTTTTTTTTTCTTGTAGTTGATTTCTAGTTTTATAGTATTATGATCAGAGAAAATGTTTAACATGATTTCAAGATTCTTAAATTTGTCAAGACTTGTTTCATGCAGTTTATTCTAGAAAATGTTCCATGTGCACGTGAAAAGAATGTATGTTTTGCTGCTCTGAATGTATTTTTTGATACTTCTCTGAAGTACCAATTAAATTTATCTGATCTAGTGTGTCATTTATGGCCATTGTTTTCTTGTTGATTTTCTCTCTGGAAATCTGTCCATTGATGTCAATGAGGTGTTAGTCTTTTACTATGACTGTATTACTGTCACTATCTCCCTTTATGTCCGTCAAGATTTCCTTTATATATTTGGATGCTCCTATGTTGGGTGCATAAATGTTTACAAGAATTATATCCTCTTATTGGATGGCTATTTTTATCATTATGTAGTACCCTTCTTTGTCTCTTACTATAGCCTTTGTTTTAAAGTATATTTTGTCAGATATAGGTATTGCTACCCCAGCTTTTAAAAATTTTCCATCTGCATGGAATACCTTTTTCCATTCTGTACTTTTAGTCTTTGTGTATCTTTTGTTTTCAGGTGGATCTTTTATAGACAGCATATATATGGGTCTTGTTTTCTTATCCATTCAGATACAAAAACTGAATTTTATAGCTTCTCGACCCCTTCACAAGCGAGAATTTTCTGCACTTTTACAGGAAGTTGATTCAACCTACAGTGGACTACTGATGTTCAATAATGTGAGATGGCTGAGTCAAGGTCAAGTACTTGAGCAGTTTGTGGTGTGCTTTGAAGAAATTACGGTATTTATTGAAAATAAGGATCTGGCAAACTTTCCTCAGATCAGTGATCATAAGTGGGTCAGCAATTTGATGTTTTTTACAGATCACTCTGTTCATATGAATGAACTGAACTTAAAATTACAAGGTTTTGGCAAAAGTATTGATGTTATGTTTGGATACATCAAATCA
>NW_006299603.1:359678-364313 GCF_000327345.1 Myotis davidii | reverse complement strand
GATGGTGAACCTATGACACGCGTGTCAGAGGTGACACGCGAACTCATTTTTTTGGTTGATTTTTCTTTGTTAAGTGGCATTTAAATATGTAAAATAAATATCAAAAATATAAATCTTTTTTTTACTATGGTTATATCAAAAAAAAAATTATGAATATTTCTATATGTGACACGGCACCAGAGTTAAGTTAGGGTTTTTCAAAATTTTGACACGCCAAGCTCAAAAGGTTCGCCATCACTGCTCTATATATTAGTTGTAATTCCATTTTGGTCCTGTGAGGAGGTGAGTGTAACATCTACCTACTCTGCTGCCATCTTGGATCCCCCTCCACATATATTTTCGAATGTGTATGTTTCACTCATTAACGTCACACCGGATGAGTTCTAGTTAATAAAACAACACGGTGCTGAACAGAGCTTGCTGCTAGTACTTAGAACCCAAAGTCTCCTAAAACACTTTTCTACGGCGTCACAGAGTGTATAGCATTTTGTTCTCTAAAAGAACAGTGTGTTGAACAGTTTATGAGAAAACTGTTAAAAGAAGAAATTAAAAATTGTGTTAGAACACAGTATACTCTCAAATTAATTGAACCCATATTCAAGGTTTGTGCTACACAAAGTTGAAACAAAATACTTTAAAGCAGGTGTTTTGTTTTTTCACATAGTGTCCTTTCAATGAATGGATCTTATGTACCCATTTAAAAGTACATGCACTGAAATGTTTCACAAAGCTTGTAATGAAGGTAAATTTAATAAGACACTCGAAAATTTCTCATAGTGTTTGTTCTCTCTATGAATGGGATGCATACAGGGTCTGTAATGAATGAAGAAAATGTTTTTTAAAGGTTTCTAAAAATATTTCTAACAGGAGAGCTGAACGTGGTATTATTAGTGTTATTTTAAAGAATAAATTTAATACCTACTTTTAAATACGTGTGCAGAAGTGTAGAACCAACCCCATAAAGTGAGTTTTTACAAAATTTTTGAAGATGGTTTGTGTAGGTAGTGTTCCTTCGGTGCATATAATGAAATATTTGGCAAAGATTGTAAAAAATGTTTTTAGCAATAACCTTAAAAGGGTATGTAATATAGTGTTACACAGAACTTGTATTGTAATAAATGTCATTTTAACAAAACCTAGCAAATCTTATCTCAGCATGTTGTCTTCTTTGTAATTAAAACACATATTTCAAAGCATGTAGTAAAATGTGTTTAAAAATTGAAATAAATAATTCTTAATATAACCATCATTGATACTTGCCTAGCAGCATAGTAGCATACTACATTCAGCATTGTCTTTATTTTAGTGAATTGTACTAAAACCAAATCTGAAATGCATGTAGTATTGTGTTTCAAAATGATTTGTAATTTCTGTGTTTAACAAGATACTGAAAGATATTCAGCCCACTACATGCTACTTCCAAGTAATACTACATTTTCTGTAATAAATGTAGTAAAACATTTTGCAAGACTTGATTTTTAAAAGCTACATGCAAACTCCATAGGACAGTGATGTTTTAGTAAATACAACACACAATGTGTGCTTTCAATGAATGAAAGTCATACACATTCCAGAACATATGTAGCAATGTGTTTGTACAGACTTGTAAAATGGTTTTTCAATAAGCTTCTAGCACACTTCTAATTGTGTTCTTTTAGTAAACTGAACTCAAGCCAATATTTTAATGATAAAGCTTTCTACACACTCATTATCAAACATTTATAATGAATACTTCTTACCCGGTCTGTATTGGTCATTGTAAAATGTTTGACGTGACTGGTAATTAATTTTTTTAAGCCGTTACTGGCACAGGTTATGAAGCACTGTGCTTGTTCAGTGAGTGCATGTGTTAACCTATGGTCTGAGTTGTAATGAATCCTTTCTAAACAGCTACTTGTGACTTGTACATATCACAGTGTTTACTCATTAAATGGAACTGTAGTAATGTGTTGAAAAAAAGCTACCAGCATGCTAGCTCACTAGTCACATGGTAAGACACAAACAGTGCATTTTATTTTATTTTTTTTAAATATATATTTTATTGATTTTTTACAGAGAGGAAGGGAGAGGGATAGAAAGTTAGAAACATCAATGAGAGAGAAACATCGATCAGCTGCCTCCTGCACACTCCCCACTGGGGATGTGCCTGCAACCAAGGTACATGCCCTTGGCCGGAATCAAACCTGGGACCCTTGAGTCCGCGGTCCAACGCTCTATCCGCTGAGCCAGAACAGTTAGGGCTAATCAGTGCATTTTAAAGACAAACTATGGATGCCCTGGCCGGTTTTGCTCAGTGGATAGAGTGTCAGCCTACAGACTGAAGGGTCCTGGGTTCGATTCCGGTCAAGGGCATGTACCTTGGTTGCAGGTTCCTCTCTGGCCTGTGCCCTGGTCAGGGCTTCTGCAGGAGGCAACTGTTCAATGTGTTTCTTTACATCAATATTTCTCTCTGTCTTTCCCTCTCTCTTCCACTCTCTCTAAAAATCAATGGAAAAATGTCCTCGGGTGAGGATTAAAAAACAAACTATGGACAAACTGTTCAGCACAGTGTTGTTTTAGTAGTTTCATTACTACATCTCATGCCACACTGATTGCAATAGTTCCCCCATTTCAGCACTAAATGTTCTGTGTTTTCCTTTTACTGAGAGAACACAATATTGAGATCAGTGTGGCAATAGGTGGTCAAAAAATATATTTATAACTGTAACAGGGAATATAACTGTACAAAAAAAAACAACCCAAAACGGATAGAAGGAACTCACATACTGACAGTTGCCTTACAAGCACAGTGCAGGCATCAGCAGTTCCAGTTACCGCTTGTGCCTCGGCCATGACTTTGGTTGATGCAGCTGCCCAGAGGCAGGGATCTGGCTCGCACTGACCAGCTCCAGATGCTGACGCTACGTCCATATCGGGACCAGCAAGGACACTGCCTGCTCCTCACATCCTCCTCCTGATGACTTTGTCCTGCTTCCCCTCTCCCTCCCTATAAAAACCCCTGACTGCACTGAGATGCTAAGACAGGCTTTGGACAAGAGTCCCCCATGTTCTGGAGATGCCGGCACTCAAATAAAGCTCTTTCCTTTCTCACCAGCATCTGTCTCGAAAGTTTGGTTCCCGTGGTGGCAGGCAGTTGAGCAGTTACATAAGTAGTAGGTCACACACTACATATATTACAGAATGCAGGTGTTGCATTTACTAGGAAATCCTATGCTGAACATAGTGTTCTCGAGTACTAATATCGTCTTAGAGATATCACTATAACAATTAATGAAAACAATTTACTACATTCGTTACTAAGTTCCATTCATTGAAACTCTTGGTATTGAACACATTGAAGGTGCCTTTTTGTTTAATAGGTTTTTATTACCGCTGAGAGTGTACTCTTAACTATAATTATTATCTAATGAGCACTAGTTTTGGCCACTGGATGCACAATATGTAAAAACAGTTTCAAAACTTCCGTTTGGTCTATATTATTTACAAGTGTGTTCAAATTTCACTAAATTTGCATAATGAGTAGCTTAAGCATGATGGTTAAGGTTATGGTTAGAGTAATTTTTTTACTGAGTTTAGAATTATTCTTTGATTCAGTGTTATGGTGAGAGTTAACTCTGAGGTGAGGGTTTGAGCTTTTAAAATGGGTTCAGGAGAGGAGAGAAGATGGCAGCCGAATAGTAGACCTTTTACCTCCTCCCAGGGCCAAACTGGAAATAAAACTGAACTGAGGAACAGTCACCCGGAATTACCAACTGAGGTCCAGCTGAGGAGGCATACCAAGAAGGGATAGAAAACACCTGCAGACTGGTCGGGAGGGCGAGGTCCCTAGAGAGGCTGACCCCGCTCCCATGGGCGGCAGGCCGAGTGTGAGGAGGGATCTCTCAACTATGGGAAGGTTGTTTTCCTGAGAAGACTGAGGGCTAGTACCCAGGCTGAGCTCCACAGGCCAGAACACCAGAGCCGAGACCAGCGACCCACATAACATTAGCCATGAAGGGCAGCAGGGCTTCTGGCGACCTGGGAGACGAGCTGTAGACTGGAGACAGGTTTTTTAATCCAGAGCACAGGAGTTGTGTCAGCAGGTACTCACCCAAGGCTTTGATCCAGAGAGGGGTGTGCCAACTCCAGGTCCTAAGGAGCAGCTAGGGTAGGAAGCATTGGGGAGGGGGTGGATATGGGGAAAAGCAGCAACCCAGAGTCCTGCATTCAGTCACACACCTCTCCCCCAAACCAAAAGGGCCATTTTTCCTGAGAGGCACAAGCCTCTCAAAGAAGCCATAGCTCAGGAAAAGGGAAAAACCCTTCCCTAGGTGATACAACCCACACATCCTCAAGAACCTCACTGCCATACCCTGTGTCTTGACCTTTGCAGAGGAGAGAGCAGCAGAGGCCAAGCCTATAGGTTTGAACAGTCTTAGGAAGCATCAGCAACTGGATTGGGGGTGAAGCTGTCCACCCCCCCCCATCCCAGGAACCTGACTGGTGCTTCCCCCCACAGGAGAGCTGATAGAAACTACTGGTATCCAGTTGACCCCCCTGGATTGCATACAAGGATCTGCCCAGCCAAGGGCAGGGTAATATTCTCGAACACTCTCAGAGGAGGAGCTCTAGGATGGGGAAACACACCCACCATTT
>NW_006299603.1:358899-359537 GCF_000327345.1 Myotis davidii | reverse complement strand
CAAAGGTCTATACTGGGATTCTGCCTAAAGCCCCTTCAGAAACAGACTGGAGCAATTAAGATTGACAACTGGCTGGCAGGTGAAGGCCAGCAAAGGTGGAGCCTGGGGAACGTGGGGAAGTTTTCTGACTCAGCTGTTGGCCCATGCTGCTAACAACCCATCCTTAGAGGGCAGTTTGGCCTCTCCCATGCACAGCTAACTCCTGTGGAGATGGATATGAACTGTGGAATGTTTGGAGCTTCAAACAGATTGCTGAACACCAAAGGATGAGTTTCTGACAGTGGTTAGCACCTAAGTACCTCCCGGGAAGCCCAGAATTTGCAGACAGGTCAGCCACAGTTATCAGAGGAGCAAGATCCAAAGAGAGCTCCCAGGAGGCACTAAACTCCACTGAGATGAATGCCACGTCACTTTTTTCTCTTTTTAAAAATTTTCTTTATCTGTGTGCTTTACTGATTTATTATTTTAGTCTCTATTGTTTCCTTTATATATATATATCTAATTTTTCTCCTACACTATTTTTCCCTTTTTCTCCTGCTTTATCATCTTTTTTTCTTATTTTGTTCTATCTGATTTTTCTCTAATTTCCTTTTCAAATTATTCTCTTCTTCTTTCCTTTTATACCATTTTTCTTCCCC
>NW_006299603.1:356958-358825 GCF_000327345.1 Myotis davidii | reverse complement strand
CCCTTCATATGCCTTTTACTTCCCCCTTTTTCTCATATTTTTTTCTTCTATCATTCTTGCTCTCCATTCTTTTTCATAATTCTCTCTTCTTTTGTAGTTGCTTTTGATATGGTAGGAGTCTTGTGTATGTTTTTGTTTTATTGTGGTTTTGTTGTTGCATTCTGTTCTGTCAGCAGCTCCACAATAGCTCACATGATATTGTCTGCGGGGAGTCTCATAGTCAGCCAGCCTGAGAGGAGAATCTATCCACAAATAGGGCAACAACATTCAAGATGCAATTACCATGGGAGAACCCAAAAACACAAACAAGGGGCATTCCTAGAGCACCCAGCTCAGGAGATTTAAGAGACTGTACCACTCGGTCCCACAAAACACCTACTACATAAGGCCACCCACAAAGTCTGGGAGGCATAGCAGTTCAATCCAATACAAGAAACAAATACAAAGGGTTAGCAAAAATGGGGAGACAAAAAAAAAACCCAAGTGAGAGAAAAGGAGGAATCACAAGAAAAGGACTAAATGAAATGGAGGCAAGCAATATGTCAGAGAAACAATTCAGAGTAATGGTAATAAGGGTGCTCAAAAACCTTAGAACTATACGCATCTTAATGAGAAGTTTGTGTAACTTAATGAGAACTACACCAACATAAAAAAAGAGATAGAAACCATGAATAAGAATTAAGTGGAAATGAGCAATTACATAGCTGAAATAAAAATACCCTGGAATGAATCAACAGTCGATTAGGAGAAGCAGAGGACCAAATCAGGAATTAGAAGACAAGGTAGAAAAAAACACCCATTACAGCAGCTATTGGGGAAAAAATTAAAAATCAGGAGAGTTTAAGGGAGCTTTGGGACAACATAAAACATAACAACATCTGCACAATAGGAGTCCCAGAAGGAGAAGGAGAAGAATATGAGCAAGGAATAGAGAACCTATTTGAAGAAATAATGACAGAAAACTTCCCAACCCAGGTTAAGGGAAAAAATCACTCAATTTCAGGAAACACGGGGAGTCCCAATCAAGATGAACCCAAAAGGACCCACACCTAGACACACCAAAATTAAAATGACAAACATTAAAGGCAAATAAAGAGCCTAGTTTGTTTATCTCAGTGGTTAGAGCATCAGCCTGTGGAACAAAGGGTTACAGGTTCAAATCCCAGTCAAGGGCATGTACCTCGGTTGCAGGTTCCCTGGCCCCAGTTGGGGCACATGAGAGAGGTGACCAATTGATTTGTCTCTCTCACATCAATGTTTCTCTCTTTTCCCCCCTCCTAACTCCCTTTAACTCCCCAGCAGAGAGCACCAGAACTGAAAAAGGTGCCTATATAACATCTGGCTGCAGCAAGGGTGCTATCAGTTAGGGAGAGGTGGGGGGGAAAAAACAAAGAAGAGAAAGAATCTTAAAGGCTGAAAGAGAGAGATGACAGTTACCTGCTCCTATGAGACTGTCAGTTGATTTCTCAACGGGCCAGAAAGGAGTGGCATAAAGTAAACAAACTAATGAAAAGCAAGGGAATGAATCCAAGATTACTCTATCCAGCAAGGATATCATCCAAAATTGAAGTGAAATAAAAAGCTTCACCAAAAACAACAAAAAAGGCTAAAAGAGCTTGTTACCACCAAATCAGCACTGCAAGAAATGCTAAAGGAACTACTGGAGAAGAAGAAGAAGAAGAAGAAGAAGAAGAAGAAGAAGAAGAAGAAGAAGGAGAGAGAGAGAGAGAGAGAGAGAGGAGCAATGGCATCCTAATATATATAAAGCAAGGGGCCGTCACGACCGAAACAACAGACGTATGACCAAACTGCAAGCTGCGTGGAGTGACCAGGCGGACAGTGGGGTTAGGGAGGGATGGCCAAACAA
>NW_006299603.1:354946-356696 GCF_000327345.1 Myotis davidii | reverse complement strand
AAGTAATTTTCTCAGCATCCTATATAATAAAGAGGTAATATGTAAATTAACTCTCACGCCCTCACAAGATGGCTGCCTATGACCAGGCCAGCAGGGGGGTTAGTGAAGGATGACCAAACAACTGAACAGCAGGCTGCATGGGGCGACCAGGCCGATGGGCGGGGGAGGCAGTTGGGGGCAACCCAGGCCAGCAGGGGGGACCATTGGAGGTGACTAGGCCAACAGGGCGGGGGCAGTTAGGGGTGATCAGACCAGCAGGCAGAGGCAGTTAAGGGTGATCAGGCTGGCAGGTGAGACAATTAGGGGCAATCAGGCAGGCAGGCAGGTGAGCAGTTAGGAGCCAACGGTCCCGGATTGTGAGAGGGATGTCCAACTGTCAGCAGTCAAACATCCCCCGAGGGGTCCCAGATTGGAGAGGGTGCAGGCCAGGCTGAGAGAACCCCCTCACTTTTTTTTGACTTGCTGGAAAGAACCTTGATAACCGAGGATGGAAAGTGGAGACCACATAGAGACTGGTAGGAGGGGCAGAGGCACAAAAGGGCTGACCAGGCTCCGACAGACAGCAACTGAAGTTCCAGAGAGATATCTCAGCTGTAGGGGGTTGCCACTGAGACTCTCAGGTCTAAACCCAAAGCTGGGCCTCCCAGCAGAGAGCACCAGAACTGAAAAAGGTGCCTATATAACATCTGGCTGCAGCAAGGGTGCTATCAGTTAGGGAGAGGTGGCTGGAAAGTCAGGCACCCTCTTAAAGGGCCAACACACAAAATTTGATGTGTGGCCCAGCAGAAGGAAGGCAGAGTGGACTAGAGCTATGTGAGCAGAAGTCAGGGTTGGGCCTCTGGTGTTAGAGCTCAGAAGAGAGATATCCTGGTTTCTGGTTCTGAGCCATTCCCTCATGGTGCAGAGGACATCTTTCTCAGGCAGACGTTGGCTATCCAAGCAGTTTTTACCTTGAGGAAAGACAGTTTCCCCACCCTATTGGAAAATCCCTTGCCCAACCCTGTGGAGTTTCTAAGGCCCATTTAGAGACTGACAATAATAAATAGCCTCCAGGCAGAAGAAATTGCCCACCCTGTTGGAAAACTTCTCACTCCAGCGGTGGATGATTGCCTGAGGCTAGTCAGGACTGAATCCAATCGGTCTGCAGGAAGAGGTGGTTCTCTGGAAGCTTTGAGACTTTGTCTGATCTAATTAGTCAGAAATGGTGCATGACAGTGTCCAGCATTAGAGAGGAATCCCTCATGCACAAATTTTGTACACCAGATAGTGGAGTAAGTGGATGCTACACAGACATGCTTCCAGGTCCAAAATGAAGTTATAACTAAAACATACACAACTAATACATAGTCACAGACCCAAACAGGCAGCCAGAATAGGAGATAAAAACAACAACCCACAAATGAAAGCACAAGAGAATTCTCCAGAAGAAGAGCTAAATGAAATGGAGCTAAGAAATTTTGCAGACATGGGGTTCAGAATAATGGTGGCAAAGATGCTCAATGATGAGAAAAGATATAGTAACTATGAAGAATGACATAGAACTAATAAATAACACAGTGAAAGAAATCCACAGCAGATTAAGGGAAGCCAAGGGATCTGAACAGTGACTTTGCTAAAATCTCTCAAATAAGCTGCAGCTGGGTCAGGAAGCCCCAAAACTATCATTAAAAGGCCAAGACCCAACACTAGCACTAGCCTGCCTTGCTTCACAGCTGGGCTTCATCTGGGCACTTCCAAACCAGATACAAAT
>NW_006299603.1:353632-354481 GCF_000327345.1 Myotis davidii | reverse complement strand
TGGGGTGACAAAAAACAAACAAACAAACAACAACAACAACAAAAAACAATCCACAAATCCCAAATGAAAGAACAAGAGAATTCTCCAGAAGAAGAGCTAAATGAAATGGAGCTAAGAAATTTTGCAGACATGGGGTTCAGAATAATGGTGGCAAAGATGCTCAATGATGAGAAAAGATATAGTAACTATGAAGAATGACATAGAACTAATAAATAACACAGTGAAAGAAATCCACAGCAGATTAAGGGAAGCCAAGGGATCTGAACAGTGAATTAGAAGATGGTAGGAAAAAAAGTCACTCAATCAGAGAACAACACAACAAAAGAAAAAAGTAATTGAAAAACAGGAAGACAGCTTAAGGGAGCTATGGGACAACATGAAATGTAACAATATTTGCATAACAGGTGTGCCAGAAGGAGAAGAAAGTGATCAAGGGATAGAGAATGTGTTTGAAGAAATAATGGCAGAAAACTTCCTTAACCGGGTGAAGGAAAAAGTCACACAAGTACAGAAGGCACAGAGTCCCAACCAAGAAGAACCCAAAGAGGCCCGTGATCAGACACATCATAATTAAAAGGCCAAAAATTAAAGACAAAGAGAGAATCTTAAAGGCAGCAAGAGAAAAGCAAACTGTTACCTACAAAGGAGCTCCTATAAAATTGTCATCTGGTTTCTCATCAGAAACTCTACAGGCCAGAAGGAAATGGCATGAAGTATTCAAGGTAATGAAAAGCAAGTATCTGAAACCAAGACTACTATATCCATCAAGGCCTTCAAAATAGAACTATGCAACAGTAAAAAAAGAAGGATCTCTTACTCTCTGAGCCAAGGTTTCTAAATTGATATGAT
>NW_006299603.1:340622-353602 GCF_000327345.1 Myotis davidii | reverse complement strand
AAGATTAGTATACCCAGAAATGCTATCCTATAAAATAATTGGTGAAATAAAGAGTTTCCCAGATTTAAAAATAGGGGTGGGGGCTAAAGAAGTTTATCACCACAAAACTAGTACTACAAGAAATGCTAAAGGGACTGCTGTAATGAGAAAAAGAAATAGAGAACATAAGCATACAGAATTAAAATGGCAATAAATAAGTATCTATCAATAATAACATTAAATATAAATGGTTTAAATGCTCCAATCAAAAGACATAGGGTAGTTGAATGGATACAAAAGTATGACCCAATTATATGCCATCTGTGAAAGACCAACTTCAGAACAAGATTCACACAGGATGAGAGTTAAGAGTCAGAAAAAATTCTCCATGCAAATGAAAATGAAAAAAAAGCTGGGGTAGTAATACTCATATCTGACAAAATAGACTTCAAAAGGAAGGCTATCACAAGAGACAACAAAGGTCACTACATAATATTTAATTGATTGATCCAATAAGAGGATATAACCCTGGAAAACATGTAGCACCCAATAGGAGCACCTAAATATATTTTTTAAAACTTCTAAAGGATTTTAAGGTGGAGATTGACAACAATACAGTCATAGTAGGGGACTTTAACACCCTGATGACTTCACTGGATAGATCTTCCATACAAAAATTTAACAAGGAAGCAGTAACTCTAAATGACATACTGGTATTATGCTAAGTGGAATAAGCCAATCTGAGAAAGACAAATTTCACATGGTCTCCCTTATTTGTGAACTTTAATGAGCAAAATGAATTGACCAACAAAATAAGACCCAAAGCATGGAGGCATGGAATAGACTGACATACCATGATGTGGAATTGGGAGGGGATGAGAAGAAATATATCAAAGAACTTTTATAGTTGTATGCATAGCCCATGGAAATGGGCAATAGGGTGGTGAAGACCTGGAGGAATGGGTAGGGTCTGGTTGGAGGGGGACAAACAGGGGGGTAAAAGAAGTAGAAATGGGAGATATCTGGAATATTATGAATAATTTAAAAACATATTTAAAAAAATAAATGGAAGTCCTACAACTAGATAAGTAATGAAGAAAGCACACTGAGACTGGTAGGAGGTGCAGAATGGGCTGGATGGGCACCCATGTGTACTGCTTTTTTGGGGGGAGGGAGATTGTCTCTGCAGAGCCCCCCTGGGAGGAGCAAGGGTTCCCAACCCCACATTAGACCCTCAGCCCAGGGTTTCAGACTTGGGAAGAGAACTCCCCATAACCATGGGCTGTAAAAACCAGTGAGGATTGGGGCTCAGTGACAGGAAGGCTACTGGAGACCCAGCTGTTCCTCTTAAAGGGCCAGCACACAAACTGAACTTACAAGGTCCTGCTTTCTCTGAGCTCCAGTGCCAGGGCAAGGCTCTGGAGGTCATAGACACATATGAGGAGGAACTGGATTGTCTGGCATCAGGGCAGGAATTGGGGCCACTTTCTCCCAGATGGAGGTGCTCACAAGGATCATTGTTCCTATGCTGGGACCTTCTTGGTCACAGGGCTGACTGGCAGCAATTTCTGTATGCTCCACCCTGGTAATTCCCTGAGACCCTGCCCCATTCAATTTGCAGTCCCACCTAACCTGTGTGCAGTGACTTTTGCGTAAGAACAGCCTGTCCTTGCTCAGGCTTCAGACTTTGCTAAAATCTCTCAAATAAGCTGCAGCTGGGTCAGGAAGCCCCAAAACTATCATTAAAAGGCCAAGACCCAACACTAGCACTAGCCTGCCTTGCTTCACAGCTGGGCTTCATCTGGGCACTTCCAAACCAGATACAAATAGGAGGAATCTGCAGATCTCTCTGTAGCTCCTGCCAGGTGGCCCCAGGCAGTGGCTGACTTTGCACCTCCCTAGAGACCCAAGAGCCAGTACACCCAGTGGTCAGCATCAGACCATCCCAGATAACAACTCTATACATCTATGCATTACACACTCAAGGGGCAGACTCAGTGAGCACCAAAGCACCACTGAAGCAAGTCCTGCCCCATAGGGATGTTTCCTCCACAGCAGCTCTTCCACTGTAGTCACAGCTGGTCCTCACAGCGACTTGGCCTGGAGGTCAATTCTTCCTACTGACACCAACAGCAATCAAGGCTCAACTACAACAAGACTGTGCACACAGCCCAAAAAGGGACGCACCTTAGAGTGTCCAGCTCAGGTGACTGGGAAGACTAAACTACTGGGCCCTATAGGACACCTACTACACAAGACCACTCTACCAACTCAAGGAGACATAGCAGCTCTACCCAAAACATTAAAACAAACACAGGAAGCAGCTAAAATGCGGAGACTAAGAAACATGTCACAAATGGAAGAAAGCAAACTACTGGATATAGAGTTCAAAACCACGGTTAAAAGGTTACTGAAGAATCTTTTTAAGACCTTCACGGGATTTAGTGAGACATTCAAGGATCTTAGTGAAACAGAAGAGCAAAAAGAAAAAAGAATCCAAAATATTAAGATAGTGTAAGGAGCCTCTCTCTGGTACAACTTCAAGCATACCAACATTTGCATTATGGAGGTGCCAGAAGGAGGAGAGAGAGAACAAGATATTGAAAACCTATTTGAAAAAAATGACAGCAAACTTCCCCTACCTAGAGAAAGGAATAGACTTACAAGTCCAGGAAGCACAGAGAGTCCCAAACAAGAGAAACCCAAAGAGGCTCACAGTAAGACGCATCATAATTAAAATGCCAAGGGTTAAAGACAAAGAGAGAATCTTAAAAGCAGCAAGAGGAAAGTAGTTAGTTGCTTACAAGGGAGCTCCCATATGACTGTCAGCTGATTTCTCAACGGAAACTTTGCAGGCTAGAAGTGGCAAGAAATATTCAAAGTGATGAATAGCAAGGACCTACAACCAAGATTACTTTATCCATCAAAGCTCTCATTTAGAATTGAAGGTCAGATAAAGAGCTTCACAGACAAGAAAAAGCTAAAGGAGTTCATCACCACCAAACCAGTATTACATGAAATGTTGAAGGGTGTTCTTTAAGAAGAGGATGAAGAAGAAAGAGAAAAAGATAAAAAATATGAACAATAAAAAGGCAATAAATACATATCTATCAACAATTGAATCTAAATCAAAATAAATGAATAAGAACTCTAATGAACAAGATAAACTGGTGAATAAAATAGAATCAGAGGCATGGAAATGGAACCAAATTATGATTCTCATAGGGACTGGGCTGGGGGGAGTGGGAGGGAAAGAATTTTAAAAAGATCGTACATGCATACATTCATTACCTGTGGGCACAGACAGTAGGGTAGTGAAGGCCTAGGGCAGGGTGGGAACCAGGTGAAGAGGGGGAAAGAGGGACTTCTGTAATACTCTCAACAATAAAGATTTTAAAAAAATATACAAGCTCCAATAAAATTAATCATTCCTTCATCAAAGAAAAACTGGAAGAGGCCTGCAGGACTCAGTTCCTGGCTTTTAAGACCCTCCATAGGAAGATCTCACCCCATCTAATGGCTGAAGTCTGGTCGTATATCTCTTTGGGCCTAAATTCGTTGAGGTTCCACTACTGCCCTCTGCTTCTTCATGGCCAGCTGCTGTAGCTCTTCCCTCCCTCCCACCCATGCTGTCGTCCTCAGGCACAACAGAGGCATGCAGAACACTGCTGGGCAGCTGGGCGCCTTGCCAGCCATTTTCATCACTGAGTCCTCATCGGTGAGTCCCCTATGGCACTGTCGGGTGGGTAGGGGGTTGAAGATTTCCTCCCGGATGCAGCCAGACTCCCCTTCCAGAGCTTCCAGAACCTCGAGCAGCTTCATGGGCCTCAGCTTTGGGCTGGCACCGCGCCCAGCAGCGAGGCCGCTGCAATGACAGGAAACAATGGGAGAGGCCGTGTAGAAATAGAGTTCCAGCAGAAAACCCTGAGACTGCACTGCCTCCGAGACAGTCACTCCCACTGCACAGCACCTGGACTTAAATAGCATCTCGAATGGACACCCCAGGCACGGTGTCAGGTAAGTGAATTTTCCATATAAACTCAGATTAAAAGTATTTTAATAATGGGAAGCATTCTAAAGAGGCATTCCAGACTTCCTTCCCTTCTTAAATAAGGTGTCCAGAATAAAGGGTGCCTCTAGCAGTGAGTCTGGGGGTCACAGTCATCACCCAGATAATAGTAGTCACTGGACAGCTGAAGTGACACCCACTCATGGCCCTTGACTCAGCAGCCCCAGCAGCTATGCTTCATCCTCTTGTCTTATGTGGCTTTTCCCTTTTTCTTATTCATTTGGCAAATACAAGTTTCCTCACTTCCCAAATTCTCAAAATCTCACCACTTGAACTCTCACTATGCAAGCTTAGGACCTGGACAGACTCAGACAGATCTTCATATGGCTACTCAATACCAGATATCTTGCTACACACTCACTGCAGTGCAGAACCCAACACGTTTAGAACACATGGAAACACTTCTCCAACTCCCCCTTGGCAGGCAGAAGCCACTATGTAATGAGCAGGCACTGCCCAGAGGCAATGGGCACACTGTACTCCTGACCTGCTCAGGACTTGTTCTAATTTGAGGAGACAGATGACAGATCAACCAGCAAGCAGCCCTACTGAGTGGCATCAGGTAGTGACGAGGGCCATTCTGGATAAGTACAGAGAACAGCAAAGGAGTAGGACTGGGGGTGCTACTTTAGGCAGATGGTTTGTGAAGGCTCACGGGAGGACAGCCTGAACGTGAGGAAGTGCACCTTGCAGACACCTGGGGACAGGGCACCCAAGCAGAGAGAAGGGACTGCAGGCTCAAGGTCCTGAGCCTTAAGACTTGATATCTGTAAATGGCAAAAAGGCCAGTGAGGCTACAGATGCAGGCGGGGGATGAGGAAGAGCAGTGCAGAGCTGGCTGGGAGCCCGGAGTCCTGCTCAGGGCTGCTGGTTGTGTTCTGCTGTCACAGGAGGTGAAGCAGGGTAGTAAGGGCTCAGATACATCGCTCCGGCTGTGAGGACAGACTGGATGGGGAGGGTGGGCACTGCCGCTGCCCAGTGCCCCTTCCTGAGCTCCATATGTACATGAAAGAGCCTGCCCCAGAGGGAGGGGTTTACCACAGAGGCTATTCCGCTGTAGACCTGGAGTTCAGCCTCACTTCCCAGACACTGACTCTGCCAGCCCCCCATGATGGAGGCAGGGACGAGGTCTGACCTCCAGGGCAGTAAAGTATTCTTCAAGAACTGCATGGGCCAAGTTCTCAGGGGCCAGAAGCCATCTTCATGCCTTCTCCAGCCTCACTCAGTCTGTGGGAACAGATTCCGGCCTATCTAACCAGGGTCTCTGCCTGCCTCAGTAACTGAGCTGCAGCTCACCCCCAAGGCCTTCAAACAGCTTCTGCCCATGTTTGTTCTAACTCTTGGTGTGGGAAAGGCTTCAGGGACTGAGGTGGGCCCAGGAGCAACCATCTTCTGTCTTAAAAGTAAATTACGTTTTTCAATCAGGTGTAGACATTGGAACAGCACAGCCGCACCTGTACCACACACACTCCCTTGTCTGCCTCTTTGCTCTAATCTTCTCTCTTCTCTCCTTGCTTTTCCTACTTTTTGCTTCCTAGACACCAAGTGCTTAGTGAGGCCAGCAGGATGAAAGGCTAAAAACATGATGGGTCTGGCCTTTCAAAAACGAGGGATAATTACTTGTATAAAGTCTTCCCCCAAACAGCACTCCTGCCTGGAAACTGAAGCCATGGTAAACTGGGAACACGGGCTTGTCTTAAAGCGCAGAGTCTAAGAATCTGTAGGACAACAGAAGTTGATATTTAAAAATGAGCCCAGCCAGTGTGGCTCAGTGGTTGAGCATCGACCTATGAACCAGGAAGTCACGGTTCTATTCCCAGTCAGGGCACATGCCCAAGTTGCGGGTTCAATCCCCAGTAGGGGATGTGCAGGAGGCAGCTGATCAATGATTCTCTGTCATCATTGATGTTTCTATCTCTCTCTCCCTCTCCCTTCCTCTCTGAAATCAATAAAAATATATTTAATAAAAAAAGTACCATAATTGACAAAGTATTAAGATCTCTACCACTTAAGGGAAAAATATCTCTAGCTTAGAGTTCATGGCCAGCCAGAGGGAAATGGATTGAGAATACACAGGAAATGGTGCCTAGTTGGTTAGTCAGAAAGAAGGACAAGCTCCCTCACCTCACACATCACCACAAAGCACACTCTACGGTGTGGTTTCCCACCACCAGAGATGTTGGAATCTTGGGCGAGACTAGTCCTTGTTGAGGGAGGCTGTTCTGTGTATTATGGGATGTTTAACAGCTTCCTGGGCTTCTATCCACTAAATAGCAGTAGAACATTGACCCCACTAATTGTGAAAATGAAAAAAATTCCCAGGCATTGCCAAGTGTCCCCTGGGGGCAAAATATGCCCTGATTGACAACTACTGCTCTAAATCAGCGCTACCAATACAACTCAGTAAAAAAAAGGGCAGTGTTCAGCATCCACACTGCCCAGTATGGAAGTCATGAGCCACGCCTGGCTATTAATTAGATATTTAATATATGGCTAGTGTGACTGAGAAACGGAATTTTTAATTTAATGTAATTTTAACTTAAATACTCATATGTGGCTAACTATTGACTATTGTATTATACAGTAAAGCCTCAGATGTATTAAGAACTAATTGTGAAAAAGCAAAACCGTTAAATTCTTAAATATATTAATGACCATAGAATAGGGTCTTATAGAAAACCCAAAAACTTGAAGATGGATAAATTTAGTAACAGCAAACTTCCAGCAATCTGTGGTACGCAGTCTCTCAGGTGTCCCCACTGATCCCTACCTCCATGTTTTCACTCCCTGAGATTAGGCTACAAATAGACTGGGACTTCCGTCTGTGCACGCTATCCTCCCGTTCTCCCATTCACTGATTCCGTAGGAGGCTAGCTGTACTGTTCTCAGCTCTCCACGGGAAAAGCCCATGGGGCGAGGAACTGAGGGAGGTCCCTGGCCAGGAGCAGAGGACACTGAGCCCTCCGTCCAGCAGCCCACCATGAACTGAACCTCGAGGAACAGATCCCTCCCTGTCCAGCCCCGAGAAGAACACCGTCCCTACTGACAGTTTCACTGCAACATCAAGAACCCGTGAGCCAGTGGGACTCAGCTAAGTCACACCCAGATTCTTAAGTGGCAGAAACTGGGAGATGATAAATGTTTATGATGCAGTAAAAAGGTAATTAATATAACAAAACACCGAGAAAAAAAGTCAAAGCAATAGCTGTCTCGACATAATCAAAATGTATATAAAGAATTCCTACAAAACAGTGAGAAAAAGTGTTAGTGGGCATTCACCATGAGGAGCTCTCGAGAGGTCTAGTGACACGGAGCTTTAATGTTAAAGAGGACGTTGACCATGGACTAGAGGACACTGGGTACAGGCCTGCACAAAGGGCTAATGAGAAGGACTGCATGGAGCGCCTGCGGAGTCTGCACGGGGCATAACAACGAATGACATCACCGTGCAGAAAGGGCCTGCAAGTCCACGTGCTGGTGTAACCCTCCCAGGAGCAGAAGGAGGAGGGAGGGGAGAGTTTTCTAACCATGAAAGTTCATGAAGTCAATTCACACTTCCTAGAGGTCCCACAACCTCAAGTGCAAATTCACCGGCGCCGCCCACACAGGAGACCCACTAACCCCACCCTCCAACTCCGGTCACTCTGCCTTGCCGAGCTCACACCATACAGAGGGGTCAGCTGGCTGTGGCCAGCCTGGGCCCTCAGCGCAGGCTCTCCTGGGAGGCTCTGAAGGAGGATGTCATGTGGCCCCATGGCAGCGGCTATTTCCCCCTCACAAGCCAGACTGGCACTGCTGTCCCTGTGCAGAGGCATCCCGTCACACAGACAAATTTTGGGTTGTTTGGGCCTGTTGAACTCTGCTGCCCTCACCCTGCTAACTCCCTGAAACCCCACCCCCTGCAGAGGTCTACAGGCACCATGGGACATTGCTCAGGCACCTCGTCCCAGCACTGGCGCCAGGTCTGAATCTGTACCAATCTGTTGAACACTATTGGCCCTGGTGACACACCTGGTGACTCCCTGAGGGCCTACCTAACACACCTGTGCACCACCAGAGGCTCTTTTAGTTATTGAGTCTA
Source organism: Myotis davidii (assembly GCF_000327345.1). Classification (NCBI taxonomy): domain Eukaryota; kingdom Metazoa; phylum Chordata; class Mammalia; order Chiroptera; family Vespertilionidae; genus Myotis; species Myotis davidii. The sequence continues at coordinate 345,473 of NW_006299603.1, read as the reverse complement.
AAGGCAGCCGGCAGGTGGAGGCAGATCTCAAGGTGCCTTGGGCCTTATGCTGACCTGCCCCCGGGCTCAGTGCTGGTGGAAGCTGACCTTGCTGCACAACTTGGCCCGCCCCATGCACACCCAAGCACTGCAGAGACAGCCAAACGTTGTGGATTGCTTTGTAGTTCTAAGCCAGTAGCCCAGGGCTGGTCACAGGCAGCGCCTGACACTGACCTGCACCAGAGTCCCTCCCAAGAGGTCCCAAAGCCAACACACCTGGTAGAAGAATTCAGAGCACAGCACAGCATGACCCAGTTGGTTCCATAAGCAGCACATCCAAAGAGAAATCTCAGAAGACACCAGACCCTGCTGGCATAAATCCGCATAGCAGCTATGGTCAGGGTCTATTCACATAGTCAGCTGGCCCAAGAGCCAATCCCATCCACTGGCAAGCCAACAGCAATCAAGACATAACTACAGAGGGTTCACATAACCCCCCAAAAAGGACATTTCTGGAGAAACTAGTGCTGGTGACCAGGGACACTGGACCACGGAGTCCCACAGACACCTATTACATGAGGGCACCATACCAAGACCAGGAGGAATGGAAGATATATCTTCTACACATAACACTTACAGAGAAGCAGTCAAAATGGAGAAAACATTCCACAAATGAAACAACAAGAGAAATAGCCAAAAAATAATAATAATAATAACTACATGAAATGGAGGCAACAAGTCTACCAGACACAAGTTGAAAACAATAGTTACAAAGATGCTCAAAAAACTTAGGAAAAGGATGGATGAACTCAGTAAAAAAAAATTTTAAAGAGATATTAGACATAGAAAACGATATACAAACCATACCAAAAAAATCAGTCAGAAAGAAATAATACAATATCTGAAAAGAAGAGGACCCTACAAGAAATCAACATCAGGTTGGATGAGGCAGAGGATTAAATTAGCGATTTGGAAGGCAAAGTACCAGAAAATGCCCAAGCAGAGCAATAAAAAGAAAAAATTTTTAATGAGTCTAGTCTAAGGGACCTTTGGGACAATATCAAGCTAACAACACCCACTTCACAGAGATACCTGGAAGAGAAGACAGACAGCAAGAAATTGAGGACCTAGTTAAAGAAATAAAGAGTGAAGCCTTAGATGGTTTCTCAGTGGTTAGAGCATCAGCCTTTGGACTGAAGGGTACTGGATTCGATTCTGATCAAGGGCACATGCCCAGGTAACAGGCTCGATCCCCAGTAGGGGGTGTGCAGGAGGCAGCCAATCAATGATTCTCTCTCATCATTGATGTTTCTATCTCTCCCTCTCCCTTCCTCTCTGAAATCAATAAAAATATATGTTTTAAAAGAAATAAAGAGTGAAAACTTCTCTAACCTATTGAAGAAAAATGACACACAAGTCTAGGAACTATAGAGAGTCCCAAACAAGTGGAACCCAAAGAGGCCCACACCAAAACATGTTATAATTAAAATGGCAAAGATAAAACATAAAAAGAGAATGCTAAAGCAGCTAGAGAAAGACAATTAGTTACCCTATAAGCAAGTTCCCATGAGACAGCTGATTTCTCAGCAGAAACATTTTAGGCCAGAAGGGATAGGCATGAAAAATATCCAAGTAGACATAAAGCAATAAGTTACAACCAAGGCTACTCTACCCAGCAAACTATCACTTAAAATTGAAGGAGAAATGAAGAGCTTCCCAACAAAGAAACAGCCAAAGGAGTTCAATATGATACCAAACCAGTGTCATATGAAATGGTAAAAGGGTTTCTGTAAGAGGAAGACAGAAAAAGCATAGGTATAAATAATAAAATGGCAATCAATATGTACCTTCAATAATCACTTTAAATGCTCCAAACGAGGACATGGGTAACAAAATAAGATTTTTTTAAAAAAGACTGATATATATGCTGTCTACAAGACTGACCTGAGATGAAAGATACAAGCAGACCGAAAGTAAAGTGATGGAAAAAGACATTTCATGCAAATGGAAATGAAAAAGCTAGCTGGGAAAGTGATACTTGTATCAGACAAAATAGATTTTAAAGCAGAGGCTAATGAAACAAAGGTTAGAATAAGAGACAAAGAAATCAATCTCAAAAGAGGATACCACCCTTGTATACATTTTGCACCCAACATAAGAGCAGATAAGTATATAAGACAAATATTGAGGGACATAAAGAGAAATAGCAACAGTAATACAGTCGAAAAACTTTAACTCACCATTTACATAAATGGATGGATCTTCCTAAGAAGAAATCAACAAGGCCACGAATAACACACTAGAGCAGAAGGTGGGATGTCAGACTGCGTCTTGCAATCCGAGACTGCTGGGTCCTAACTGCTCGCCTGCCTGATCGCCCCTAACCGCCTCTGCCTTGCCCTGCACCCTGGGACCCAGGATTCCCTCCCTCTGGCCAGCCGCAGGCGCCCAGGACCATGGGGCAGGCAACTTGTCCCTCTCTCTCCCAGGGCCGCAGCTGCAGACGCTGGCGCCTGGGACTGCAGGGCCAGCAGCCTGTCCTTCTCCTGGGCGCAGCCTCACTGGTCCCCATTTCTCTCTCTCTCTCTCTCTCTCTCTCTCTCTCTCTCTCTCTCTCTCTCTCTCTCGCGCTCCTCTCTGTGGCTGCTCTCCCACAGCCTGGCTGGACCCCATTCCTCTCTTGTGAGCTCATTTGTGCCTGGCTGATCCCCATTCCTCTCTCTTGAGCTCATTTGTGCCTAGCTGGTCCCCATTTTCCTCTCCCCAATGTTGAGTGTCTGAGCAGTTATGGCGTGAAGGCATGAGGATGTGATGACATGAGGGCGTGATGACCATTTGCATATTAGCTCTTTATTATATTGGATAGGATGAATGGGTTAACAATGAGATCAAAGGGAAAAATCCAAAGATATCTTACAACAAATGAAAATAAAAACACAACAACTTAGTGATGTCGGAGGAATGGTGGTGTGAGAGATCCCCTTAGTCTCTCCTCATAAAGTTTCAACAATTTGAACAGCTATGACTCAACACACACGCAGGCCTGAGAGAGCCGTGCATTCAAGCATCTAAAGGTGGGCATGCGGCAACCATTTCTCTGCACTAATACCAGCAGCAAATATTTTAGCAGCGATTGCCACGACATTAGTCTTGTACTGACTTGTTTGGTGTGCGCAACAGGAAATATTTCGCTTTTGGAGAACAAGAAAAATAGGTTTATTTGTGCTACGCTTATTAATTTGTGCAGTTATTCAGTGTCTGGTAAGTTAATGTTCAAGAAAAAATATCAATTTTTATTAAAATGTTCTATTATTTTATGTTAACAATTACTCGTTTATTTCAGCCCTTTGTATTCTGCATGTCTCTATCAAAATAAACCTACGTTTCTATGAAAATTGAAGCTTTTCCTGTGGCCCACATACACTTACACCTTGTTTATTTCGCCCGCGTTAGCCTTTGAGTTTGACAGGCTTGGAGTAAAAGTTTAAGAAGCGGAAGGTGGCCCTCGCCGGTTTGGCTTGGTGGACAGAGTGTCGACCTGAGGACCAAAGGGTCCCAGGTTTGATTCCACTCAGGCCCCAGGAGGCAACCAACCAATGTATCTGTCTCACATTCTCTCTGTTTTTTCTTCTCTCTTCCACTCTCTCTAAAAATCAATGGAAAAATATCCTCGGGTGAGAATTTAAAAATAAAAATAATAATAATAATAATAATAAAAGAAGTGAAAGGTAAACACAGTGGATGGTGCATGAGGGAAGGCTAAATAGCCATCTCAGACGGCGATTAAAGAAAATTCAGTTCGTTTAGGGAAAAGGGATGGAGGAGGGAAGGGCTGCATAGCACGGGGCCGAGGGGCCATGGCGTCCATGCTGGCAGCCCCCAGGAGCTGGAGTTCCATCCTTACATGCAGCCACCGGCGGGAAACTTTTGCTGTGGGTGGGTCTGGGGCTGAGCTGGGCTTGGAATGTGCATGGAACGCAGGTGTGCGATCAGGTGCCTTCAGGACAGTTTTCATTCCTTGTGTGGCCTGACTCCTGGTATCCAGCGAGTTTTCCCTGGTCTTTTGTTCTCCTGTGGCAGGAAGCTTACAAATGGCTGTTAAGGATTGTACTGCCCTACAGTCCAAACAGTGGTCACTCCTACAAAAGCAAGTAGTCTCAGCTGCGGCTGAGTCCAGAGACCTGGGGAGCACACAGCCAGGGGCGCAGCTGAGCCCAGAGACCTGGGGAGCACACAGCCAGGGGCGCAGCTGAGCCCAGAGAGCTGGGGAGCACAGCGAGGGGGGGACCTGGGGAGCACACAGCCAGGGGCGCAGCTGAGCCCAGAGACCTGGGGAGCACACAGCCAGGGGCGCAGCTGAGCCCAGAGACCTGGGGAGCACACAGCCAGGGGCGCAGCTGAGCCCAGAGACCTGGGCAGCACACAGCCAGGGGGCCAGCTGAGCCCAGAGACCTGGGCAGCACACAGCCAGGGGGCCAGCTGAGCCCAGAGACCTGGGCAGCACACAGCCAGGGGGCCAGCTGAGGGGGAGCACACAGCAAGCGGGTGCAGCTGCGGGCAGTGGGCTTTCAGGCAGAGAAACAAAGCCAGGGCGCCCTGCTGCCAAGTGCCTCCCAGAGCTCGCCTCCCTCTGCCCTTGGTGTCGGGTCGCAGAGCCCATTATCTGCAAACCTGAGGACTGTTACTGAAGAATCACTCCCTTCCCTGAGCAAAGGGTGCACTCTGTGATTGGTACCAGGATTGGGGTGCACATAGGGGGACCCCACAGAAGTCTAGGTCACCATTACTGGGAAGGCAAAACAACAAAGGAGCTGGCAGGTTTCCCCAGCCCAGCCCACCTCCATGCACCACAGCTACACTGCTTCCAGGGAG
>NW_006299603.1:339645-340549 GCF_000327345.1 Myotis davidii | reverse complement strand
GGGGGGGGGGAGTGGGGGGCGGGGAGAGACAACACTGGACTATCACAGGGCTAAAAAAGTTGTGATTAAGTGCCACCTACTGGAAAATAAGAGAAAAAATTCTTCATATTCATCTGCAAGACAAGTGCAACTGATACATAGATGTCTAGACAGAGAAGGAATTCGTCAAATATAATGAATAAACAAGGCAGCATGGCAGCACAGAAAGAAAATGAAAAATCTCTAAAAAACATACTTAAAGACACGGAAATATGTGATATATATATATCAGCAGTCGCCAACCAGTGGTCCGCCGACCACTGGTGGTCTGTGAGAAAATTTTGGTGGCCCGTAGAAAAATTTGGACATTACTTGCATTTTTTACGTTTTATTAATCCTAATAAATAATAATAAAACAAAAAATATTCTAAGAAATTCTTATATCCTGACTGAAGGACAATTTTCGCCTTTAATTGCACTAAATTCACGAAATGTACTAGAGTCTAGTTAGTACATTTCATGAACTTCCCTTTCTAGTAACTAGAGAGGGGAAACGAGTGGTGCAGGCGGCTTCAGTATTGTTTCGGCCGTTGCAGACACCTGCTCCACGATTACCGATTCTCATCCGATTGCTTTATTTTATTTGTGTATTGTATGTAACTGTATTTTCTTTAACTGTTATATTTAATGGCATCAAATAGTTTGCCTTTAATAACTATCATTTCTTGTTTGGTTTTAGATTTGAATGAAATAATCCCATAATGAGTGGGGGGGGAAGCAAAAGAATATTTTGCATTTCTTTAGTAATACAAAAGATAATGTAACTAATGATAATATAACAATAATATGTGTACTTCACTTAACTGTGAGCTGATCAATGAATCAGTCTCCACAGTCCTCATCAGGCACCGTTAGGAAGAACATT
>NW_006299603.1:333934-339626 GCF_000327345.1 Myotis davidii | reverse complement strand
GGAAGAACATTCGAACTGGGGCGGGCGGGGGCGGGGGGGGACTCAAAGTATCAAGAAAATATGATTCTAACTACTTGAAATCTGGATTTATTCAAGAGCCTGGTCGTGCGCTGGTTCCACGGCCGCTGTGTGTTGTGTGTCCTGAGAGTTTATCCAATGATGCCATGAAGCCTCTGAAACTCGAAAGACACTGGCAATCAAAACACCCGGATTTAGCTAAAAAAACCACTTGAATGTTTTCAAAGAATGCGTGAAAATATGCAAAAGCAAGTAATTGCTCTAACAAAAATGACTGTTGGAGATAAATCCTTATTAAAGACTTCTTACCTGATAGCACTTCAGATCACGAAAAATAAAAGCCGTCTACGATTGGAGAAGAATTAATTCGGCCTTGCATGTTACAAGTCTGGGAAGAGGTTTGAGTAATACAAAAGATAATGTAACTAATGATAATATAACAATAATATGTGTACTTCACTTAACTGTGAGCTGATCAATGAATCAGTCTCCACAGTCCTCATCAGGCACCGTTAGGAAGAACATTCGAACTGGGGCGGGCGGGGGCGGGGGGGGACTCAAAGTATCAAGAAAATATGATTCTAACTACTTGAAATCTGGATTTATTCAAGAGCCTGGTCGTGCGCTGGTTCCACGGCCGCTGTGTGTTGTGTGTCCTGAGAGTTTATCCAATGATGCCATGAAGCCTCTGAAACTCGAAAGACACTGGCAATCAAAACACCCGGATTTAGCTAAAAAAACCACTTGAATGTTTTCAAAGAATGCGTGAAAATATGCAAAAGCAAGTAATTGCTCTAACAAAAATGACTGTTGGAGATAAATCCTTATTAAAGACTTCTTACCTGATAGCACTTCAGATCACGAAAAATAAAAGCCGTCTACGATTGGAGAAGAATTAATTCGGCCTTGCATGTTACAAGTCTGGGAAGAGGTTTGGGGAAGGCAGGCTGTCCAGAAACTGCAAGCAATTCCTATGCCCGCTAACACTGCCCAATGCAGAATTGAAGACATGGCTGAAGATATTGAAAATCAAGTTATAAAAATGGTGAAAAATCCACCATTTTATTCACTCAACTTGACGAATCAACGGACACAAGTAACAAGGCCCTGCTTTGCCCTGAGGGCTGAGGGCGCAGGAAGAACTGCTCAGCTCGGGTGGAACAGCTGCTCTGGGGCTTTTGAAGCTCTTCCCAGTCGTGTCCTGGAACACGGCCGAGTGGGAAACGTCCTGGGACAGGCACATGCCCGGGTCTTTCAGGAAATGTTGCAAAGGTGAGAAGTGTTGGCCACCCAGACTTTTTGCCCACACGCCGCATATACATCCATTATACATCGTGAGCAACTTGCGGCGAAAAAAATGGCCCAGAACTACACCAAGTATTATGAGATGTTGTTAAAATTATAAGTGAACTCGACACGAAGCGCTCGATTCTCGAATATTTGAGGCGCTTTGCGAAGAAATGGCTTCCCGGTCTCCTCACCTGCTTCACGCTGAGGCCAGACGGCTGTCGAGGGGCACGATTCTAACCCGACTGTTCGCCCTGCGCGAAGAGGTCAAAATATTTTTCTGGCAAAGTAATCCGAAATTACAAGAACTCTTCTCTGACGATGAGTGGGTAGCCAAGCTTGCATACCTGGCAAATATTTTTTCCCCCACTATTAAATGAACTAAACAGTCCTAGCGGGTTTGGTTCAGTGAATAGAGCATCGGTCTGCAGACTGGGAGGTCCGAGGTTCGATTCTGGTCAAGGGCACATGCCCGGGTTGTGGGCTCGATACCCAGTAGGGGTCGTGCAGGAGGCAGCCGATCAAGGATTCTCTCCCATCATTGATGTTTCCATCTCTCTCTCCCTCTTCTTTCCTCTCTGAAATCAATAAAAATATATTTAAAATAAATAAATGAACTAAACATATCCTTGCAAGGACAACGTAAGGACGTGTTCACACTACAAGGTAAAATGGATGCTTTTTGAAAGAAAATATTATTGTGGCAACACGGTTGGCTGACGAAGATCTGCAAACGTTTTCAAACTTTGATGAAAATATGAGAGAGAAGGGTGTCAGCCAGCAGGTGGTAACCATTGCTCAACAGCACCTACAGTCACTCACAGAATCTTTTTTACCCAAAGAAAGAAGACCCCAGACCTGGCAATACGTGGGTAATAGATCCATTCGCAGCAAACATTGAAGATAGCAATTTAGGCTCAAATGAAAAAGGCCTCGTCGATCCATCATCCGACGACAATCTCAAAGCGAAATTCCAGTCGTCCTTATCAAGACCCCATTTGGGATCCCCGTTAAAAGTGACTATCCATTGCTGAGTGAAAAAGTAATGAACATTTTGATTCAATTTTCAACGACATATTTGTGCAAAAAAAACGTTTTCATCTGTCACAGCAATTACAACTCAGTCCCAGTCTCGGCTTGAAATAAATTCGGCTCTCCGTCTTGCGGTAAGGTCATTGGAGCCAAAAATCCATAAACTTATTTCAAGCAAACGTCAACAAATATCTCACTCTAAAAATGTGTGATACTTCAATAAGCTTCAATTATTTCGTAAAAATTAAACTTACTTTAATAAATTTGCTACAATTAAACAACCTTTGAAGATTTTGTTATGATTAAATAAGTATTTATAATGTTATATTAAACAGGTGCATTTCATATTAATAAAATGGAAATTCTCTGATCATTATTTTACAAATGTATTTATCTTTTTTAACAAAAATCAGATTAGTGGTCCACGGGATTTAAAATTATGAATTTAGGGGCCCGTGAGGTCCGAAAGGTTGGCGACCGCTGATATATATGACAGAGAATTCAAGATTGCAGTTTTGAATATACTCAGCAAGATGTAAGACAAGCCCTGGCCAACTTGGCTCAGTTGATAGAGCATCGGCCTGCGGACTGAAGGGTCACAGGTTCGGTTCCAATCAAGGGCATATGCCTCGGTTGCAGGCTTGATCCCATTAGGGGACGTGCAGGAGGCAGCCAATCAATGATTCTCTCTTATCATTGATGTTTCTATCTCTTTCTCTCCCTCTCCCTTCCAAAAATATATTTGAAAAATAAAAAGAACTCTACAATACTATCTGAATCAGAAGGAGCAATACAGGAATAATAGGCATACCAGAAGATGGAGAAGAAGAAAACAAAGAGCCTAACAAATAGCTGATAACAACTTCCCAAACCTGTAGAAAGAGCTAGATGTTTAAATCCAAGAAGGAACTCTACTAGCCAGAAGAGAATAAAACCAAATATTCAAACTACTGAAAGAGAAAAATTACCAGCAAAGGTATCCTTTAAATATGAAAAAAAAAATTAATGACCTTTCCAGATATACTGAAGCTGCTGAGGGAAATATTCAAGGGGGTTATTCTACCTGAAACAAAAGATAAAAGGTCACAAAACCATGAGTAAGATCACCAACAAACTCACAGCATAAACAAAGATAAACTGTGACAACAAACACATAAAAGAAGAGGGGATAAAGGTCTGAATTTGCAAAGGAGGATGGAGATCAGATGCATTCAAGAGGAAAAGGACTGCTATATATATGAAACTTTCTTTTTCATAAACCTATAGGTAAACACACACACACACACACACACACACACACACAGCTTTAAAAAAAAAAAAAAAAAAGGAAAGGAAAGGTCAGGACACTGGTCACAGAGTGTCCTTGCGGCCATTGGGGAACTTCAGGAAAGCAGTATGGGATACCTCCCAAACAAACTAACAATAAAAAACAAAAACAGAAAGACAAAGAAAAACAACCAAGGAGGCACCGAGCTATCAGAAAACAGATAAAATGGCTATAAAAAAAAATCCTCCTACATCAGTAATTACCCTTAGTGTAACGAGACTGAATTCAATAAAGATGCACAGAGTGGCAGATTGGATCAAAAAACAAAACACAGCCATATGCTTCCTACAAGAGACACATTTAAGCTGAAAAGACAGTTAGACTCAAAGTGAAATGGTGAAAAATGATTCTCCAAACAAATATCAACGCAAAAGGAGATGTAACCATACTCATATCTAAAAAAATAGACTTCAATATAACAAAGGTAACAAGAGACAAAGATAGGCATTTCAAAATGATAAAGGGGGCACTATCTCAGGAAGACATAACACTTCTTTTTTTTTTTTAAAGTGTATATTTTTATTGATTTTTTACAGAGAGGGGGAGAGAGAGTTAGAAACATCAATGAGAGAGAAACATTGATCAGCTGCCTCCCCTGCACACTCCCCACTGGAGATGTGCCTGCAACCAAGGTACATGCCCTTGACCGGAACCGAACCTGGGACCCTTGAGTCTGCAGGCCGACGCTCTATATCCTGAGCCACACCGGTCAGGGCCCACTTCTTAATATATATGCACCCACTCGGGAGCACCGCAATATATAAAGCAACCACTAACAGGGCCCACTTCTTAATTTATATGCACCCACTCGGGAGCACCGCAATATATAAAGCAACCACTAACAGGGCCCACTTCTTAATATATATGCACCCACTCGGGAGCACCGCAATATATAAAGCAACCACTAACAGAACCTAAAGGGAGAAACAGACAGCAATACAGGCATAGTTGGGGACCTTGATACTCCAGTGACAATGCTAGAGAGATCATCCAAACAGAAAACTAATAAAGAAATATTGGCCATAAATAACAGTCAGACCAAATGGACATAATTGACATTTGCAGAGCCTGTCATCCTAGAACATCAGTGCACATTCTCAAAAATAGAACATTTGTTGGGTCACAAAGTAGCTTCAACAAGTTTAAGATGATTGACATTATACCAACCATATTCTCTAACCACAATGCTTTGAAATCATAAATCAACTGCAAAAAAAAAGTAAACATACGCATACACACATATGTGGAGATTAAACAACATACTACTAAAAAATGACTAGGTCAAAAAAGAAATAAAAGGTGGGATATAAAGATATATAGAGACAAATAAGAATGACAATATGACATATCAAACTTGTGGGATGCAGTGAAAGCAGCAATAAGAGGAAAGTTTATATCATTAAAGTCTTATCTCAATAAACAAGAGACATCCCAAGTAAACAACCTAATATTACATCTTAGTGAACTAGGAAAAGAATAAGAGCAACTGAAAGTCAGCAGAAGAAAGGAAATAATAAAAACTAGAATAGAGTAGAGTAGAGTAGAATAGAATAGAGAATGAAAAGATTATACAAAAAAATTAATACAACAAAGAGCTAGTTCTTTGAAAAATTTAATAAATTTGACAAACCCCTGGCTAGACTCACTAAGGAAAAAAGAGAAACAACTCATATAAACCAAATCAGAAGTGAAAGAGGAGAAGTTACAACAGACACCACAGATACACAAATGATCATACTAGAATAGTATGTAAGATTATATGCCACCAAAAACAATAACCTAGAGGAAATAGAAGCTCCTAGAAATATATAACCTTCCTAGGCTGAGTCATGAAGAATTTGAAAGTTGAAACAGACTGATTAATAGCAAGGAAATTGAAACAACCATTAAAAAAAAAGTCCCCAAAACATAAAAGTTCAGGACCAGATGGCTTCATCAGTGAATTCCACCAAACATTCAAAAGAGATTTGATAACTATCTTTTCTCAAACTCTTCCAAAAAATTGAAGAAGAGGCTAAACTTCCTAAC
>NW_006299603.1:328493-333871 GCF_000327345.1 Myotis davidii | reverse complement strand
ATGCAAGAGTACATTGAAAAAACAATACGTCATGATGAAGTGGCACTCATTCCAGAAGACAAGGATGGGTCAGCATATGAACATCAATCAGTGTAACACGCCACATTAACAAAACAAAGGGTGAAAAGCATGTGATCTTATCAACAGATGCAGAAAAGGCATTTGGTAAGATACAACATCCACTCATAATTAAAACACTCAATGAAATGTGTATGGAAGGAAAGTACCTCAAAATACTAAAGGCCGTATATTACAAACCCTCAACCATATCATGCTCAATGGAGAAAAACTGAAAGCTTTTCCTCTAAAATCAGGAATAAGACAAGGATGCCCACTCTCACCACTCTTGTTCAACATAGTGCTGGAAGTCCTAGCCAGAGCAATCAGGCAAAAGAAAGAAATAAAAGGCATCCAAATTGGGAATGGATAAGTAAAAGTATCACTTTTTGCAGATGGCATGATTCTTTATACAAAAAACCATATAGACTCCACCAAAAACAACCATTAGAAAAAATAAATGAATATAGTTAATTTGCAGAATAAAAATCAATATACAAAAATCCATTGTGTCCCTAAATACCAAATGAAATGTCAGAAAATGAAGTGGGAAAAACAATTCCTTTTGCATTTACAACACAAAGAATAAAATGCTCTGAAATAAACCTCACAAAAAATGTGAAAGGCATATATACTGAAAACTACAAAGCATTGTTAAAGAGAAAAACGACACAATGAAAAGGAAAGGTCTTCCATGTTCATGGACTGGAAGAATCGACATAGTTTAAATGCCTATGCTACCCAAAGCAATACACAGATTTAATGTAATCCTCCTTCAAAATTCTAATGACATTTTTTAAGGAAATAGAACAAAAAAATCATCAGATTGGTATAGAACCACAAAAGATCCCAAAGAGCCAAAGCAATCTTGAGAAAATAAAACAATCCAAAGGTATCACATTCTCTGACTTCGGATTATACTACAAAGCGACAATAATTGAAACAGATGCAGAAAAAGCATTGTATCTGTTAGGCCCAGATTTCAAGGTCCCCCGAAGGACACCACCAGGGAGCGCCAACTCCGATGCAAAAGCATAGAGTCTTTATTCAAGCTGAGCTTGGTCCCTCTGCCTCCCCCGGCGCAACGGTAGGATGCCAGAGGGCCCGGAGTCCCAAGAGAACAAAGAATTTATAGGGCTTGGGGTCGGAGGGTGGGGGCACACTCTGACCACTGATTTGGCCAATTCTGGTTGGTTGAGAGAGGGCCTGGGGGCTAGTGGCGCAAGGGCAGGGTGCGGCTAGGGTCTGGTTACACAAAGACAGAGGGGTGGCTAGCATACTCTTGGCCTTGGGCTAGTTTCCCTCGCTTTCCCATTGGCTGAGATGAGGGCAGGCTGAGTAACTGATACGTTCAGCGGCTTTTTCTTGGAAGAGGAGTTAGGGACACAGCTATCAGTTCCGTTCTGTCCTTTCATATCCACTTATGATGTTGTTTCTGCATGGTATCGGCAGAAAAAAACAAACCTACTTATGGAACAGAATTGAGAGCCCAGAAATAGAACCACATATATGTGGGCAAATCTTTATCTATAAAGGACTAAAAAATATACAATGGAGAAAAGAAAGCCTCTTCAATAAGTGGTACCGGGGATATTAGAAAGCCACATGCTTTCTAATGAAACTAGACGACTGTTTGTCCCCATGGACAAAAATTAACTCAACATGGACAAAAATCTAATATACTAGCAAGTCCTGAAACAATAAATTACTTAAAACAAAACCTAGTTACTAAACTTATGGACCTTGGTGTTAGAGAAGATTTTATGAATTTGACCCCAAACTCAAGGGGAGCAGAAATAAATGAAGGGGAATTGTATCAATGTAAAAATCTTCTGCATAGCAAAAGAAATAGCCACAGAAACAAAAGTGCAACCAACCAAATGGGAGAGATATTTGCAAACAGCTCTGACAAGAAGTTACTATCCGAAATATATAAAAACTCACTACTCAACACCAAACAAACAATCCAATCTTAAAAGAGCAGAGGACCTGAACAGACACTTCCGCGAGAAGACATACAAATTGCCAACAGATATGTGAAAAGATGCTCATCTTCACTAGCTTTTAAGGAAATGTGAATCCACTACAATGAGATATCCCCACACACCTGTTAGAGGCCATTATCGACAAGGTGAATAATAACTGTTGAAGAGGTCGTGGAGAAAAGGGAGCCCTCAGTTACTGCTGGTGGGAATGTAAACTGGTGCACTCATTATGGGAAGCAGCATAGAGGCTCCTCAAAAATTAAAAATAGACGTACCATTTGACCCAGCAACCCCTCTTCTGGTTATATACTTGAAAATTTTGAAAACATTTATTCGCAAAGATATATGCACCCCCATATTCATTGCAGCATTATTCATAGTGGCCAAGACATGGAAACAACAAAAATGTCCTTTGATAGATGACAGAATAAAGGAGATATGGTGCATACATACAATGGATTATTACTCCACTCCATTCATCAGCCATAAAAAAAGATGAAATGCTGCCATTTGTGACAACTTGGATGGAACTTGAGAATATCATGCTAAGGGAAATAATTTATACAGAAAAGTTGAGAACCATATGGCTTCACTCAGGTGTAAAATATATAACTGAAAGGAAGAAATGAACAAATAAGAACAAACAAACAAAAACTAATAGACACAGATGACACCATGGAGGTTATCAGAAGCAGGAGAGAAAGGGTATGGTGGCTGAATATATGGTGATGGAAGAAGATTTGACCTTGATAGTATTGTACATTTGAATCCTATATAATGTTATCAACCAAAGTCTCCCAATAAATAGAATAAATAAAAAAGATGACTGGATAGAAATGTTGTGGTACATATATAAAGTGGAATATTACTCAGTCATAAAAAGGAATAAAATCTTACCATTTGTAACAGCATGAATGGACCAAAAGGATATTATGGTAAATGAAATAAGTCAATTAGAGAAAGACAAATACCATATGATTCCACTTGCATGTGGAATCTAAAGAACAAAGTAAATGAACAAAGAAAGCTGAAACAAACTCATAGACACAGAGAACAGACCATGGTTGCCAGAATTAAGGGGGGTTGGGCAACTGGGTGAAAAAGGTGAAGGGATTAATAAGTACAGATTGGTAGTTACAAAATAGTCATGGGATATAACAACAGCCTAGGGTACCATCAACAAATTACAAGTGCTAGCCAGGATGTGAAGGAAAGGAAACCTTAGCCTTAGCAGGGCTTGCTCAGTGGATAGAGCATCGGCCTGTGAACTGAAGGGTCTGGAGTTTGATTCTGGTCAAGGGCACATGTCCGGGTTGCAGACTTGAGTCCCAGTAGGGGGTGTGCAGGAGGCAGCCAATCAATCATTCTCTCTCATCATTGATGTTTCTATCTCTCTCTCTCCCTCTTCCTCTTTCTTCCTCTGAAATCAATAAAAATATATTTTTTAAAAAGGGGTGGGGGAACCCTAGTACACCTGGAGAACATCACGCTAAGTGAAATAAGTTAGTCAAAGACAAGTATCACATGATCGCACTCATATGTGGAATCTAAGTAACATAATAACCTGATGAACGGAGTGGATCCAGAAACATGGAAGCATGGAACAGAGTGCAGAATTTCAGAGGGAAGGTGGGGAAGGGTGGGTGGGTGGGAGGTAATCAACCAAAAACCTTGTATGCATATATGCATAACCCGTGGACACAGACAATAGGGTGCTGAAGGCCTGGGGATGGGGAGGGAGGGAGTGGGCTAGAGAGGGTCAATGGGGAAAAAAGGGGACATGTGTAAAAAATAATAAAAATAAAAATAAAAACAGCATAGGGAATGTAGTCAATAATAACTATATATAGTCAGGTACTGGAAATATTAGTGGAAACACTTTGTAAAACATATATAATTATCTAGTTACTGCACACCTGAAACTGACACAAAATAATACTGAATGTTAACCATAATTGAAAAATAAAATGTCAAAAACACTAAGGAAAATAAAGTGACCTAATAAGAAACTAGAAAAAAATTACAAATTACCTAAATACCTAGTAAATAACATCAAACAAATAAGAGAAAAATAAGCAAAAAATGGCCAAATAAAATTTAAAAGAATGATTAATAAAAAATACAAAACAGCGCGGCTGGTGTTGTTCAGTGGTTGAGTGTGGACCAATGAACCAAGAGGTTCCGGTTCAATTCCCGTTCAGGGCATATGCCCTGGTTGGGCCTCGATTCATGTCTCTCTCATCGATGTATCTATCTTTCTATCCCTCTCCCTTCCTCTCTCTCTAAAATCAATTAAAAAAATACGTTAAAAGAAAATACAAAACCAATTAAAAATTCAAATAAAAATCCCAACTTCATATATCAAGGAACCTTGGGCGGGGGGGAGGGGGGAGGGGGAAAGCACAGAATCATATAGAGTCACTAGAAAATTTACCAAACATTTGAAGAAGTAATGCCAACCCATGTCAGACTTGTGGGAAAAAATCAGAGAAGGAAACACTGTGAAACTCATCCTAGTTAAGACACTGTAGAAATAGAACAACGCCTGACACACAGTGGAAGTTCATTAGCCACAATAACGCTAACCTCTGATAATAACGTTCTTCCAAAAAAGAAAGTTATCAAAGATATTTTATACTTTTAAGATGAATGAAAGGAAAAAAAAACTCCTTCCCTGACCGGGAATCGAACCCGGGCCGCGGCGGTGAGAGCGCCGAATCCTAACCACTAGACCACCAGGGAGGCAGTAGCTGCACCCTGTCTGATAAGCTAAGTTCCTGTTATGTGACGCAAATTGTAGGCGTGCTTCTGATTGGATGGACTTCAGACGTTTTAGACCGCCGCCCTCTTCTCCCCTCGCCACCTCCCAGCCACCGCAGACCCGGAAAAACAAGCCGTGAACAACAGAAAACATTGGTTCCTGAGGGGAAAGGACTGGGAATGAGGGTGGAAAAAAGTCATGTGTCAGAAGTGGGATTCGAACCCACGCCTCCATGCGGAGACCAGAACACCCGTAGGTAAGGGAGTCCCTTGAGTCTGGCGCCTTAGACCACTCGGCCATCCTGACACCCCTGCCACGCTGTCTCCAATGTAGCCTATTAGCTGTGGGCACAGGGACGGGACCGTGGGGAACAGGAGTGAAGGTGTCTCTTGTCCAAAAGAAGCAAAAAACAGAGGGCCGGGCGCTCGCAGGGGCCCAACCCCGGCCGGCAATACCCAGCCGCCGAGGCGACAGGGGGCCAGGCGACAGCCCAGTGGTGATCCCCTCCGCGTCCCCTCGGCTGGGACCCCTGGCTGCAGGGAGGTCGCGGGCACTGGGAGAGCAGAAGGGACGCA
>NW_006299603.1:320195-328314 GCF_000327345.1 Myotis davidii | reverse complement strand
GCGGCCCGAGCCCCTCCCGAGGCGCCATGGCAGCGCAGCGGGGAGCGGGGTCCCGGAGCCGCGGGAGAGAACCCAGAGGAGGAGGCCCTCTGTGCGGGGCGGGCCGCGGAGCGCGGGGCTGCAGCCCCTGGCTGGGCTGGATGGCAGTGGACCCGGTGGTGACAGAGTAAATTTGAAGGTGGAACCAACAGGAGTGGGTGCGTGCAAGAAATGAAGGGGTGGCCATACCTGGAGGGTTTTGGCCTGCAAATAACAAAAGTTACACTTCTCTTCCCTTTCAGTGTGGATGCCTTTTATTTCGTCTACCTGTGTCATTTTTCAAATTGGGTTGTCTTTTTGTCCTTTATAGGTATATTCTGGATGCTAGACCTGTATTAGTTATATGACTTGCAAGTATCTTTCCCATCCTGTAGGTTGTCTTTTCACTTTCTTTATAATGTCCTTGATGCTTACAAGTTTTTAATTTTGATTAAGTACAAGTTAAGTACGAGTACTTTCCTTTGTGTTGCTCACACTTTTGGTGTATCTAAGAATCCATCGCCAAATCCAAGGTCATGAAGATTTACCCCTATTTTTTTCCTAATAGTTGTATCATTTTAGCTCTCATGTTTAGGCCACCTGTCCATTTTGAGTTAATTTTTGTGTATGGTATGAGTTAGGAGTACAATTGCATTCTTTGCATTCTTTTCCAGTTGGGCTAACACCACTTGTGAAACTGTTTTCCTCCATTGTTCAAAATCAATTGACCGTAGATACATGGGCTTATTTCTGTCCGTCATTTTGCCATTACCACACTGTTTGATTACTTTTGTTGTAGCTTTGTAGTCAGTTCTGAAATCAAGTAGTGTGAATCCTCCAACTTTCTTTCCTTCAAGAATGTTTTAGCTATTTGAGGGCCCTTGCAATTCCAGATGCATTTGCGAATTAACCCTTCCACATCCGAAAAAAACTTTACTGAATGTTTTGTTTGATCTCATGACCTTCTACTTTGCTAAACTTAGGTATTATCTTTAGTAGATTTTTTTTTTTTGTCGATTCTTTAGGACTTTTTATATACAGGACTAGAGACCTAGTTCACAAAATTTGTGCACGGGTAGGGTCCCTAGGCCTGGCCGGTGATCAGGACCCATTGGCGCCTACCGGCTGCTGGACAGGGCCTTCCTTCGTTCCACACTGCCCCCTGGTGGTCAGCGCAGGTCATAGTGAGCCATCGAACTCCCAGTCTCCTGGACAAACTCCCAGAGAGACACTTTGCACATTAGTCGTATTTCTTTCTTTCCAATTTGGATAACTTCTATTTCTTTTTCTTGCCTAATTTCTTTGGCTAGAACGTCTTAGTGCAATATTGAATAACAGTGGTGAAAGTGGACATTTTGGACTTGTTTCTGATCCGAAAGGGAAAGTTTTTAGTCTTTCCCCATTGATTCTGATCTTAGCTCTGTGTTTTTCATACATGCCCTTTATCATATTGAGGAAATTCCCTCAATATTTTTAAATGCATAAGATAAAACATATAGGATTACAAAGGAAACTAATTACCTAGTATGTTGAAATTCTGTTATCAAAAAAATTAAAATTAATTTGTGGTATTGTAATATGTATACTTATTAACACATTAAATAAGCTATAGTGTCATTTGAATTAGTGATAAGTATAAATGATATTCTGAAATGTTTACAGCTGTAATGTGCAATAATTACTGTGGTTTGCTATGTCCATTGTTAATGGAAGGAGATATTCAGCTAAAGGTTAGTGAAGATAAAGACGTAAATTGTTTCCATCCAAATTCATGGGACCCTTAGTTCTATCTACTAGAATCCCAGGCTAAAACCCCTGAGGTCAAGAGAAAATTGGTGATAGAAAAGGTGGACATGGCATGGGGAGGGAGAATGCCATTGTGCCCAGGAAACAGTTGGCCATCTGAGAGATATAAGGACAGTAGCAAAGGCTTCCTGCCAAGTGAATAAGATGCAGGAAGAGGGGACAAGGGCATAAGGGTGTGTGCCAGGGAAGTGACTGCTGTGGTAGAGCCTGGACTGGAAGGGCAAGTTGGGGAGGGAGGACAGAGGTGGAGTGGGTCAGGGGGTGGAGTGCCAGGGGGGTCAAGAGCGGGCCAGAAGGAGAGCACTGGGAAGACAGGTGGTGTTAGCAGGATGCTTTTGAATGTTGTCAGGTAGCAAGAAGGCACAGCTTTTAGGACTGCCTCAGTGGGATTGGGGAAAACTTTTAAAGATGACATTGGACAAAGTTATATACTGATGGAATGCTTTGTTTCCTAGATTCATTAACTCTGGATTTTTCAGTGTTAAAAATGTTCAAATTCAATAAAACATTTCATGCATAAACTAAAATTTCTACTCACAAATATATTGCACTTGGCAGTTCACACTTTGTTTCACTGTTTGGCTTCCTGGCAAGTGGCTGTGCAGAATGACGGCATTGTTTAACCCAAGCCGATCTTCTATCTTCACAGCCCTGTGCTACGGTTTCTTTCAAGTCCACTCAGGTGTACGTGGTACCTTCTGTCTGTGCCAAAATGAGCTGGAGTGCTTCCAAACCAAACTCTTAAAAACTTGCTTTGGAAATGAACATGTGTAGCTGAGTGGGGCCTGTGTCCAGACTGACTCAATAATGGGAATTCTCCAAATAAACTTCCATGTAGAATATGTTTATTAAAGGATAAATGATAATGTGCTAATTGAAGTGTAAGCATCTTGAGATAGACAACCCAAACTGTTATTCTACAATTGTTTACAATTGACAGGGACTGGAATATGTTTTTTTAAAATATATATATATTTTATTGATTTTTTACAGAGAGGAAGAGAGTGGGATAGAGTCAGAAACATCAATCAGCTGCCTCCTGCACACCCCCCACTAGGGATGTGCAGGTACATGTCCTTGGCCGAAATCAAACTCGGGACCCTTGAGTCCGCAGGCTGACGCTCTATCCACTGAGCCAAACCGGTTAGAGCTATTTTTCAAAAATATGTTTTTATTGACTTGAGAGAGAGAAAAGGAGAGGGTGAGAGAGAGATTGGTTGCCTCCTGTATACACCCCAACCGGGAATCAAACCCACAACCTGGTATGTGCCTTGACCAGGAATCAAACGGGCAACCTTTTGGTTTGATACATGGGACAACGCCCAATCAACTAAGCCACACTGGCCAGGAGGTATTTGGTTTTATTTTTATACTAGAGGCCTGGTCCCTTGGCCTGGCCTGCGGACATCCCCGGAGGGGTCCTGGATTGTGAAAGGGTGCAGGCCAGGCCAACAGACCCCACTGGTGGGGTCCAGAAGGGACACAGGAGGTTGGCCAGCTGGACGACCACAGGAGGGCTCCAGGGCATGTCCACCCATCTTGCCTAGTCCCCATCTCAGGACCCCAGCAGCAAGCTAACCTACCAGTCAGAGTGTCTGCCCCCTTGTGGTCACTGCACATCATAGCTACCAGTGGAACTGTCGAACAATAGCTTAGGCTTTTATATAGAGAGATTTAGATTCTTTCCAGGCTCTGGCCCTGGCTCTGGTTCTAGCCTGCTGGACTGCTTTCTTGCAGTTTCACTTCCTGGGAGTAGCTGCACATGCACTAGTATGAGATAACAATGCCCATGGATTTATGTCAAGGGGTCTTTTTACCTTGTAGGGAGTGCAGGGCAAGAAGTAGGGGTGGCTGAAGAGGTGGTGCAGACAAGTGCAGGGTCGGAGTTGTGAGGTGGAGGATGAAGTGATAGTAAAGAGGTAGAGTTTGAACAGGGCCATCTGATTTGGACTTAGAAGTGATCCTTTCTTCCTGCTCTCAAACCTTTTGCCCCATGTCTCCTTAGTGCCTCATGGTCCTTCTCTCAAGTATCCTAGTTGTTTCTCTGCTTTTCTTTGCTCTCCCCTCTCCCCAGGTCTGCCCTCCCCCAGGACAAAAATCCCCCAAGATAAACTGAACTTTGATAGGTCAGTAAAACCCAGGCCCTCAGCTAGTGGTGGCTGTGGACATACTCACATAACATCTCATCTGCCATCCCCTCCGCCCCAATACATGACATTACTAGGGGAGTGGGAGACTCAAGAAGTTTAAATGCTCAGATTACAAAAGGAGGGTCTTATAATAGCCCCTGACATGCCTCCCATAGGGCTTTGCCATCCACCCCCCTCTCTCCATAGTGGACTGCACTAGTGCATGTGGCAGGAGAGAGGGTTTCATTCCCCAGACCACTCCCGTATCATCGTTCATTCTAGTAAAGCTCTCCAAGGAAATACAGCCTTATTTTTAAGTCTCAGTGGCGATATGAACCACTTCTTGCTACCAAGAAACTTTCACATCCCACCTACTCTCAGTAGGGAGTGGGTTGAGGAGAGAGGATGGGCAGGGCAAGGGGATCGGGGTGAGGGTGGGGTACCTGGAGACCCCCAACCTCACCCCAAGTGCTGGCCCATTTCTCACCTCAGCAACTTTCACATCCCAGATCTCAGTTCTGCTCTAGTCTGAAATTACTGCCTTCAGAATATTAAGACTTCTGTTAATAAACTTGTAGTCACCTCAATACATGCAGTAGCCAGACTTGGATTTTCCTGGCGGAGAGGGCAGAGGGGCAGGCATTTGTCTCTGGGCATCGTGCTGGGTGTCTTCAAAGCCCAGAGGGAGAGTTGGCACAGTCAGGAGTGGGCCTTACAACGAAAGTTCTTCCCAATCGTAGCCTCACTAAACATTTCTCATTTATTTTACTGTTGGGGCTGTTAACATGTTATGTCCTTCCCCAGGCATTCCACGTGGGGCGATGGGAGGGACCCTGATGGGGACCATTTTTACACACCATTATGGCAGGCTTCTGCGATTCTTAGAGATGTTATGTGATCAAGTCCAGCCCACTGGGGTCTATCAGGTAGAGCATCTCTCATTAGAATTCTGATCTAGCAGCAAAGGGACGGGAGGGCAGCCTCTGGGAGTTCAGGGGAAAGCCTAAAGGGTGCCACGGCTAAGGAAGCCCAACGCTCTGACCCGGCAGACTGCAGGCTCTGCTCAGGGCTCCAAGCAGGAAGTTTAGCTACAAGCTGGTGTAGGTGCTCCTAGAAAGAGTAAAGTGAAGACTGACAACCAGGAAATTACAGCCATGTTCCCAGAACTCACTGGTGAAGGGGTTTCAGGTCTCACCAGCTGAACTGCCGTCTGGGGAGGCCAAAATTCACCAGGCCCTGGGAGGTGCAAGCAAGGGAAGATGGTCATTTTGGGAACCACCGGAATACGGTCTGCTCGATGGACTGAGTGAATCAGGAGGGGAATGCACAAGAACAGAATTAGGAGGAAGAACCTAGAATGTTGGTGGCTCCCATATTCTGTATTAAAAGCCTGATGCTGAAAGTTGGCAGAAGATAGGCTGGATCCCTTTTTGGCTGAAATGTAAAACTTTCTAGGTACAGAGGAAGGAAGCTGAAAGAATGAGGCGAGGAAAAGGGAAGACACAGGAACGGAAGAAAAAGGAGTCAAGAATATACAATGAGGGTCAGAAAGGGAAGGAAATGGGTATAGTTAGATGTAAAATGGAAGAAATGACAGTAAATGGAGAGAACCGGAATGAGAGAATAGAGACGAGAGGGAAAGAATAAACACAGGAAGTGGAGCAGAATGAGAGGAAAGCTTAGGGAATTCCAGGTGGAGTCCTAGCTCGCCAGTATGTAGCAGAAGAAAAGGCAGAGGGCGTAGTAGGCCTGACTGAGGGGACCAGTGTTTTGTCAAGACCCCGTTCTTGCCAGTCTGGCTTCCTCCTCTTTCATCTCTTCCTGTGAATGCAGAGGTGCCGCAGTACAAAGGCCTGGCACAGGGGGTGAAGTGATTGTGAGGAGAAATAGTGAATTGGGGAAGGGGTTGGGGGGCTAAGGGGAAAGAGAGGCACTCCCTTCACTAGAGGAACCCCATCTCTGAGCTCTCCTCACCCATCCAACCACAAAAAGCCAGGTTTTACTGAGACCAAATCAGGTTTCTCTTTATTTTTGTCTTCACGGGAGGTTGAGGCTTAAGGAGTGGTCCAGGAACTTGGATTCTAAGTGCCCGTGAACACGTCCCTGCCTGAGTTCCAATGTTTTTTGGGTTTTTTTTCCTTCCGTGGATATTTATTCTGGAAATACCTTTACTTCTTCTGCAACACACCCCAGGCCAGGTGCATGGGTCTCTGCCACAGCCTGGGTGATAACTGATTGACATCTGTAATGTTACCAGACAGAGACCAGGTCCGGAGCGGGTCTGCCTCAAGCCGGCTGGTAGTATGTGGGTTCTTGACTTTGTGCAGGAAAGATTTCACAGCATGAGCCCAGGTGATTCGGAGAGTACATTTATTAAATGTACTGGGGACAGTGAAACAAAGGAGGCACTTAGGTTGGGAGCAGCAGCAGAGAGCGCAGGCGGTGCTCTGCTCTGGCTCCCTGGAAATGCTCTAGGAAAGCAGTGAGCCTGGGCAGGGCTGCTGTTGGCTCCCTGGGAAGGGAAGGTCACAGGTGACAGAGTGAGCCTGGGTGGGGCTGCTTTAGCTCACTGGGCCGTCAGAGAAAAAGAGGACCTTGGGGACAGGATCAGGGGTGAGCCTGGGATGACCTGCCGCTGCCCTTTGCTGCCCTGGTGCAAGTCCCTTGGGGACCCTAGAGTTTAGGAGAAAGGAAGTAAAAGGTTCGTGCCTGAGGCGGGCATGGTGCGCTCCCGAGAGCCCACGCTGGCCTGCTTTGTCTTGAGGGTTCTCTCTCTTAGGTGGAGGGTCCCCAGCAAACACTCACCAGCTTGTCAAGTGCGGCATCAGAATGAGTATATGGGGAGTTTGGGATCCTTGGTTGGGTTTACGGTGTTACTTTTATCTTGGGTCTGCCCGGCTCTTACCGGGTTTTTGTTATTTGTTCCCAACTTCATCCGTCCTTGGGTTTGGCGGGCACACGTGGCATTATCTGGGTCTCTCCTCTATCTCCCTGACCAGGTGACTTAAGCTATTTATTCTCTGAGCAGGAAGGAGAGGTATTAACCATTTGTTCTCAAGTATCCTTGTTTAGGGAAGATAAGGTCTATGATTCACTGGCTGGCTGTAAATCAGGCAAATTGTTAGGCATTGTTTAATTATGTCTCAGTTTCCCCATCCTACTTGCCCAGGAATTTTCCTAGCTTCTTACTCTCTTGCCTCAGTAAGTCCACGATAGTCCACAAGCAGGTATCCCTATGTACACCTATGCCCAGGGACACCTGGGCAGGAAGCACAGCTTGGGGGAGGGGGCAAGAATGACTAGAAGGGAGGCAGCAGTCAGATTTGCCCTCGGAAATCTGAGAGCAGGGGTGCTGCCTGAGACCTAGTCATGAGGTAACCTTGTGTTTTAGGTGCTCATGTGGCAAAGAGGGACCCCTTGGACCAGATCCTGTGTGAGGTGACCCAGCTCAGGCCCATGCTCTAGGTTTTTGTGTGCAAGTGGGTGTGCAAGGGGGCGGGGGAGGTAAGAATGATTAGGTGTTGTGTTGGCCAGAGTCGTCTGTGAGAACATATCAAGTAGTATGTATCATGCGAAGTTCATATGGGCAGTCAAGCGGGCAATTGGCTATGAGTATGGAGCCAAAAGAAGGCTAGGTTGGAAATATAAATCTGGGAGTCATCCGTTGTATTTATTTAAAGCCACGGGACCAATTCGATAGCCCAAGAAGAGAGAAGACTTGGTCCAGGGCCTGAGCCAGGGACACAATCTGTTCCCGTGGGACCGCAGAGGGTCCAACCAGGGAAAGGAGCCAAAGCGAAGAGCCGCAGGAGGGTGTGCAGCGCAGCATCGCCAGGTGCTGCCGCAAGCGTGAGTCTCAGAGAACTGACCACTGCACTTGGCCACGTGGCCGCCGCCAGCGGCCTTGAGAACGCGTTGCAGCGGCTTGGCGGCGGGAAACGCTCCGCTGGTCTGTTGTAGGAAGAATGGCAGTGACTCTGCAGCTCGCGTTCGTTGGTGGCAACACGGGAGGCGGAACTGAAGCGGAAGTACAAACCGGGAACTGGGGGTGGGGGTTGCAGGCTGAGGGCTGGGTCCGAGCACGTTCCGCTCAAGGCTTCGGAAACCCACCGCAGGTGCGCCCCGAAGAGACAGACCCCTTCTCCCCCGTCCCCGCCCCCTCCGCG
>NW_006299603.1:315668-319308 GCF_000327345.1 Myotis davidii | reverse complement strand
GGCCTGACCTGCCCCTTGTCCTCTGGCAGGTACACTTCTTCGGGCTGTGTGCTCTGTGCAGGTGGGTAGGCAGCAGCTGGGGGAAGGGGCTCAGGGGCCGTAGGGGGAAGCGGGGCAGCAGCGAGGGTGCGACCCAGGAAGACTCCCAAAGGGGATGGATCAGAGGGGGCCTGTGGGAGTTGGGGAGAGGTAAGGCGTTGGGGAGTCCGGGCAGTGAGGTGAGCGCAGCCGGCGGGGAAGGGAGCATCTTCTCAGGACCTCGCTGCCTGGGCTCAGGATGGGTAAGCTGGAGGGGACCAGGGCTGCCCTGCCCAGGGTGTTACCTGGCCAGGCTGTCGGGGTGGCTCTCCAGGGTGAGAAGAGGGGGCACCCCAGCTGGCTCTGACTGTCACCTTCACCCCTTTAGGTCCTAAGCCTTTGCCCCCCAAGGGTCTGCAGTATCTGGTGCTCCTATCTCATGCCCACAGCCAAGAGTGCAGCCTGGTGCCCGGGCTGCGGGGGCCCGGGGGCCGAGATGGTGGGCTTGTGTGGGAGTGCTCCGCGGGCCACACCTTCTCCTGGGGCCCCTCCTCAGGCCCCACACCTCCAGCGGAGCCCCAGCCAGCTCTCCTTCCAAGTACTTCCCAGAGAAGCTGGTGCCCAGAGGCCAGGGGTGGGCAGGAGCCTGCAGGTAGGCGGGGAGGGAAGAGCTGTGGAGAATAGGAAGGGAGAAGGGTTTCCCTCTCTGGAGCTCAGGACCTTTGGCTCTAAAAATTATCTGTTCTCAATGGACTATGCTGTCCAGGGAATATGTCCTTAAATAGATGTTTAGGTATAAAAAGGAAAGTGCATAATAGGATGTATGGCATGTGTTTTGGTGGGAAAATAAGGGGGGGAGAAAGCACTTTCTTTCTTTTTTTTTTTTTTTTTTTTTTTTTTTTAAGAATTTTTGTGAGTTTATTTGAGCCAAACTGTGAGAAAGCACTTTTGAAAGAATGAAATCTCTCTGGGAAGGCAAGTGGAGACCAGATTGCCTGTGGGGAGAGCTAGGCCACTAGGGGGCAGTATTGGAAAGGAGACTTTTCGCAATGTACCTTTTTATACTTGTGTGTGTTTTTTTGGACCATGTGAATGTGTCCTCTTTAAAATAAAATACCCTTTCCCACTGTAGTAGCCTCTTCCCCTCCCTAAAAGTCCTCCCATGAATTCAGACCTTAGAGCCCACGTGCCCTCATCCCTTCGGCCAGAGTTTCTTCCCCTTTAACCCCACCTGTGCTAACAGGTTTGGAATCTGAACGTGAGGAGAAGACTCAGGAGGCGAGGTTGCCCAGGTGAGGCTGGGTGAAGGAGGGGCAAGCTAGATGGGTGGGCAGTGGGGCGAGGGATCAGAACGTCAGGCTTGCCTTCTTTGCCCCTGCAGGGGAATGGGACCCCCACCGGAGTCCTGCCTGCCCCCAGGAGGCGAGGGGGAGGATGAAGATGAGAGTGAAGAGGAGATGCTCAGTGATGCCAGCCCGTGGACCTACAGCTCCTCCTCAGACAAGCAAGTTGGGGCTGAGGGAGGGCAGTGAGCAGAGCAGGGGGCGGGGGTGGGGGGGGGCAGCCGACCAGGTGAAGAGCTTTGCGGACTTGGTGGGAAGGGCGCGAAGAACTGGAGGCTTGGAATTGGGTGGAAAGGGGTTAAGGTAGGCTTCCAGGGAGAATGAAGGCCGAATGCAGATATGAGTAGAGGCCTGGGTGGAGTTGTTCTGAGTTTGGGATCATCTCAGTTTCGGGGCTGGGGTGGGGCTGTGGCCGGCTGAGGCCCAGGAGTTAATGTCCTCCTCTTCACTCTTTCAGCTGTGAGCCAGACGCCCCCAGGCCGCACCCTTCCCCTGTCACCCATGCACTCGAGGAGGGAGAGACACCTCTGGCCCCTGCAGCTGCCCCCACTTCTCTTGCTGTGCCACCCTCATCAGCATCCCCACTGGGTTCTGGAGCTCCTCAGTCTGTAGAAGATGAGGGGACACCGGAGCCCCGTCAGACCCCTCCAGTGGCCCAGCAAACTGAGCCCCTGGCCAGGTAACCTATTGGCCGAGACGGAGGGCAGGGGTGTCCTGGGACATGGCCCTTCCCTGAGGCCCTCTGCTCCCTCTTTGCTGCTCGTAGCCCTGGAAGTCAGGTCCAGTCTGCTCTGGCGGTAGCCTGGGATGAGGACAGTGCACAGATTGGCCCCAAAAGAATTAGGTAAGGCTGGGGGAGGGTTCTGGAAGGGGCTGAGAGGAGAGCCTGCAGGAGTCTTCATGTTCCTCCCTCTTCTGCTCCCCCAGGAAAGCTGCCAAAAAGGAGCTGCTGCCTTGTGACTACCCTGGCTGTGGGAGGATCTTCTCCAACCGCCAGTATTTGAATGTGAGGATGTGAAGGGCACAGGTTGGGTTCCATGTGGCCTCGGTGGAGAAGGGCTGAAGGAGAAGCTGAGGCAAAGGAACCTGGGGTGCGGGGGTTGGAAGTCAGGAAAAGAAGGGTTGGGTGGACATGCAGAGCTTACCTGCAGTTCGTAATCACTAAGCCAGGTGACTGATAGGGAAGGCAGGAAACCCAGCCTTGGACACACTACCCCTGCCCACTCCTGCTTGTCGCATGGCCTCCAGGGACCACAGGAGATGATGGTAGCATCCTCAGGTTCTCTGGGTGATAGCGACTGTTATAAGCACTTGACGTTTCGAAGATCGAAAGGGACAATCTTCAAAACGTCCTTAGGGAGTAGATGCTGATACTGTTCCCACTTTGCAAACCAGGAAGCCCAGGTTCACATGGTTAAACTCTGCCCAAGGCTCCTCAGCTAGTGCGTAATAGTGCTGGGGTCTCCGAGTTTTGTCCTCATATTCAGGAGAAGTTTGAGGCCCAGAAAGGGCAGGGCCCACCCCGACACTCAGCCAGAGCCCTCAGGGCAGTCTGGGGCCTGAGGAGGGCTCACACAGGGCTGGTGAGGCATGGGTGTACCAGGAGCAAGTAGAGGGGGAGAGTCCCCAAGTGGCAGCGAAGCTCTGGGCTGTGGACATTTGGCAGGGTTGCTCGGATACACTGAGCCTGTTCAAGGAGGAGACGGAAGCAGCCCCAATGACAGTTCAACTCAGAAAGTGGACAAAGAATAAAGCGAGAGAATTCATGTACATGGACAACAGTGGGGTGACTGGGGGGTGCGGAGGGGTGGAGTGGAAGAGGGCATAGAGGGGATGAATAGTGATGGAAAAATAAATGAAATGAAATCAGAAAAAGGAAGGAATGGGATTTTGGAGCGGGAAGTCCATGGGATTTAATGAGACGGGGTGTGAAGCTGGGTCACATAGGAAGAGAAATGTATTCCAGAAGAACACATTACCCTTAAGAGTGTTCCAGGTTGAGTATGTGTGTCCAAAACAGATGTCAGAGAAAATTGTGTAGCATATATCTGGTGATCTCTTACTGAAAAGCAGGCCGTCTGGGTGATGTTGTACTTGAATATTGACCGTGAAGAGGACAATCATGCCCCTACAGTCTGTCCCATCCCCACAGACAGCACGTGCATAGCTGGGGACCTGGGCTTTACAAGGGGAAGTTGTGGCATGGAGGTGAGATCATAGAAGCCAAGGCTACAAGAAGATGAGGGCATGTTGTGCTCGGGGGGGGGGCGGGGGGCGAG
>NW_006299603.1:310432-315612 GCF_000327345.1 Myotis davidii | reverse complement strand
TTTCGGCAGAGGAGCCTGTCCGGCGGGTCGGCTCTGGGGTCTCCCTGAGGAGACCATCCCCCTCCTTCCGTAGCACCATAAGAAGTACCAGCACATCCACCAGAAGTCCTTCTCCTGCCCAGAGCCGGCCTGTGGAAAGTCCTTCAACTTCAAGAAACACCTGAAGGAGCATGTGAAGCTGCACAGTGGTCAGTGGGGGGGGGAGGGGGGATGCCTCCTCGTTTCCCCCTGTGGATCCCTTTACCTCCACCTGTGGTCTAGCATGTCCTCCTATGGGACCGTTCACTTCCCTTGGGGATCCTTTACCTTCCCATCTGTGAGTCCTTTCACCTCCCCCGTGGGCCCGTCAGCTCTCTGCAGTTCCTGTCACTCTCTAGGTGACTCACTCGCACACTCAGCATGCATTCCCTGTGTTGAGCATGTACCTGCTTGAGACTGTTGTGGGTGCTGGGATGCCTCAGTGAGCAAAGCAGGCAGTTCTCACCCAAGCTGTCCACTCCCGTGATACAGAGCACAGAAGAAGTGAAAGCATGGAAGTGAGGAGAGCGTGGGGGAGTTGCTCTTATAGAGAGGGAAGGTGCCTTGAGCAAAGACCTCAGTGAAAGGAGAAAGGGAGACGTGTCCATCTGTACGAGCAGCTCGTGGAAGGATGAGAAGACAGATAGGTGGTGGGGGCCCCAAGACTACCATGAGGATGGCTTGGCTCCTGGGGAGATGAGATGGTTTCCACCTCAGGGTCTTGAGCAGTGAAGGGACACAGCTGACTTGAAAAGGAGAGCTGTGGCCCTAGTCAGTTTGGCCCAGTGGATAGAGCGTCGGCCTGCAGACTGAAGGGTCCCGGGTTCAATTCCAGTGAAGGACACATACCTTGGTTGCAGGCACCAGGCTCTGGTCAGGGGCATGTGGGAGGCAACCAATCGATGTGTCTCTCACATCGGTGTTTCTTTCTGTCTCTCCCTTTCCCTTCCACTCTGCCCAAAAATCAATGGAAAAAAATACCCTTGGGTGAGGAATTAAAACAATAAAAGAGCTGTGGCTGCCACGTGGAGTAGGGGACAGAAGGAACGTGCAGGCGCAATGATGGTGGTCTGGAAGCCGACAGAGTGGAACCAGAGGGGCTGCCGATGGGAAGGACACATTAGGCGTAGGTGGGAGGGGTGGGAGGAGTCGGTGACTTGGAGGATTCCAGCCTGAACAACTGGGCAGAAGGTAATATGGCTTCTTGAAACAGAGACAGGTGCTGTAAGAAAGGGACATTTTATTTGGGGCATATAATAGGTATCCCAGAGGATGTGAATCCGGAGTTTGGGGATACGGGTAGAAAAAGTATGTTTGTCATGAGCACGTGGGTGGTTTTTGGAGCTGTGGGTGGCATAACCCCACATGGAGGGACTGAGCCAGGTGAAGAGGCTGGAGTGGGCAGGTGGGAAGGGCAGCTGCAGAGGAGCCAGCGAGGCAGGCCAGGAAACTGGTATCGAAGGACCAAGCAAAGTGCTGGGGAGGGGCGTTGTGCCGGTGCAAAGGGCCGAGTAAGAGGGTGAGGACAGGCCCCCAGACCTAGTGGGAAGCCATCCTTGACTAGATGGTGGGTGACAAGGGAAATGACAGCCAGAATGGAGTGAGTTCCAGGAGGGAAGAAGCTAAGGAAGTAGAGACGAGTATGAACAAGTCTGGGTATTGCTGAGAAAACAAGCAGAGAATTAGGGTCTTATCTAAGAGGGCTGTAAGCTTGGGCCACACAATGGGACCGATCCCTCAGAGAAAAGACTGACTGGGGTGGGCACCCTCTGGTCAGTGAGGGGGTATCAGGCAC
Source organism: Myotis davidii (assembly GCF_000327345.1). NCBI lineage: Eukaryota > Metazoa > Chordata > Mammalia > Chiroptera > Vespertilionidae > Myotis > Myotis davidii. The sequence continues at coordinate 313,799 of NW_006299603.1, read as the reverse complement.
AGTTAGAAAGTGGCCACAGAGGAGCAGGTGGTAGTCACATATGTGGGCACAGAAGCGTTCTGGCTGGTGGATTTGGGGGATATGAGCATCCTCTCTGGGCTTCCCTCTTATTGATGACTTCAAAACAAGCTCAGTGCTGAATGGCGCCGCTGGAGAGGAGGTGGTGTGAACATGGCCTTCTGGACTCCAAAGAGGGGCGAGTGAGCTGACCAGGGAAATGCAGAGGCATGTGGCGGCCCTTGAGATCTGTGGTAGATGAATGTGGAGGCTGAGGGGAGGGGTTTCTGCCCCCTCAGTATACAGGGCAGGCCCAGAGTTGTGTTTATGCTGCATTGGTTTTAACCTAGCAGGTACAGCTGAGGGAGAGAGGGACAGGTGAATTGGTGTGAGTGACTAAAGTCACTCTGTCCTAGAACCTGTGCTGGGCAAGGAGGGACTGGGCACAGCGTTGGGTCCTGGACTGGCACCCTGGAGTCACTGGATTATCAGTGTGACAAGGTAGGGTATGGTAGGCAGGTCCGTGGCTGGAACTCGGATGGTTGAAATTGTGGTGATGGGTATGGGAGTGGTGGTTGAGAAGGGTGGGCTGCTAGGTCAGTGAATGTCATGTCACGAAACAGAGAAGTGAGTGCTGGCCAAGTAGGAAGCAAACTGACGCTAGGATAGCTGGAGAGCAGGCCAGGGGCCAGGATTGCATGGAGTACAGGAGTAACGGAGTCGAAGGCTGCCAGTGTGTGTATGTGATCTGAGGGCAGGGTATACAGAGTGGTGTTGCAACAGGTATGAGGGGCACCTTGAGGAGCTTGGAGGTGGCAGGGAGGGCAGGTTCCAGAAAAAAAATAGGGGATTGCTGACAGCCACAGGCCATTGTTGGGGGCCAGAATGGATGTGATGTGTAGCCTGAGTGGGGACAGTATTCCTGTGGGGGCTGGTGGATGGGATGAGGAAGGGCCACAGCCTGGAGATGGATGCTGGGGTGTCCCCATGCCCCCGCAGACACCCGGGACTACATCTGTGAATTCTGCGCCCGGTCTTTCCGCACCAGCAGCAACCTGGTCATCCACCGGCGCATCCATACTGGAGAGAAACCGCTGCAGTGAGTGTGGGGTGTTGGAGGAGGGGGCCGGCAGGACACTCAGGCAACTGGGCTGAGGCCCCTGACTCCCCTCTGCTGACCCGGGCACAGGTGTGAGATCTGCGGGTTCACCTGCCGCCAGAAGGCCTCCCTGAACTGGCACCGGCGCAAGCACGCAGAGACAGCAGCCACCCTGCGCTTCCCCTGCGAGGTCTGTGGCAAGTGCTTTGAGAAGCCGGACAGCGTCGCAGCTCACTGCAGCAAGAGCCACCCAGCACTGCTCCTGGCCCCATCAGAGCAACTCAGCCCAGCAGAGCCCAGCTCCAGTGTCTCTCCCCCTGCGCTCCTGGGGGCCAGCGATGGGTGCAGGCCCTCGAGTGTCTCAGGCTCTGACCCTGCTTCCTAAGCAGTGACCACGGGACTGAAGAGGAGAACGGCCAGCCGCCTGGTTCCTGGGAACTAGGGTGAGGGAGAGTCAGGGCACAGGCAGGACTGGACTCCAGGGCAGTAAGGCTGTAGTAGTCTTCCTACAGGACAGAATAAACTCGGTATTTTACGTGGACATGTGGGCAGAGTGAGTGATTTTGCACCAGAGGCGCAGGAATCGATTCCTTTGTAGGCACTCTGCCGGTGCAGCCCAGGCACCAGCCTCTTCCTCTCTGCAGCCCCCCTCAAGGACCCAGGTTTCCCAATTTGCTTGGGCACTTTGCAGCCCTTTCCTGTGGAGTATGACGCCCACTCTCACTGGAGCAGAGCAGGCTGTGAGTGCAGGGAGAGTACCGGGTCACTCTGGAGGTATGGACTAGCAGGCATACGGTATGTGACCCTGGTCCATGTTCTGTCCATTAACCAGGAGAAGCAAGTATACAGGCCCAAAGAATCTTGCCTTCTAGCACAAAAGCAAGAGGGCTGTGCGTGCAGCATTGCTGAGCTGCCTTGGGAAGAGCGAGACCTGGGGACTTGGAAGGGACCTGACTCTCCGGTCACTTCTCAGGTTTGCAGAGACAGTGGCCTCAGGTTTGATAAAGGAGGCTCTTGGCCTCCGGAACCCAGATACATGCCTCCTTTATTTCACCAGTCACAGCAGAACACTGCTGGCCCAGGAAATCCCCACCCTGCCCTGTTGCCTCTGGAGTGTGAGCCTGATTCACGTGCTCCACTTGGCTGTGCCAGGCTTTGGGGACCGTGTGGTCTTAGCCTAGGTCCCAGGGCTAATGTCCCTGCCTGGCTGGAGAAACTGTCCTGAGAGGCACTGGGTCTGGGACAGGTGGGCAGCCATGCTGAAGGCTCCCACCCACCTTCATGAGAGCGGGCCATCTCTCTAAGGCAGCAGGCTGTGTGCCTCTGGGCACAGATGTCCTTCAGTTGAGCTAGCTCCGCCGCCATTTCTGCCTGCAAATTTCCAATCTGTCCGAAGACCGAGGAGGCGAGTAGCTAAGTGGAACCGTGAGGCAGGAAGGGCAGGTGGGATATGACAGAGGCCACATCTGTGATCGCTACCTGAAGAGGCAGGACATCAAAAGTACCCAGGCAGGAGAGGCGGAGGAGACTCAGGCTGGAAAAAGAAGAGGGGACAGAGAAAACAGCTCAAGTGGGAAGCAGGGAAAGAAACACCTGAGAGCACAGAAAGAAACACCTGAGAGGACAGCGGCTGGGGGACACCCCGCCCCCCGGGCTAACACCCCCCAGAGGAACAGAAGGACTGGCAAGGAAGCAGGTGTAGGGCTCGCAGGAGGCCAGGTAGTAAAGGCCCCCACCTTGTGAGTTGGCCCGCAGTCCCTGCGACTATATTGGCGTTTGCCTAGCCTACTCCAGGGCTGCCTCTCAGCAAGGCTGCCTTAGCTGGGACACAGAAGTCCCTGCTTTTGCTGTCCTACCGCCCAGCATAGATGAGGGCAGCTGCTGTGGTGCCTTGGGTGGTGGAAGTGGCGCGAGCATATGGGCCAGCTGGTGCTGCGACAGGAGCGTGGTGCAGCGCCAGCTGAGGGCCCATGAGGGCGGGGCCTCCCCCCACTCCCTCCCTCCCAGGCGCGCCACTATGAACGCAGACACGAGCCCACCCAACAGCGGAGGAGCGGGGGGAGTGTTGAGGTCAGGGTTTCATTAAATGCGTGCATCTTTCCTGGTCTCATGATTCCGGCTTGTTGGATTTCACTCCGCTGTTGGGAATGTGTCAGCTGACATCTGTGGAGTCACTCGGGGCCGCGTGGGGAGCTGCCATTTTCATGGCGAGGGCACTGGAATGGCCCTAAACCACAGGTCCCCTCGCCGGAGCCGACTGGCTCTGCGGAC
>NW_006299603.1:303792-310123 GCF_000327345.1 Myotis davidii | reverse complement strand
CCCTGCGCGGGGCCCGGCGCGCCCTCCCCGCGTCGGCGCTGAGTCGGGTGCCCCGCCGGGTCCTCCTGAGACGCGCGCACCCTGCCGGTGCCACCACCACCCAACCCGTCCCGGTAGTGAGGCCTCGTACAGCAAGGCCAGGTGATACCTGTTGCCTCACTTGCCGGTGCGTTTCCCTGGTGTTGTCATTTTTTAAGCATTCCAGCTGCAGTGCCCTCACCATGAAAAGGGCAGCTCCCCACGCGGCCCCGAGTGACTCCACAGATGTCAGCTGACACATTCCCAACAGCGGAGAGAACCAAGCACAGAGAGTGAATCTAACAACCTGGAATAACGAGACCAGGCAAGAATGCATACATTTCACGAAATCCTGAATTCTAGATTTACTTTTTTTAAGCAATGGGGATTTTTATTAACTTTAAGTTGCAAACATTATAAAGCCAGATCAAAATGGATTTCAGGAAATGAAAGAGGAAAACAAGGGCAAACTTACAAGCTGCATCAGTAACATACATTCAGCCGGGCAGGTGTGGCTCAGTGGTTGAGCATCAACCTATGGAGGTCACGGTTCAATTCCCGGGTTGCCAGCCAATCCCCAGTGGAGGGCATGTAGGAGGCAGCCAATCAATGATTCTCTCCTCATTGATGTTTCTATCTCTCCCTTCTTCTCTGAAATCAATAAAAACGTATTTTTAAAAAGCTGCAATATCTTTTTTAAAAAAGACAAAATCACCTGGTACTTCTCATAAATTCTAGGAAAGACATAACAAAGTAAAAGGAGAGACCTTAAGAGTTAATCTGTCCCAAGATATCCAGCAGAGGAATTTTAAAACATACAGATAGAAAGTATAAAATACTGAATCCCCACCGACCATGCTTTTCAGGCTGCCCTCTACACCAGATGTAGTTTAATAGATGTGTTTGCCTTGCTTCTTTTTTTAAAATATATTTTGAGTCCTGGCCAGCTTGGCTCAGTGGATAGAGCGTCAGCCTGCAGACTGAAGTGTCCCAGGTTCTATTCTGGCCAAGGGCACATGCCTGGGTTGCGGGCACGTTCCCAGGTGGGGGGGTGTGAAGGAGGCAGCCAATCAATGATTCTCTATCATCATTGATGTTTCTATCTCTCTCTCCTCCCTTCCTCTCTGTTGTCAATAAAGAAATATTTTTTTTTAAATGTATTTTGACTGCCCTCGCCGGTTTGGCTCAGAAGGGTCCCAGGTTTGATTACCATCAAGGGCATGTACCTCAGTTGCAGGCTCAATCCCCAGCCCAGGTTGGGTCGCATGTGGAAGGCAAACAATCAATGTGTCTCTCTCACATTGATGTTTCTTTCTCTCTGTCTCTCCACCTCTCTTCCACTCTCTCTAAAAAACAAATGGAAAAATATCTTCAGGTGAGGATTAACAAAAAAATAAAATGAAATCATTGGAATCATAGGAATGCGAGGAATGAGGACGTCTTCACCTTTGAAAGGTCCCGTCAAGATTGTTGCTTCTACGACGTTGCTCATTAATTTTTTGACTGCAAGCCGCGTGCCATTGCAAAGCTTTGGCTGGTTGATATTTTGCAACATGATAATTGGCACACCGATTTTCAACTGCAGTACGTGCGGTGGCATCCCCGGCAGATGGAGTGAATTCAAAAATTCTCTTGGATAATTAACTGCTTCATCTGCTTCCACATCAGTGTCGACGGACTTGTATGTGACTGCCCCGCTTTGAATGTTAGACTGAATGACATTCTTCAGTCCGTAGACGTCTTTGTTCTTGGCCGCAGGAATAGCTCATTCACTCAGCCAGTCGTGATTCTTATAATTAGTTTGGATATTGGGAAATACTTTTTCAACCAATTCTTCTTTTGACGTCACTAAATTGCAGAAGTTAAGAGGCAATGAAATTCGTCCTGAGGTCAGATCAGCTGGCATCTTTCCGTTCCCAATTTCCAGCAATTGATGTGAGAATATCTCAGCTGATCGATCGTTTTGCAGCTGGACATGCATATTTGTAGTTAATTTTGTCAATAATTTATAACTGTAAACAGAAACATTGAAATGGAATCGTAAAATATTTAGTCTAGCGTGTGTTGCTTTAACGTCCAACAGATGGCGCTGTTTTTCAAAAAAAGCATGTTTTTACCTGTCACAGGTGTTACAACTATATAATAGTAGGTATATAGGTATATAAAAACACACTCGTATTTGAATGCAATGTTGTGTCGAAATTTCAAAGCAATCGGTGAAGAACTTTTGGAGATTTAAGATTTTGAACAAACGAACATTTACATGTTTACTTATATAGATTCACACACACATACTGATTTGAGAGAGGAAGGGAGAGGGTGAGAAAAACATCTATGTGAGAGCAAAACATCAATCGCCTGCTGCCCACAAGCATCCCAACCAGGGACCAAAACCATAACCTGGCTATGTGCTCTGACCAGGAATCAAACTAGCAAACTTTCCATGCAGGGGACAATGCTCACCTGACAGAGCCATGCTGGCCAGGCTTGCCTTGCTTCTTTAATAAATTTACTTGCTTCACTTTTTCTTAAATTGGCTTTACTACAAGCAATCATTCCAAGTCACTCGTTTGAATTCCTTCCCACGAGACTGAAAGAACCGAAGAGAAAACAGCCCTCTTCCTTCAACTCAGGTGGGTGTCCTATGACAGCTTTTTCGGTGTTTCTGGGGTGCCTGTAACAGAGGGATTGAACAAAAAAGAAAAAAAACTCACGGACACAGACATCACTATGGTGATTGTTGGGAGGGAGGAGATGGAGGAGGATATAGGGGGGATAAATGGTGATGGTCAGATCTGACATGGAATGGTGTACACACAATAGTGTACAGATGATGTGTTGTAGAATTATGCACCTGAAACCGTAATTTTGTTAACCAGTATCATTTACCTCAATAAATTCAATAAAAGGAAAAAAAGTTTCTAATAGAAAAAAACAAAACCAAAATGAAGGAAATTTGGGTGAAGGAATTAAAAAATAAAAATTTATGAGAATATTTTATTTCACTGAGAAATGGTTGACTGTGATACTACCTAGTAATTAATGGCATTACTAACATCTTTATATGGCTTCCCTATTTTTATATTTCATTCACTAGCTTAGTCAACAGGGGTGGGTTGGTTATTTGTGCCAAGGACTGGAAGGGGGTAAACGTGGTGGGGAGATCATATAGACCTGTACTGTCCGTTTGTCACTAGCCCCATGTGGATATTCAAACCACAATTAAAATTTTAGTTCTACAGTCTCACTAGCTACATTTTATTTATTTATCTTAAAATATTTTTATTGGTTTCAGAGAGGAAGGGAAAGGGAGAGAGATAGAAATATCAGTGATGAGAGAGAATCATTGATTGGCTGCGCCCTGCACATCCCCCACTGGGGATCGAGCCCACAACCCGGGCATGTGCCCTTGCCTGGAATCGAATCTGGGACCCTTCAGTCCGCAGGCCAACACTCTATCCACTGAGCTAAAGCAGGTAGGGCTCGACTAGCTACATTTTATTTTGTTATTATTTTGATGCACTGTTCCTAGAGGTACTGCAATACCAGGCCAATGTGTGGAGTGGATGGAGCCAGCTCCTATTCCATCTCCTAACTCCAAAAATCCATTTAATATATTGTCCTCGGATAGAGGATGTATCAGATATTAAACTGATAAGAACAGATACTACACTTGATCTTAGCCAAAAGGCCAAGAAGCGATTACTAGCTACATTTTAAGTTCTCAATAGTGCAGATAGTGAGATTCCCATCATTGCTGAAAGTTTATTGAACACTTGATTCTGAAGACATTTTTAACATTTTTATTTATTGATTGATTTTAGAGAGAGGAAGGGAGGAACATCAATTTTGTTGTTTCACTTCTTTGTGCATTCATTGGTTGATTCTTCTATGTGCCTGACCTGGGATTGAACCCGCAACCATGTTGTATTGGAATAAGGCTCTAACCAAATGAGCTACTTGGCCAGAGCCGGAAGGCTCTTGAGGTACATTATCTACAGGGGAGATGAGGAGGGTCTAAGTTGAAGCTGAGACAATCAGATGGAAAGAAGGGATCTCCCTGAGATACTTAATGTGATGCAGAGTGAAGGTGGGGATTCTTTTAGCATGTTTTCTATATTTCTCCCTATGGTAAACGGGTAGAACCATTCACCAAAAAAGTAAATACAGAAGAAGCAGGATTTGGAAAAGGGGGTGAAATCAGATTTGTACCCAGTGAGTGAGAGGCAAGCCTTGGGACAATGGTCTGAGAAGCTGCTGCATCTTAGATTGTGATCTGTGAGGAGTCTGAGTGGAGCCAGCGTTCCAAGGAAGGGGCAGCAGCCTTGGGTAGGGGCTGGAGCCATGCAGCTGAGCAAGGGCTTAGAGGAAGTGGGCTACATGAGATTGCCAGAGGCTGGCGCCAGGCTGAGACACAGTGCATTTAGGCAGGGTTTTCAAACTGTGAGTGGGTCAAGAAATCAACAGACCAAGTCTCCATCAGCGCTAAAAATATAGTATAGAAACTACTAATATGCTTTGTATGTAACATGAGTAATCCTATATAATAAAAGGCTAATACACAACGAGACCAAACGGCAGTATGACCAATCGCTATGACACACACTGACCACCAGGGGGCAGTCAATGTAGGAGCTTCCCCCTGGTGGAAGCCAGGCTCACAGCTGGTGAGCACAATGGTGGTGGCAGGAGCCTCTCCCACCTTTGCAGCAGTACTAAGGACCCTCGGGGATGTCTGCCTGCTGGCTTCGGCTTAGGGCGGGAAGCGGCCCTAAGCCGGCAGGCGGACATCCCTCGAGGGGTCCCAGACTGAGATGGGACCACCCCTCCAGTGCACGAGTGTCATGCACGGGCCTCTAGTTTTACACATATATGTATATTGGATTGCAAAGTAAAATGTATTTCTGGGTTGTGGTCCAAGTAGCTTGAATGTCATTGATTTAAAAAATGAGCAACACAAACTATAAGCTACATGCGAACTGGGACAGTGTCCCAAATCCTGGCACATAGTAGACACTCAGGGAAGACGTACTGCATGAAGGAATGAATCAACATGTCAGAGAAATAAGAGGAAACCTAGGGCAAGGGTGACTCAGGAGCTTAAAAATGGTAAGAAATAACCCAGGGTCAGAATGTCAGTGATTTGGCCATGTTCAGAGCACAAAGGAGCTTGTCTCTGTGACTGCTGTGGACTGGCAGAAGCAGAAGCCAGGCTGCAGAGCAAAGAGGAGGCGAGGAAGGAGGGTTGAGACAAATGAGTGGAGATTGAGAGATATCTATTTTGTATCAAGGATATGAAAATCCAACATACGTTGCAGATGATAGGAAAGGCATGTTCTAGAGCTGTGCTGTCCAACAATGAAATCACTAGCCACATGTGGCTACTTAAAGAAGAATTAAATTGAAGTTCAGTTCCTTAATCCCAGCTCCATCTCCGGTGCTCAATGGCTACCTGCAGCCACTGGCAGCCGTATGGTGCAGAGCCGACGGAACACTCACATCGTTGCGGAAAGGTCCATTGGAGAGTGATGGTCCAGAAAAGAGCCTTCATTCGTGATGCCGAGGCCTCAGTAAAACAAGCAGTGCAGCGCCCAACCTCTTCGCACTGGACATGTTATCCGAGCCCAGCAGAAAAGCTGCTCGGAATCCCCGCACCGTCTGTACACGATGACACGGCGCCTGGCCTCTGAGGGGGCAGCCCCGGGAGAGGCCGGTGCACGCTGCAGGAAGGCTGCTGAACTGCAGGAAGCCGCCAGGGCCGTCGGGTTACAGGTGTCTGCCCAGGAGCTTCCCGCCAAATGCAGTCCCGACCCGTCCGTGCCGACTAGAAACCGTGACTGCGAAGGGCCGGCTGCGCAGGGAGGGAGCGTGGGCAAGGCTGCGAGGGGCGGGACACTGCACGGGACCAGAGGGCGGATTGGGGCCTGGGCACGCAGGTGGGTGATGCAATCGTCAGTTTTACAAATCAAAGGACAAACGAACTGACGACTCCCATGTGCACCGTACACGGTTTCTGTGCAGCACCGCAATAGTAAGAGGAACGTGACAAGCAGGCATTTATTATGCAGCAGATCTGTTCACCGAGGCACTCAGGCTCCCGCTAACCCACGGCAGCGAGCAACGTCACTACTGGAATTTTAAAAATAACATTTCTAATTTTGTGGAAGAAATCTCTCTGCAATCACTTTTAAAGGGTCGTCTGGCACTGCCGGTTAAAACAACTTTTTCACGTGGAGTGAAGAGATGAGGGAGGAGGGAGAATCCAGCATTGTCTTCCTGCGGACCCGCCTGCTCCGGGGAGTCGCCTGGGGCG
>NW_006299603.1:303065-303592 GCF_000327345.1 Myotis davidii | reverse complement strand
AGGCGCCAGCTTCCGGGGGACGGGACGTCAAGGAGAGATGCGCCCCGCGGAGCCGTGGGCTGGGCACTGAGGGCACCGCCGACCCACCGCAGCGAGGACGGACACCAGTGGAAAACTATGGCTCAACCACCTGCCAAGTCCGCCAGAGGCCGGACGCGAGCACCCGCCCGGCTGGCTGCGCCGGAAGTCCCCTCAGCCCACTTCCGGCGTGCTTCCAACTTCCTGGGCGAGGCCGGAAGTGGCTTCCTCCCACTCAGCTCCACAGGGCCGTAAGGCAAGATGGCAGCGCTCGCTCCGAAGTGGCTGGTCAGTCTTCATCCTGTTTGTAGCACTTCTCTACCTACCAGGGCCTCTCTATTTCCATCTCCTGGCCTAGTTTTTCTCAGTAAAGCTGGCTCATAACCTCATCCATCTGTGGCAGAGTACGGGCCGAAGGCAGCGTGAGGTGACCTGAGCACGTTGGGCGCCATTTTGTACGGAAACTGCTGGCCGGTTGGGCGGGGCGAGCGGCGGGGAACCCAGACCAG
>NW_006299603.1:302469-302926 GCF_000327345.1 Myotis davidii | reverse complement strand
AGCGTCAGCCTGCGGACTGAAAGGTCCCGGGTTTGATACCGGTTAAGGACATGTACCTTGGTTGCGGGTACATCCCCAGTAGGAGGTGTGCAAGAGGCAGCTGATCGATGTTTCTCTCTCATCGATGTTTCTAAGCCCGAATGGTGTGCTTCCTCGCAGGCCTCGGCCCCGGATCCAGGCCCTCCGCCCCCCGCCTCGGAGCAGCAGCTCCACGAGGCTGGGGGGGAAGAACTTGGGTGCAGCCAAGGCTCTAGCTGCAGGAACCCCCTGACGACTGGGGTCGCGGCCTCTAATCCAGTGCGAGCCTCCTGTGTCCCCTCTGCCAGTCCTTGAGGAGAGAGACCCTTCTTGCCGCCCAGAGCCCGGGAAGCCTCAAGCTGGGGCCCTGGGCCCAGCATGTCAGCCCCCTCCTGTGTATAGGGCTGTGCCCTCTCCCCGTCAGCATGGCGGAGCTCCG
>NW_006299603.1:292953-302357 GCF_000327345.1 Myotis davidii | reverse complement strand
GTAGTGAGGCCAAAGTGTTTTCCGGGGAGGAGGAAGAGCTGGATCCGAGAATACAGGTGAGGGGACCGACGGGGAGTCCGGGTGCCAGCTTCCTGAAGAGCTGGCCGATGAGGGCAGGGGGCAGGACAGGAAAGCAAGCTTGTCCACACACCAGTGCAATGCGGGGAGAAGTGCTAAGATTAGCTTGTGGCGGGGGAGCCAAGAAAGGCCCCGGATGCCAGGGGTGGTTGCTGAAGCCTCAGGAGAAGGGAAGGGGCATGTAGGAGGCACACTTCCGGTCAGTGCAGCGCGGAATTGTTCTTTCCAAACAAGCAGCAGGCTGTGAGCTCGGACTTGGGTGGCTGGGACGTGAGGAGGTGACGGATTGGGAGGCAGTCTCACCTCATCAGTGCCTCCAGGGATGTTTACGTCCGTGAAGGCTGAGACCTGCCGTGTGTTACAAAGGTGGCATCGGTTTCGGCCCCTGAGGAAGCCCGATATGTATTGGTCCTCAGTCCTCGGTGACACAGATGCCCAGCTCTAAGGATGCGGTGGCTATGGAGTGTGTAGGGGAGCTGATTCGTCACCCTGGAGTGTTTACAGGCGGGTTGGTCGGCTGGCAGCTCTCTGTGAAGGAGACCTGCAGCGGTGGGTGAGGTCGGAGCAGGGTGGGCACCGGGTGGAGGAGGTGCTTGGCCGTCGGAGGCGGATTGCAGTGATTCCAGGCAGTGGCTGGGAAGGACAGGCTGGGGAAGCTGCTTGGGCAGGTGAGAGTCAGCACGTTTCTGTGTTTGAGGCTGAGTCTGCCTTTAGTTCATAGCATCTTCAAGATTCTGGTGTGCAGGTGACTCACACCTGTGTAGGTGAGCAACAGTCCCTGGGCTTGCTTCCTGGGCTTCTCTGTCAACACTCCTTTAGTAGATTACTTTGGTGTGTCCACGAGAAGTCGGTGCTGGTCCTAGAGTGCTTCCTGCCTCTTGGGGCTCCTGGGGTGTGTGTGGGAACTGTGTCCCTGCTCACAGTGAAGCGTGGTGTGTCAGACATTCCTACTGTTTCACGGGTATTGCCTTGAAATCAGCTCAGTTTCTTTGGTTAATTTTAGATTTGTCCTCCACTGAGGAAACAAGTTGTAGTGAAAAACATTTCGGACTGAGGTTCAAACAACCTTCTGACTGATGATTTGTGATTTTCATGCAAATTGTGTAACCTCCACAAGCCTCAGTTTCTCTATCTGTAAAGTGAGGGGTGTTCCCCCTGATTTGCATGACTCCTTCCTGCACTGCTCTGACAGAGTCCTATGAATCTTTCACAAGTTCTTTCGTTTGTCCGTTGGTGAGTTTGCAGGTAGTGCTTTGGGAAAGACACTCCTGTGCTCCTTGGGGAGGAAGGCCACGTGACGCGCTGCAGCGTTCCTGGCCCTGCTTCCGAAGAGAATCCAGCATTGTCTTCCTGCGGACCCGCCTGCTCCTGTATTGCCCAGCGCCCACACAGTCACTCCCATGCTTCACTGTCCATTCACGTGGCCGACTTCAGCAAATCAGTTACAAAGAAGTAAAAGTTGAAGATACAGCTCCTCAGGTGCTATTGGCAGTGCAGAGCTAGGACATTCTGTCATGGGCAGTTCCAGCGGACGAGCTCTGTGATGTTTAGAGGACACTGGGCACCTGTGCTATCCCCTTGCCTCCGGCGGGCCCACTGTGACTTTCCAGAATAGGAGTTGCACTGTGGGTTATGTAAGAAGGAAAAGTCTCCTTGCACAGGTGGCCCTCAGCCGGGCCAGTTTCCTGGCCTCAGTGGGGATGCGGCCCTTGTCTTGTGGGAGGCAGGCTGTGGTGAGGGGCTCCCTTCATGGAGCAGGCAGCTGGCGTTCAGCCCTGCGGGCTTCGGGCTCATCTGTGCAGATGAGAGTGGGGCGTGTCTTCTGGGTCCCTTTAGTGTCGACAGTGCACAGACTATTCTCCTTTTTGTGTGTTTCAGCATTTTAAGTGGATTGTTAGTACATTCAGCGGGTCTTTGCCCACAGATCCATCAGAACCCACCAGGGAGCTGTAAGAGCCGCCATCGGAGCTGTGTGCAGACAAGTGCATCCTTCTGGCCTGGGTGGGTGAGAAGTGGTTCTGAAGTGTCCACTGGACCAGGGATATTCGAAGATAGGGCCTCTTTTCGGGTGTTTTCTGGATCTTTGGGCGAGGCTCTTTGTGATGTAGGGACTGGGGTTTCTGGGCAGGCAGGCAGCATGCCTGTGCCCCCGTTGTCTGGTGGAAGTTGTATGGAAGCCAGCTTCAGGCCTACAGGACGTATGCTGTTCTCCTGGGAAGGCCACTGTCCAGATCTGTGTCTTGACCTCAGCATAGTCCTCTGAGGCCTCTAAACTGGTTCTCTAGGCCTGGGTCGCCTCCTTTGTGACTTTCTCAGCCTCTGTGATGGGCACATCTTTCCTGGGTGAGTGGATACATTCACTCAGACTCTCAAGGATGACTTTGCAGCCTCTGCCACCTCATCTGAAATGTTGGTTTGGCTCGCAGACAGCTTTAATTCCCTTATTTCTGAGACCTGGGCCGTGCATCACCCTGGCCCCACCCGTTGATCGTGGCTTAGTGTTTTAATAGCTGGCACAGGCAGACGGGCATGTTGGCAGCCTGAGTGGTCAGGCCTCTGCCACAGTGGCCTGGCATCCTGGGAATGCACTATGTGTCCAGGAAGGTCACCCTCCCTGCTGGCTGCAGGCTCACTGATGGGCAGTGTTTGCTGACTCAGACCTCATTTTCCTGGAGTTCTGTGTCAGCAGCTACCAGGAGTCCCCAGTGGGGCAGGCCACATGGCAGGTGTTTGCAGCTCCCCAACTGCTTGGTGTTCCTCAGCTTCCATTCAGCCTGGCTGCCCCCAACCCCTGCCCACCTCCAGCCTGTTAGAGCTTTGTGACTGAGGGGCAGACCTCATTCAACAGAAGACTTTTAATTGCTGGAGCTGCTGTGCTGATGTAGATTCCTGCCTTTTGCCAATAGCCAAACCCTGCATGTCCTTTTTCCAGTGGGGGGTGACTTCCATAGAGCCCTCCATGCTGATGACCTTGTCTGGCTGGGAACAGTGTGGGCTGTGGAACCGAGTGGGAGGCACTCTGGATCTCGGGTTGCCCACAGGAACAATCAGGGTGGCCTGCACCCACTTTCTCTCCTTCCCCAAAAGCAATACTTGTTGCTCTCCCGAGGCCTGGCCTTTGCCGTGGTTTTCTAAGGTGGTGGGGTACCTGCCTTCTCTGAGGTTCCCACCCAGGCACATCCTTAGTGTGGAGGGTGGTCACAGAGGCTGGGCAGCCAGATCAAAGGGCGGGTCCAGGATGCAGCCCCAACTCTGTCACTTATGGCCAGATGCGCACCTCATGGTTTCCTTTTTTTATTTTTATTTTCTTTTTGTTACTCCTCACCTGAGTATATTTTTCCATTGATTTTTAGAGAGAGTGGAAGTGGGGAAGAGAGAGAGAGAGAGAGAGAGAGATAGACAGATGTGAGAGAGCCACATTGATTGGTTGCCTCCTGTACACGCCCCGACTGCCCTGACCAGGGGCCGGAAATGGAACCTGTAACCCAGTTATGTGCCCTTGACCGGGAATTGAACCTGTGACCCTTTGGCACAAACCACTGAGCACAGCGGCCAGGGCCCCACCTCATTGTTCTTGTCTATCAAGAGAATGGGCTGAGAAAGGGAGGATGCCAGCAAGGCTGCTGGGAAGGCCGGCACCTCTTGTCTCAGAGTCTGAAACCATCTTGGGCTGAGTCACACATAGGAGCTGGGCCCATGGGAGAGGTGGCCTCTCATTCTGCAGGAATTGCCTCTTCTGAGGCCCGTCGGGGTGCTCCTGTCAGATGCAGGTGAAGTCCTTGGGGAGGCAGTGAAACGGAGCTGTGTGCTGGTGGAGTACTTCCTTCGGCCTCCCTGGGTCCCTGAGTGCTGGCTGCCTATGGTTCCAGACTGTCTTGTCTTATGGACACTGGGTTGTGTGACTAACCAGGTGGCCCATGTGCACCAGTTTCTAGACCCACACTGCCCAGTACGGGAGCCAAGTGCGACTGGCCAGGCTAAGATGTGCCCTGAGGATCAAATGAACGTGCGTATTTCACAGGCATCGTCTAAAAAAAGTATAGGAGTGTTGTAAATACTTTATGCTGATAACATAACTGAAATTACAATTTCTCGGGCATGTAGGGTTAAATGAGAAGTTACAATTTCATCTGTTCAGTTTTGCTTTTTTAAAAATGTGGCTACTAGAAAGGGTGAGACACACATTGTGTTTCTGTTGGACAGCTTTGTTCAGTCCAGAGTCAAGTTTGAGGCCCTTTTGGAGGCAGGGAAAGTGTGCTGTGATATCTTTGTTCTTGGTTCTGTTGTGTCTTCCTTTGTGTTCCTTCACTGTAATTAGGACATGTAACTTGGTTTCCTGGATTCTTACTTGCAAACTCAAATCTCAGGGCTTTTAGAAGTAAAAGGACTTTATTCCTTTATAGAAATAAAAGGACTAAGGGGGGTCATACACTGGACTATTGAAAGGGCTGAATGAGGCGAGTGCAAGGTGTCAGTGGCAGTGTGCCTCCTGGCCCAGTGTAGGCCATACCTGTGAGTCCAATTGGCTGCTGCAGGGCTCCTGGATGGAGTCCCTTAGCTGAGCACCAGGCGTCTTCTGGAGCACTGCTTCTTCTCAGGAGTGTCCTTGACTTGTTGGGCTCCAGGAACTTGACCAAGAAAGGGCAGGAGTGGAAACTTGAGTCCAGCACTCCTCCCTGCTCTCTCTCCCAGGTGGTCCTGGGTCCAGTGAGGCGCTCAAGCCAGTGTGTCTGGTGACTTCTCCTGGAGGCTCTTCCCTTCTCCCACAGGATCTACTGTGTGGGGACTTGGGGTCACTGTCACTCTAGCCCAAGCTGGCTCGTGGCCTCTTGAACCATGTGCTCTTCCCTAATCTGGCCTCATTGCCCATCAGGCCCTCATAATTCTGCAGCCTGCATTTCCCTGGACCTGTGCTTCCCTCCTCAGCCGGATACTGCAGACTGCCTCCACCATTGTCCGCCCGGCTCCCCACTCATTCTCACATTGCTCAGATAGGCCTTCCCAGGCCACAGCCAGGGAGTGCCAGGCCCTGTGCCCTCCCCTCCCCTCTGCCCTGACCTCACTGGCTTCTCATCTGAGCGTTGCCTCCTGGGCACCTGCCTGTCACTGGTGCTTTCTTTGCATCAGTCAAGGCCCAGTCTGGGGTCAGGTGTTTAGAGCACCCTGCCCCTGCCTTGTGCTGCCCAGGTAGGTGATGCTGCTGCCCCCGCCCCTCCCATGATTCCTCACACCATGAGGTGCTGTCGCTTACTTGCTGGGCCATAAGCTGCCACCTTTCCGAGTCCTGAATTCTTGGGTCTCATGTGCTAAGCTGGGGTAAGTGCAGTAAGCGTGCTGAGCGAGTGACTCAGGGAGGAGGAGAACTCCTGGCTGGGGTTTGAGGAGGAGCTGGTACGATCTGAGGGAGAGCGCCCAGGCTGCTGCCACTTCCCTGCGTGCATGAGTGTTCATCTCCAAACCTTGATCTCCTGACCTTTAACGTGGGGGCTTTCCTCCCTGACACCGGTAAGTTGTGAGAGAATGGACTGTGGATTAGGTCTCTGACAAGGAGGAGCAGTGCCTCCCTGCCTGGTTTGGTGGGCTTTTGTCTCTGCATGCACTCCCTGCCCACCCAGCCCCCGGAGGCTCCTTCTTTCCCCGGCTCTAACTCTGCCCCTTTCTGCGGCAGGAGGAGCTGGAGCACCTGAACCAGGCCAGCGAGGAGATCAACCAGGTGGAGCTACAGTTGGACGTGAGTGTCCTGCACCGGGTGTCTCCATACGTCCCCTGTTCAGCACAGTGGCAGGGGAAGGGGCAACACAGGAAACAAGAGGGACTGATGCCCACACACAGTTATTCGTCTGCCCACATCTCTGTCCCTTTGCCAGGAGGCCAGAACCACCTATCGGAGGATCCTGCAGGAGTCAGCGAGGAAGCTTAACACGCAGGGCTCCCAGTTGGGGAGCTGCATCGAGAAGGCCCGGCCCTACTATGAGGCTCGGCGGCTGGCTAAGGAGGTACAGCCCCCTGACCCTCGATCTGAGAGGGCCGTGCACCGATGCTGGCCCAAGATTCTTCCTCTGTATGGAGGGGAGACAGATCACCTTTTCTCTTTGCTTTTCTCTTCTCTTCCTTTTGGTTCATGCCTCTCTTTTTTATTTACCCTCCACTTTTTTACCCTTCCCTCTCCCTTTTCTTTACACAAATAATGTGGGTTCACTATTAGAAAACTATAAATGTAACAGTAAAACAAGAAAAAGATAAAACAAAAATTGCCCTAAATCCTGCCATGCTCACTTGATTTGTGTTGGTCAAGTATGGGGTGAGGTGGCAGAGACAATGGCAGTTCCCAAGAGTGGGGCATGCCATGCAGGGTTACATGGAGAAGCACCTGGGTTGATCAGGAGGCTGAAGGCAGGAGAAGAAAATTTGGCCCACGGCCTTTCTACTGTGTTTTGTGGTGAGGAATGGGTGAGGCAGGGTAGGCAGCTCTGGCTAAACTTAGGGTGGTAGGATGGTTTGAGAATAGGGGAGGGCTCTGTGCTCTGTGGTGGGACCTAGTTGTCTGGTACTTGGTCCTGGGTAACGACAGAGGCAATATTGGCTGGTGTGGAAGAGTCAAAAAGAGGAGGTGGTGAGTGTTGGATTGGCTGGTTTGCATGTGAAAGGTGTGCTCACAAGGGAGTTTTATCTCAGAAATTAACTAGCTTTGGGAGGGCCAGTAAGGATCCCGGGATGTCAAATCATCATAAAATATAGGCAATAAAAAGCGTGGTTAATACAGTACAGATAACCCATTACATTTTTTATATACATTGTGCCGAACGTATTATACAGTATATGCTGTTTTTATCCCTTTATTTTACTTATGACATACTTCCATGTCAATAAATATACATCCATGCCATCATTTTTAAGGGCTGCCGAATATTTCCTTATATGAGACATACTATATTTACTTAACAGTTTCCTGGAACTGAAAACTTAGGTTTGTTTCCAGTGTTTTGTTTGGTCAGCATGGCTGTGATGACTATCTCTGAGCAATTGTCAGATTGTTTCCTTCACCTTCCCTACTGGACTGGAGTTGATGTGATGGTCTTGGGTGTGCTTTCTTTCTTTGAGACTTGATCCACGTCGCTAACTCCCTTGCAACTACCAAGGGGTGGAATTCTCTTTGTTCTCTGTAGGGCAGAAGGCCAGCTGGCTCTGAAACTGCTGGGTCGGTCTCAATTCACCCTCCACTGGCAGCATCACGCTTTCCCATCTTCTCTCGGGCCATAACCTTACAAAATACTCTTTGTAGAATGTTGCTTTCTTGGTCAGCGCAGTGTGAGAAGTGAGGCATTGCAATGGGCTGTCCTCCTCTTGTCCTCACCTAGGATATATCTCCACAGTCCCCTGAGGACTCCCTGTTCTGATGGCCTTCTCCCCCCAGGCCCAGCAGGAGACGCAGAAGGCAGCCTTACGATACGAGCGGGCTGTGAGCATGCACAACGCCGCCCGGGAGATGGTGTTTGTGGCCGAGCAGGGTGTCATGGCTGACAAGAACCGGCTGGACCCTACATGGCAGGAAATGCTCAACCACGCCACCTGCAAGGTGAGCCAGGCGGTTCCAGCAGGTCCCCTCCCATGATCTCCTTGCTTTCTTTGCTGTCTCTTTATCCCATCACCCTCCTCACTCCTTTCTTTTTTCCACTCCAGCCTTCCCTCAGTTGTAACTGTTTCAGGCAAACCTGTTTCTTGCCCTGCCCTGTTTGGCCTCCAGTGTCTTTATGTACATCTCCTCTGGACGCATGTTGTTTGGCTCTTTGCCTCCAGGTTAGGCACTAACCCAAACAGTTCATCCTGCTGGATGCTCTCGGTTTAACACCCACGTTTTGTTATGTTTAGCTGTGACCCCTTCTGCTTGCAGAATACTCGCTCTTCCTTGCTTTTGAGCCCCGCCACTGTACTTTGATATTTAAAGTGGAATTTGTGTATCATTTCCAAGCTACTTGAAGGGGACTGAGGAGCGGGAGGCTCCCTGGCATCAGCCACCTTCACCGTGTAAAGAGCAGTGTCTCCGTCCATCCAGGCTGCTATAACCAAGACATACACTGGGGCTTAAACAACAAATGTTCTCCCAGCTCTGGAGTTGGGGAAGTCCAGCATCAAGGCACAGGCAGATTTGATGTTTGGGGAAAGCCCCCTTCCAGGTTCCTAGTCTGCCCCCTTTTCACTGTCCTCACATGGCGGAAGGGGCGAGGGAGCTCTTCAGAGCCCTTTGTAAGGGCACTCATCCCACCCATGACCTACTCACCTTAGAGTGCTGCCTCCCAAACCTTCACTGTAGTGGTTAGGATTTCAGCATGTGAACTTTGGTTGGGGGGGCGGGGCGGGGGCGGGGGTACAGACGTGTAGTCTAGAGCAGCAAGTGTGAGCTCCTGAGAGGTGGGCATGCCTCAGGTCCATTGAGGACTCCTCAGTCCAGGCCACCGCCTTGCACAGCAGGAGCTCCTACAGGAGAGTGTGGCACTGCAGAGGGCTTGTTGAGCTGTGAGTGGCAGGGTGTGACAGGCTCCAGTGTGCATCTGCCCAGTGTGTGGCAAAGTTGGCCCCTGGTCTTGGTGCACAAACTGGCAGGAGACTTTGCCTACTCCTTGTTGGGGCGTGAAAATGTAGAGAACCCAGTGCAGAGCTTGGCTGCCCCCACTGGGGCTCCTCCGGTCTCCCCAGCTCCCACCCCAGCACCGAGGGCTCCCTGAGGATGATGACTGTAGAAGATGTGCCCAGACAGACATCCTGACAGGCTCACAAGTTGTCCATAGGGCCCTGGCACCCTCCCAGCAGCAGCAAACCCGAGTGGCGGTGGTGCAGGCAACAATAGGCAGGTGCAAGGACCCACTGTTCTCCTTTGTGTCTCAGGAAATCCATGCTCTCTCTAGGCTCTTCAGACAGTGGGGTTTCCCCCAGGGTAACATTTGGAGTGGCAGCCTGGGGTGAATGGCAGGGGTAGGAGCATGTCCCCCAGCTTAGTGAAATCTGTCATCTACGCTATGTGGGCCAGGTGAACGAGGCAGAGGAGGAACGGCTTCACGGTGAGCGGGAGCACCAACGGGTAACGCGGCTGTGCCAGCAGGCTGAAGCTCGGGTGCAGGCCCTGCAGAAGACCCTCCGGCGGGCCATTGGCAAGAGCCGCCCCTACTTTGAGCTGAAGGCTCAGTTCAGCCAGATCCTGGAGGTAGCTATGGGGAGGGGGACTGGTGGGAGAGGGCGGGCATGGCAAGTGAGAGCAGGGAGACAGTGTGTCATCAACTAGATGGGACGGGGTGGTGCCTGTGATCAGAATGACCTCAAGGAAGTGGGAG
>NW_006299603.1:287107-292673 GCF_000327345.1 Myotis davidii | reverse complement strand
GGAAATAAACAAGAAAAAATGAGAATCAGGAGAGGAGGAGGATCCGGTGGGTTTGGGGCAGAGTGGGGCTGCCCAGTGGGACCTAAGGGGACTGGGAGCTCCCAGCTGTGGAGCGTTGCCAGCTGTGTGATGCCATCTGTCCTCCATTAGGAGCACAAGGCCAAGGTGACGGAGCTGGAGCAGCAGGTTGCTCAGGCCAAGACTCGCTACTCGGTGGCCCTGCGCAACCTGGAGCAGATCAGCGAGCAGATTCATGCGCGCCGGCGGGGCCTGCCCCCTCGCCCGCCTGGCCCTCGGCGCTCTTCCCCTGTGGGCGCTGAGGCCAGGCCCCAGGAGGAGGAGGACGGAGACAGTGGGATCATTGAGGGGGCCGAGGGTGAGGCCCCAGAAGAGGGCTGCAGCCTGGGGCTTGGTCCTGCCCCTGATGCAGACACGGTAAGCCTGCTGAGCCTGCGCACAGTGGCCTCAGACCTGCAAAAGTGTGACTCCGTGGAACACCTGCGGGGTCTCTCGGACCATGCCAGTCTAGATGGCCAGGAGCTGGGCACCTGGAGCGGGGGCCGTGGGGGCCGCCACCAGCGCAGCATCAGTCTGTAGCCTGTGCTTAGGGGTCTGGTGTGGCCCTTACCCTGCTCGCCCACTCAGGACAGGGGCTCCCAGCTTCTTCCTGGGGTCCTTGCTTCCCCTGGAGAGGTCGGGTTGGCTGTGTCTGATTCTGTCATTTGTCATCCCCCCACCTCCCCAGTGTTACAGGTGACAGCTCTCTTTGCCTTACTCCCTCAGAAGGCTTACCTCCGGCTCTCACGGTCTGTCCATTCCCTTTGCTGGTCTCTTTCTAACTTCTTTCCTTCTGCCTGGCTTTTCCCTCAGGGAACTTGCTCTAGGAAGCACAGGGAAGCCCATCACAGAAGGTGGATGTGGACCTGAATCTAGCATCTCAGGCCCCCAAGCCTGAGTGAGTGGACAGGTGTTCCTCCCATCTCTCCTTCTCATGAGGGGCCAGAGGGATGTGTAGGAGCCCTCCTGGCAGCCTGGCCCCATCTCTGTTCCAGCCTGCCTGTGTGTAACCTGTAACATGCACTGTGGGGCTGTGTACCCGTGGAAGACACATCCCTGTCCCTTCAGCACTCCCTCCTCATGACCTCAGCCACTTGGCTTTGGGTGTCCCAGAGCAGGACTTGAGGGTGCTGGTGTCAGGAAAGGTGAAACCCGACCCTGCTGTCCGCATAGGGGACATTACCAACTCCGCACAGGCTCCCATGTACATGGTGTTTTCCCCAGAAGAGTTGGGCCCTTAACATTGCCAAGGTGCTAGTGGGTCTCTAATGGGGTCCATGTGGGGAGTAGAGATGTTATGAGGTCCTGATGCTGAGGCCCTTGCCATCCCTGTTGCCGAGTGAGGTTTACTTTTTAGAGGATTTTGAGCTGAATCTCAGCCTATTCCTACAGGATGGAGTTGGGGAATTTGGTGCTCTTTCCCCAACAATACCATACCTACTCCAGGGTCCCTTGGGGAATGCTAAAGTGTGGCTGCCCTTGATGTGGGGAGGGGACTCACCCTCCACAGGGAGCAGCTTTAGGTGTTTAGTGGTGCTGCCAGGCTATGTGTGTGTGTGGCGGGGGGAAGGTGGGGAAGTCTCACCAGGTTGGGGTGCCTTGGGAGGACTGGTCCTTCTGTCCCACCCTAGGAGGGCTGAGAGCTAGACTGGGTAGTAGGGCTGTACCTAGGCCTGTGTGCTGCTGCCATTGACTGGGAGCAGTGGGGTCTTCACATGGACGGTGTGTCCCTGTTCTAGGGTCGAGGTAGGATGGTCACAATGAGAACCCGTGGGTTTGAGGTGGCCGTGGGTGAAGGGAAGAAAGGGAAGATGTGCCCATGTGTGTGTGCATGTGCTGGTGAATGGGGGGAAGGATCTGCCCTGATTTTATTTAAATAAAATAGTTTATGTAACAGTAATGTTTACTACCCCTGTATGGAAGGGAGAGGGGGGGTGTGTTGAGCAGGATGATGGGGGCCACTTTCGATGGGATGGTCAGGGAAGGCCCCTGGGAGGTGAAGAAGAGTTGGATCTGAGATTTAACCAGGCCGAGAGAGGGGGAAGGCGATAGCAACATGGCTGGGTGCGTGCACAGGGGTGGTTCCCCATCCCACCTGCTGGTGGAGCCAGGTTTGTAGGGTGGAGTGACTTCCCAGCTACTTTGGGGTGGTCCCTATGAGTGCCACTCCTGGATTGCAGTGAGCATGAAGGAAGGGTTGCAGGATTTAGCAAATATGCAGGTTGCCCAATTAGATAGGTTTCAGATAGTGAGTGCTTTTTGCCCCAATGTTTAGGTCATAACTTAGTTATTTGTGGTCTACCTGAAATTGAAAGTTTAAGAAAGAGGAGACTCCCAAATCAAGGTTTGACTTGTGGGCCAGGCCCTCCTGTATACTAGCCCAGTGGTCGGCAAACTCATTAGTCAGCAGAGCCAAATATCAACAGTATAACGATTGAAATTTCTTTTGAGAGCCAAATTTTTTAAACTTAAACTATATAGGTAGGTACATTGTTATTAACTTAATGAGGGTACTCCTAAGGCTTAGGAAGAGCCACACTCAAGGGGCCAAAGAGCCGCATGTGGCTCGCGAGCCACAGTTTGCCGATCACGGCCCTAGCCTGTGAAACATCTGGTGGCATCAGGTGGAGAAGCGCTGAGAACTTCACGAGCATGATATACACGAAGGCTTTGGACTGAGCGTAATCAGGGGTGCACCTGTGTTTACATCCAGGTGAAGAGTGGGGTCAGTCAAAGGGATGAAGAAGGTACTGCTGGGGGGGGGGTCGGAAACCTTGCAAAGCTGGTGAGAAATGAGGTCTAAACTCATGGGGCCGGGCAAAGGCCAGGAGTGTGAGGGACAGAGCAGTGACTGGTGACCTCAGATGGGACATCAGGAGCCACTGTGTACAGAAATGTACTAGTGTCCTTTGGCAGGTACTGTCCAGTGTGAGACTGCCTTTTCTGACCTGGCTTGTTTTTATTGAGAAATAAGGAAAGTATGATAAGGCAGATGGGTGCCAAACTATTTCCTTTGTCACTAGGAAAGCTGCTGTGAGTGCATGGCCTATGTCTTTGGACAAGTGAGCTTTCTGAGATGACACCCAGGTCATCCTTCCCTCCCCAGGCCCTGGCAGTGTGGACCTATACGTCTCCTGGTGTGACGGAACCCAGGAAAGGGCTAGCTGTGCCCACCCAGTTCCTTGCAAAATCACCTGTCATATAAGGTAGGAGTGAGGAGAGACCAGGGTTAGAGCTGATGATGCTTCCTCTAATGCAGTGGTTCTCAACCTGTGGGTCGCGACCCCTTTGGGGGTCGAATGACCCTTTCACAGGGGTCGTTCGAAAATACATCCTGCATATCAGATATTTACATTACGATTCATAACAGTAGCAAAATTACAGTTATGAAGCAGCAACGAAAATAATTTTATGGTTGGGGGTCACTACAGCATGAGGAACTGTATTAAAGGGTCGCGGCGTTAGGAAGGTTGAGAACCACTGCTCTAATGGAATAAAATGGCCACAGTGAAAGCACCCCAGCCTGATCCTGACAACCATGGCCAACACCACTCAGGGCTTGTCCTGTGCCAGGCATATGCATTGACCCATTTTACTCCCACAATGGGGGCTAGCACCACAGCTGCCTTTTTCCAGATGAGACAACAGGTAGAGTGGAAGTACCCTGTCTGCTCCAGCTTCATAGAAGAAAATGGAGGAAGTTGTATTTATTTTTTTTTAATCCTCACACAAGGCTGTGTTTTTTTATTGATTTGAGAGAGAGAGAAACCTTGAAGTGAGAGAGAAACAAACTGATTGCCTCCTGTATGTGCTCTGACCAGAGATTGAACCTGTAACCTAGGTATGTGCTCTGACCAGGAGTTGAACCTGCAACCTTTTGGTTTAAGGGACGATCCTCCAACCAACTGAGCCATCTGTCCAGGGTGGCAGTTGGATTCTTTGAGTCCAAACTCACAGGAACCAGAAGTGACAGTAGAGGCAGTGGGTATAGTCACCTCTTAGGAAGTTCTATGAAGTATCAGCATGGTCAAAGGGAATTTTGTTGTTAAAAATTTTGTTGTGAGCAAGAGATGGCCAGGTGGGGGAATGTGGGGCCTCGTCCCTCCCATTCCTGTACCATGTCTCACGAAACAGTGAGTGGTAGCAGTGCTGCTGACCCATATCCTCAAGTGAGCGGCTGGGCCTCAGTCTCCCAGTGCCCAGCACGCACCTGGTGCCTAATGGGTGCTCAGTGGCCGTGCTTCTTTTGCTTCCCACACGCCCTCAGTCTGATGTGCACCAGATTACTTGGTTAGGGGTTGGGTTCTACATCCACGTCCATTGGGGTCGGTGGGGTGGTTCTCCAATTTCTCTGTTCTTAGGTGTTATCAATTGTACAAGGAGAAGGTCCAGGTGGATTAGCCTGGTGCAGATCAGTGGATGCCAGTCACTCCGTTCAACAGTGAACCTGCACAGGGGGGCCTGGTTCCATCGTGTGCTGGACAAGGAGACTTCTTATAAAGTCCCCACCTAAGGCTTGGTCTCCCTCAAGGTGTGAGGAGTGGGATGGGCGCCCAGGATGTCACACCCTGCGCTGTCAGCAGGGGACAGCAGAAGCATATGTTCACGTCTGTCCTGTGAACATTCCCATTCGGGAATTTTGGTGGGCATCTGGGCGCCTGGTGAGTGGGCGCTGGGCCAGTGTGGGGGGCACACCACTTGAGTCCCATCTGTCCCGGCTTCTCAGGCCTCCTGCATTCCCGCGTCTGTGTTCTATGCGGTGTGAGAGTGAGCTGGCCCAGGTGTGTGGGGTGGCTTGTTATTTGGGACCAGATATTCTGTGCCTGTTGTGCCCTGTCCTCTTTTCCACCCACATTTCTTGTCCTCCCTAAGGCCCTGTCCCTGTTCATTTCTTAACTTCCCTCCACATTCCATTCCTGGGCAATCATTTCCACCCCTCCTCCCCAACCCCACCATTCCTGAGCCCCAGGTCTGTACACTGGGCCCTCCTGGGACTGATGGAACCAGGGACAATTCACTGGCTGGCAAATGGATTTGTGCGGGTTGTTTTTTATTTATTTATTTTTTTTGTTAATCCTCACCGGAGGATATTTTTTCCATTGATTTTTAGAGAGAGTGGGAGGGAGGGCAGGGCAGGGGAGAGAGACAGGCATAAAAACATTGATGTGAGCGAGACATTTATTGGTTGCCTCCCGCATGCAGCCCAACTGGGGCTAGGGATTGAACCTGCAACCGAGGTACCTTCCCTTGACCGGGAATTGAACCTGTGACCCTTTGGTTCCGGGGGCTGATGCTCTAACCACTGAATACACCTTTAGGGCTGAATGTGTTCAGTTTATTAAGCAATATTTGCCAGGATCTTTCTAAGTACAAACACTGGTAGGGCTTGTTAGAAACACCATAAAGTGGGTGGGGTGCCCAGGTGAGGAACACAGGTTCGTGCTGGTAGCAGGTGATGCAGGGCAGTAAACATAGATGACTAGAGAGGGCTACAGTCAAGAAGGGATCT
>NW_006299603.1:278788-287074 GCF_000327345.1 Myotis davidii | reverse complement strand
CTTTGAGTGGGGCACTCATTACTTTGGAGCTCTGACCCAGCCACTGGGTGCAAGCTGGACAGGTGCTAGCAAGAGGGCCCCTGCCTCCAAGTCTTCCTGACCCTAGGCCTCACTCTTCAGAACTCTGTCCTGAGCCCCTCCAGCCAGGACTGTGTCTCACCCATCTTATGTTCTCAGGGTCTGGCACATGGCACTGTCCATCAAGATCTGCCCACTAACATGCTGATATTTGTATTACTCTTGACATGTTTCCCCCCTGCTTAACCTGTTAGACTTCTGCCTGGGTTTGAGACCCAGCTCAGGTTTCTTGTCATCAAAGAAAAGCCTTTCTGGTTCCCAGCTCTCCAGCCAGCTCTGAATTAATCCCCCCACCCTCTCCAAGTTCCCCAAAGCTCATTTGACTTTATCTTGCTCAACACTTAACATGCTACAATAGACATGATAGAGTGACCATATGCCATGTATGGTCTAAACTGGTACACTTGAGGTGAAAGGGGGCAGGTGTAACCCAGGAGTGAACAGCACTGACACACTGTCCAGAGGGCTGTCATTGGCCTGCCTCTGCCATGAGGAGCTGTGTGCACATGAATGACCCGCCAGCTCCCCTGGGCCTAGTGTCCCAGTCTGCAAGAAGTGCACCGCACTGGGCAGATGACCTCTCAGGTTCTTTAAAGAACTAAAATGGCATGGCCGGTGGAGAGTTTGGGCCTGTGAGGCATTTAGTGGGCGATGTGAGCCGGTGGATGCGTTTGCAGAGAGGTCTTGGGAACAGAGCATGAGAACTCCCAAGTCCAGGGTTGATTGGGACCCAGCCAGAGGCAGTGGACAGCTGCTTTGGGTGTGAGGTGATGACTGTCCACTGCACCAGCACCCTGCAGTTCCGGGGAGGGCGGGGTGCTGGGGTGGCCTCTCCTTCCTTGTGGCTGGCAGGCGTTTACCACACCTGCGATAAATTAGCTGACTTGTTCAACACAGTTGGAGAAGGGGAGTCAAACTGAGTTTTTTCCCCATTTAGGACAGAGGAACATTTGTATCTAGGATGGAATGGAGGCCAGAGTGGCAGAGTTTGGCAAAGAAGACAAACTCCTTTTTCCTCAGCTGCTTCTTCATCACACATGCCTTAGCCACCCTGTCCCCATTCCTCTCTCCGTAGGGGTCCTCTCCACTCCACACGCAGCAGAAGGGCATGCCAGCCATGTTGGGGCCTCCCTTCTCCAGAGGTGAGGCAGGAACTTACAGCGTTGTGGGGATGGGGGCAGAGTGGAGGGATAGAGGAAGCTGCTGGCATGGAGGGCTTCCTGGCAGGGCTCCTGGAACTGGGTGGGCTCTCAGAAGCTGCCAGTGTTCAGGGGAGGATGAGTCCCTCGCTTTACATCCCCTCCCCTTTTCTAACTTCAGTGTTGCTGCTGTGGAGAGGCCAGGAGCCCCGCTGCCCCTGTGTTGGGCAGGAGTGTGCACCCTGCTCTCCTATTTGGCTTTCAGCTGACCTCTACTCAACTCTGCTTCCACTTCAGACAGGATTTCTGAAGCCTCTGATCACAAAACTTTCCTTCTCCCTCAAACAGTTGTATTTAGCAGAAGGGACTGTGGTGACTCAGTTGGAAGGAACCCATCCAACAAGAAAGGTCACAAGGCCTTAGAATGGTCTCTCTAGGAGGGAAGCTATGTCTTCATGGCACCAACAAAAACAAACTCAAGATTTTGTTGTTGTTTTTTTTAAATGCAGCCAGCTATTTAGCTTACTTGCCACCTTGGATATGATGTTTGTTTATCTTTTTTTTTCTGAATTAAATTGAATATATTAAAGGCACATCCAGAGAAGATGTGAAAGGCAAGCAAATTGGTATGGAAGCATAAATGGAGGGGATGAGAGGAAATACTGTGCAACTAGAAGAATTGGTACAAAAGTGGAGAAGAGAGGTGAAGATAGGTGCACTCAGCGGCAGTGAGGGACCTCAGAGATGAAGCAGGAGCATGCCCAGGTGATTCAGCCAGTAGCAGGATGGTGCTCTGAGGTGCTTGGACACTCACTGAGCGCAGGTCAGATTTATAATCCTTACCTTGACCTAGTTCAAGATCCTAGGGCAGCCGTGGGCAAACTACGGCCCGCGGGATTAGTTCACACAAACACTCCATCCATGCTTTTGTTCCGGCCCTCTGGTCCAGTTTAAGAACCCATTGTGGCCCTCGAGTCAAAAAGTTTGCCCACCCCTGTCCTAGGGTGTGGGCCCTTCCTGGAGCTGTCTGCATTTTGTGACCCTCTGCCAGCTAGAAGTTTATGGCTCTGATGTCAGGAAAATCACTGATAAACCTTGTTTCAAACATGCTCCAACCCCAACTGGCTCTAACAGGGTTTGATAATCATAATTGGAAGCCAGATACGAGTGAATGCAATATGTAGGCAGGACCTATTGGAGACACGGGGAGGGCAGAACTTCCTCCTGGAAGTAGCCATCCTATAACCAGGTAGGAAGACCCAGAGGACTGTGCTCAGGATGTGCCCCAGGCCCTCTGGGCAGCTCTGCACCATTAATTCTATGAGGATTTGTGTGCCTGGAACCCAGCTGACACTGATGGGGCCAGTCTAATCAAAACAGTGATGTTTTCTTGAGGACTGTGGGTTCTGAGAATTTTGGGGTTTTTTTGTGAGGGATGATCAGTTATGGGCATGAACATCTCACGGTGAAGTGAGAACGGCAGAAATGTCTCTCACCCGCCCTTCATCACTCAGATCCTGGCCCAGAGAGGATTCTTCTAGAACTCTGATTTCTAAAGTGGGTTCTCCAGACCAGCAACATAAATATCACCTGCAACTTCTTGGAAATGCACATTCTCAAGTCCCTGAGCTCAAGTCCCTGGGTCAGAAACTTGGGGTGGGTTGGGATGGCACCCAGTATGTTAACATGGCAAACACAGTCACTTCATTCCCCTCTTATTCACCAGGTCACCTGGTCTAACTTAATGGGGGAGGGTGTCTGGTGTGTTTTAGGCGATAGGAAAAACAAAGGCTATGAACATTATCAGGGAGGTGACAGAAGTTGGATTTGCTGTTTCTGTTTTTGGAATGAAAGTCTGAAAAATAAGGTCTCTGGAACATAAGCAGAGTGCCTTTGCCACGCCAGACTAAATTGATAATTTCTTAGTGTCATCTGTTAAACCAAATTAAAATTTCCCCAATTGCCTCATCATTGCCTTAACACTGGGTGGTCTCAGGCTTCAAACAAGCTCCAGACGTTGCATTTGGAGTGTTAGGTAACTTCAGTTCAGTCTGTGTCTGAGGTTTTAGTTGCCACTGTAAACTAAAGCTGTGGACAAAAAAAGGGGCCACATACCAATTTAAACCTTACACATTTATGGGAGGCCTGCATGGCAGCCTTACAAACTCAGAGACCAAAAGAACCCCTAGAGTGGTCTGAAATTAAAAAATTTCTAACTAAAAATAGTTCAGGGAGGGTAGTCATATGCTAGGGCAGTAATTTTTCCTAACAAAAGTCAAATCTTCACCTTAACTAAGCCTGTTGTCTTTTGCTTCTAAGATAACATACCTTTGGAGTATCAGATTTTTTTTTTCTGGACCCCTCAAAGCATAACCAACACCAGAGCAGAGACCACAAATCTCATTATCTTACTCCCACAAATGTAAAAGAAGTACGAGTCTATATGAAAAAATGCTCAGCTTCACTAATCATCAAGGGATGCAAGTTAAAACTACAAAATGAGTTATTACCTCACATCTGAGATAATGGCTACCATCAATAATAAGTGCTAGTGAGGATGCTGACAAAAGGGAACCTTAGTGCACTGTGATGGGAATGCTGACTGGTGCAACCACTGCAAAAAGTTAAAAATGGAACTGCCAGGGAGTTCCGAGATCACTGTGGAGTAGGTGAAATCAGCACACCTGATGCCAAACTGGATTTACAGCTAAAATTTAGAGCAATCCACCTGAAGAACACCTACACAGGAGTATGGAAAAAGGAAGCTACACAAAGACTGGTAAGAAGGGTGGAGATGCGGAGAGGGCTAGCCCCTGCACCCAGGTGCAGCAGCTGAGAATCCAGAGGGGTATTGTGGTTGCAAAAGTCCCTCCTGAGGAAAGTGGGGTGAACCCCACACTGGGACCACCAAACCAGAGCACCAGGGCTGGGAAGAGGAGCCTGCATAGCATCTGGCAGCAGAAATAAGTGAGGACTTTGTCTGCTGGAAAGAGGAGGGAGTCTAGAACCTAGGTGCTTAAGGGCCAACACACAAGGGCTTGGGCACTCACCTGGGGCCCCGGTTAGAGGGAAGGAGACTTGGCATATGGAAGCCATAAAGAGAAGAACTGGGTGGCATAGCTCCAGAGATCTGGATGATAGGCTACTGAGGTTCTGGTCCTGAGTCAACATCCCGTATGGCCCTTGGATGCCATCTGCCAGGGTCAAGCACTTCTATCCCTTCAGCTCCAGCTGGAGGAAGTGTACTAATGTTGTCCTCCAAAGACTGGTGACATCACCTGCCAAGATTGAATCCAGGAAAAAGGACTATTGGCTGTACCCAATAGAGACCTGAGGTCACTCTTTTTCTGGAGAAGCTATAAACACTCATGATCATTGAACTGGTTAGTTTTGGAACAAGGGCCAATTTTCCCCAACTCACGGCTTAGGCAGGTGTCACCTCAAAGAAAGACCTCCTTGTCAGGTTCTCAGGCAACTGGTAGCTGCTGAGCTAGGGGGAGGTGTGCACTAGCACCCCTCCCACACCTCTGTGCCACTCACAATGGAGGGCTGACTTGATTTGCATTCCTAAAGCCTGCTGGCCCCATTCTGCTAAGCTCAGATCTGGTGGTGGTCGGGGGGACGGTTTTTTTTCCTTAGGGACCCTCCATCAGACTCTGGCAGTGTGGAGCTAGGGGAAAGGTAACAGTTCTCTCCCCTCCCAAGTTCTGGTGCCAACCCAAGCAGAGGGTTGCCTTGTTTTATTGATTTCAGAGAGGAAGGGGGAGAGAGAGAAACATCATTGATGAGAATCACAGATGGGCCACCTCCTGCACCCCCCCTAATGGGGATTGAGCCTACGACCCAGGTATGTGCCCTTGACCAGAATTGAACTGGGGACCCTTCAGTCCGCAGGCTGACGCTCTGTCCACTGAACCAAACTGGCCAAGGGGCCTTGATCTATTCCTCCAAGCCCTGCTGGCACTGTACTACTGGTGCAGCCTTGTAGGGGACAGGAAACAACTCTGAACTGGGGCACTGGTGTGACCACTAGGAGCCTCCTGTTGGGGACTCTGGTGGTGCACTAGGGGAAGGCTAGGAGCTCACTTCCCTCTCAAGAGCTGAGGGCCAGCGCCACACCCATCAGAGGGCTGCTTTGATCTGTTCCTCCAAGTCCTGCTGGGGGTAATGGAGCAGGGAGCATAGCTTGGAACTCCAGCTTTGGAATGTGGCTCTGTAGGGGTCTCGGAAGGCGGAGCTGTGGAGTTAGGGAGAGGACTTGTACAGCTTTCTCTCCTCAGGGGCTAGCACCACCACTGATGGAAGACTGCCTTGATCAGTTTTCATAGCCCTGCTGGCCCTATGCTGCTAGGCTCAGTTTTGACGAGGGAGGAGGCTTTGCTCAGAGCCAGGACATTCAGAATCCACCTACCTCACAGGTTCCAGTCCAGGGCTTGAGCAGGAGTGGCTACAGAGCTAAATGGAAAATGCAGCTCAACCCTTCCTGTGGTACAGTTGGTGACACTCGCAAAAGAAGGCTTTCTTGATCTGTTTGCTTAAGACCCTGTGACCCCCATCCTGTCCTGCTGAGCTTGTTCCTTCAGTGAGGAAATCTGGCTACACCCAAACTGAACCTGTGGTGCACTCCTGGGAGAGCTAGAGTTGGAGACTGGCAGAGTCTGATGAATGGCTCTGGAGTAGGGGCACATTTTCCCCATTTGAGTGTCAAACTATGCTGCCCCAAACTAGTGGACCCACTAGCCCTGTCTGCCCAAACCGGTTGCTCCACTTTACTGAGCTTGCACCTGTGAAAGGGTCAGTGTGGTGTGGCCAGATTGGGCCTACTCAACAGCTTTCCCGCATAAGACTAGGAGTCCAAGCAACAGAAGGCGAGCTGAGTAGCCAACATGTGGATGTTGAGCTCACAGTGCATGGTCTTTTATTGATGTGCCATTATATCAGAGCTCCAGGAAGCTGACCTGTCTACACAGATTGACCCTTCCCATGCAAAACAGATCCAGTAGATGAAGACACACAGAGTGGACAGCATGCTAGTTTACATGCTGTGGGTGTGGTTGAGAGAGCCAACCTGAGGGTTGATCCCACCCACAAATAGGTCAACAGCATTTAAGACCCAGTTACAACAGGGAGGCCCAAATAACCCACAAAAGAGAGATTCCTAGAGCACCCAGCTTTGGAGATCAAGGAGATTGCACCACTGGGTCCCACAGGACACCTACTACAGAAGGCACCTAAGTAAGACTGTGAGTGGTAGCAGTTTTATCTACATAGAAACAAAAAGAGACAGCCAATATTGGGAGACAAATGAACAGGCCCCAAATAATAATTAAAAACACAGGAAGGATCTCTGTAAAAAG
Organism: Myotis davidii; assembly: GCF_000327345.1. NCBI lineage: Eukaryota > Metazoa > Chordata > Mammalia > Chiroptera > Vespertilionidae > Myotis > Myotis davidii. The sequence goes on along the minus strand of NW_006299603.1, from coordinate 280,500 downwards.
AGCTAAATGAAAAGGAGGCAACCAATTCATCAGAAACAGAGCTCAAAGTAATGGCTGTAAAGATGCTCAACAGCTTGGAAAAACCCCCACAAACACATAGAAAACATGGAAAACAGGTGGCAATAGAGACTACCATAGTTGAAATTTAAAAAAATACACTGTGAGGAATAAACAGGCTTGATGGAGCAGAAGATCAAATCAGTGATTGGGAAGATAAGATAGAAAAAAATCACCTAGTCAGAGCAGGAAAAAAAAAAAAAGAACAAGGATATCTAACCTTACAACTAAATAATTAGAATGAGCCCAGCCAGTGTGGCTCAGTAGTTGAGTGTTGACCTATTAACCAGGAGATCACGGTTCTATTCCTGGTCAGGGCACGTGCCCCGGTTGTGGGCTCAATTCCCACTAGGGGGAGTGCAGGAGGCAGCCAATCAATGATTCTCATCATTGATATTTCTATCTCCCTCTCCCTTCTCTGAAATAGGTAAAAATATATTTTTAAAAATTTAAAAATAATTAGAAAAGCTCAGAGGAAGTAGAAGAAAGGAAATAGTAAAAATCAGAGTGGAAATAAATGACACAGAGACTAAAATAACAATACAAAATATCAATGAAACCAAGAACTGGGTTTTCAAAAAGATAAACAAGATTGATGAACCTTTAGCCAGACTTACCAAGAAACAAAGAGAGAGGACCCCAACAAATAAAATCAGAAATGTAAGAGGTGAAGTAAAAATTGACATCATCAAAATACTGATATTTCTATCTCCCTCTCCCTTCTCTGAAATAGGTAAAAATATATTTTTAAAAATTTAAAAATAATTAGAAAAGCTCAGAGGAAGTAGAAGAAAGGAAATAGTAAAAATCAGAGTGGAAATAAATGACACAGAGACTAAAATAACAATACAAAATATCAATGAAACCAAGAACTGGGTTGTCAAAAAGATAAACAAGATTGATGAACCTTTAGCCAGACTTACCAAGAAACAAAGAGAGAGGACCCCAACAAATAAAATCAGAAATGTAAGAGGTGAAGGAAAAATTGACAGCATCAAAATACAAAGGATTGTAAGAAAATATGATGAACAGCTATATGGACAACATGGGTGAATGGAAAATTCCTAAAAACATACAATCTTCCAAAACTCAAACAGGAGGAATCAGAAAACCTGAATAGGCTGATAATAACTAATGAAACCGAAGCAGGAATAATAATAATAAAACCCTCCCAGCAAACAAAAGTCCTAAACTGGATGGATTTAAATGCTAGGTTTACCAAACATTCAAAGAAGACTAACACTTCTCCTCAAACTCCACCAAAAAAAAAGGCCCGGATGGCTTCATAGGGGAGATTTTTCCGAACATTCAAAGAAGAACTAACACCTATACTCCTCAAACTATTTCAGAAAATCCAAGAGGAAAGAACACTTCCAAACTCTTTTTATAAGGCCAGCATTATCCTAATTCCAAAACCAGATACAGACACTACAAAGGAAAAAACTACAGGCCAATATTCTTGGTGAATATAGATACAGAATTAAAATGACAATAAATAAGTACCTACCAATAATAACCTTAAATGTAATTGGATTAAATGCTCCAATCAAAAGACATAGGGTATCTGAATGGATACAAACACATGACCCAATTATATGCTGTCTACAAGACATCCGCCTTAGGACAAAAGACTCACACAGGATGAGTGTGAAGTG
>NW_006299603.1:275668-278759 GCF_000327345.1 Myotis davidii | reverse complement strand
CCCCCCCCCCCCCCCAGACAAATAGAAATGGAAAAAAAAAAAAGCTGGTGTGGCAATACTCATATCTGACAAAATGACACAGCACTAATAAAGAACACATTGGAAGGAATACACAGCAAATTAGGGGAAGCTGAGGATTGGATTAGTGAATTAGAAGTCAGGGTAGAAAGAAAATGAAGGCCATCACAAGAGACAGTAAAGGCCACTTCATAATACTAAAGGGGTCGATACAACAAAAGAATATGACCCTGGTAAACATATGCACCCAATATAGGAGCACCTAAATATATTTTTTAAAATTTCTAAAGGACTTTAAGGGAGAGATTGACAGCAATACAGTCATAGTAGAGGACTTTAACACCCTCCTGATTTCATTGGATAGATCTTCCAGACAAAAAATCAGTAAGGAAATAGTGACTCTAAATGACAAACTGGATGAGATGGATTTAATTGATGTTTAGAGAACATTTCACCCCAAAGCTGCAGAATATACATTCTTCTCAAGTGGACATGGGTTAGGACACAAACCAAGTCTCTACAAGTTCAAGAAGATTGAAATCATATCAAGTTTCTTCTCAGACCACAATGGAATGAAATTAGAAGTCAACTACAGTAAAAACACTCAAAAACATTCAAACACATGGAGGTTAAATAGCATGCAATTAAACAATGAATGAGTTACCAATGAGATCAAGAAACAAATAAAAAAACTTCCTGGAAACAAGTGAAAACACATAAAACCCCAAAGTTTCTGGGACATAGCAAGAGCAGTCTTGAGAGGGAAGTTCATAGCATTACAGGCTTACCTCAAAAAATAAGGAAACTTAATAATAAACTATTTAACCCTACAACTTAAAGAATTAGAAAGAGAACAACAAGAAAAGCCCAGAGTAAGTAGAAGGAAGGAAACAATAAAAATTAGAGCAGAAAAAATTACATAGAGGCTAAAAAACAAAAAACAAAAACACACACACAAAAGTCAATGAAACCATAACCTGGTTCTTTGAAAAGAAAAACAAGATTAATGAACTTTTAGCCAGACTCAGCAAGAAACAGGACACAAATAAAATCAGAAATGAAAGTGGTAAAGTAACAACTGACACCACAGAAATGCAAAGGATTGTAAGAAAATACTATGAACAACTAACTATATGCCAATGAGCTGGACAATGTGGAGGAAATGGACAGATTCCTAGAAAAATACAATCTCCCAAAACTAAATCAGGAAGAAACAGAAAACCCGAATAGGTCAATAACAACTGAGTAAATAGAACCAGTAATAATAATAAAAAAAAACCTGCCAGTAGACAAAAGCCCTGGGCTGGATGGCTTCACAGGGGAGTTTTACCCAACACTCAAAGAAGAATAACACATATACCCCTCAAACTATTTAAAAAAGTTCAAGAAGAAGGAACACTTCCCAAGCTCTTTTTATGTGGCCAGCATTATCCTAATTCCAAAACCAAATAAAGACACTACAAATAAAAGTACAGGACACTATTGCTGCTGAACATGGATGCTAAAATCATGAACAAAATATTATCAAATTGGATTCAGCAATATATTAACAAGATCATACACCATAACCAAGTGGGATTTATTCTGGGGATACAAAGCTGGTACAAAATTAGCAAATCAATAAATGTGATACATCACGTAAACAAATTGAAAGGCAAAAATCACACAATCATGTCAATAGATGCAGAAAAAGCATTTGACAAAATCCAACACCCTTTTTTGATAAAATTCTCAACAAAGTGGGAATAGAAGATCACATCTCACATAATAAAAGCCATATATGGCAAACCTACAGCCATCATCATACTCAATGGGCAAAAACCATTTCTCCTAAGAACAAGAACAAGATAGGGATGTCCACTTTCACCACTCTATTCAACAAAGTAGTGGAAATATTAGCCATAATGATCAGACTGGAAGAAGAAATAAAAAGCATCCAAATTGGAAAGGAGGAAATAAAACTCTCATTATTTTTATAGGACATGATATTGAACATAGGGAACCCTAAAGACCACTACAAATTGCTAGATTTAATAAATGAATGTGGCAATATAGCAGGATACAAAATCAACACCCAGAAATTGATGGCATTTTTATATACCAATAATGAATTCTCAGAAAGAGAAACTAAGCAAATAATCTTTACCATTGCAACAAAAGAATTAAGATACTTAGGAATAAACTTAACCAAGGAAGTAAAATACTTGTACTCTGAAAACTACAGGATGTTGAAAAAAGAGATAGAGGAAGATATAAACAAGTGGAAGAATATACTGTGTTCATGGATTGGTAGAATCAACAATAAAATGTCCATACTATCCAAAGGAATCTACAGATTAAATGCAATCTTTATTAAAATACCAACAGCAGCCCTGGCTGATTTGACTCAATGGATAGAGCATCGGCCTGCGGACTGAAAGATCCCAGGTTCAATTCCGGTGAAGGGCATGTACCTTGGTTGCGGGCACATCCCCAGTAGAAGGTGTGCAGGAGGCAGCTGATTGATGTTTCTCTCTCATCGATGTTTCACAGATCTAGAACAAATATTACAAAAATTTATATACAACAAAAAGGACCCAGAATAGCCACAGCAATTTTGAGAAAGAAGAAGATAATTGGAGGGATCACAATACCAGATATCAAGTTATACCATAAAGCCACTGTAATCAAAACAGTGTGGTATTGGCACAAGACCAGGCATATAGATAAAAGCAATAGAACAGAGACCACAGAAATTGGCCCAAACCACTATGCTCAATTAATATTTGGCAAAGAAGGAAAGAGCATAAATGGAGTTAAGAAAGTCTCTTCAATAAATGGTGTTGGGAACATTGAACAGATACATGCAAAAAAAAAAATATCATCAAACTAGACCACCAACTTACATCATACACAAGAATAAACTCAAAATGGATAAAAGACTTAAATGTATGTCATCCTATATAATAAAAACCCTAGAATACATAGGCAGCATAATCTCAGACATCTCTTGTAGTAATATGTTTGTTGACACATCTCCTAGGGCAATGGTAACTAAGGAGAAAACAAACAAATGGGACCACATCAAACACAC
>NW_006299603.1:270851-275490 GCF_000327345.1 Myotis davidii | reverse complement strand
TTTGTACAGTGGTTGGGAAATAAAGTTTTATTGGAACTGAGCCAAGTCATCCTATATACTAAAAGGCTAATATACAAATTGACCAAATGGCGGAACAACTGGGTCACTATGATGTGTACTGACCACCAGGGGGCAGATGCTCAATGCAGGAGCTGCCCCCTGGTGGTCAGTGCGCTCCCAAAGGGGGAGCTCTGCTCAGCCACAAGCCAGGCTGATGGCTGCCAGCACAGTGCCAGCACAACCCATGCAGCGCTAAGGATGTCCAACTGCAGCTTAGGTCTGCTCCCGCTGGCAAGTGGACATCCCCTGAGGGCTCCCAGGCTGCCAGAGGGATGTCTGACTGCCAGCTTAGGCCTGACCCCCCTGGGGAGTGGGCCTAAGCCAGCAGGTGGACATCCCCTGAGGGGTCCCAGACTGCGAGAGGGCACAGGCCGAGCTGAGGGGCCCTCCTGATTGCACAATTTTTTGTGCACCGGGCCTCTAGTGAAACTCAGGGGGGCGTGTCCCCTCAGCCCGGCCTGCGCCTTCTCACAGTCTGGGAGCCCTTAGGGGATGTCTGACTGCTGCGACGGTGGGAGAGGCTCCCACTACCGCTGGTGTGCTCGCCAGCTGTGAGCCTGGCTTCTGGCTGAGTGGCGCTCCCCCTATGGGAGCACGCTGACCACCAGAGGGCAGCTCCTGCATTGAGTGTCTGCCCTCTGGTGGTCAGTGTGCATCATAATGACTGGTTGTTCCACCATTTGGTCGATTTGCATATTAGCCTTTTATTATATAGGAGAATATATATATATGTATATATATTTTAAGGTCTCCACAGGGTGGGCTTAATAAACATGGCCACCACACAGATGAGGGTGGACATGGAGGCAGGAGTGTGTGCTAACAAAACCTCCCCCCAGTGGGTGCTTGGCCCCCCTCCAGGGGCAGCACAGCAGCGAGCTAGGAGGCTGGGCTGGCCCTGCCCTAGGTGACCCCACAGCAGGTTCCACCCCAAACCGTCAGCACACGTCTCTGCCGCATGCCCCACACGAGAGCATCTTAAATATAAATATAAATACATTTCATCTGAACTGTCGGCAATCACGTTAAAGACTGGCCACTTCTCTTCACATTGACTTCACAGTAACGGCTGCAGAGGACAAGGGATCCAGTGTTGAGAGCTCAGGGCCATATCCCACCCCAGAAAGTACATTTCTCTCCCGAAACCCCGGGGAAACCAGGCCCTGCCCTCCCCGGGGCTCCTCGCTGCTGGCAGGGCTTGCATGAGCACACACACATACACACACATATACACATACATGTACACCCCCACACGTGCTCACCTCCCCCCGCCCCCCACACACACAGGGGAACTGATCACGGAGCACTTCACGTCCAGTGGGCAGTCAGTCACACTGGCGTTTCCGAAGGTGAGAGGCTGGAGGCAGGGCAGTCAGAAGCAGGGATCTCCTTCCCCCAGTTGCCTGGTCCCCACGTGGTCCAGGGCCTCCAGCCCTAGGTGTCAGCAGAGGCCAGCCACAGGGGGAGCCACACGGGGAGCCACAGGGGGAGCCACAAGGGCACCGAGGGCCAGCATGGGCGGGCTCTCTGTCCATCTGCTGGGAAGGTTCTTCCACTTGAGACCAGGAAGACGAATAAATAGGACATCAAGTGTTGCTAGGGGGAGGTGTTACAGAAAAACTGGAGAAGAACCAAGCAACACTCTGAGGTTTGGAGTTACACTTTATTCACCGCGGTGGGCTTAGGGAAATGAATCCAAATTCTAAGCGAAGCTACAAGCAGAACTTCCCTTTTCATGGAAGAGCCGGCCCTTTGTGCACTTGCTGGCGGCCTTGAAAACTACACAGTTCTACCCAATTAAAAAATGCACCTGGCATGGCATTGGGTGTATCTAGTCTCTGGTCTACAAGGTCAGACAGCTAAGTTCATCTCCCCCATTATTCAAGCAGGCTAGAAAGCAAAGTTATTTTTTCAGAATAAGAGGCCGTCTAAAGAATAGCAGAGAATTCCAAACAGTAGTTTTACAAAATAGGGGTTTGCCTTCTCAGAGGGAAAATAACTTAAAGCTGCTGGACTGTGCTCGTGCCACATCCAGTCACAACAGCAGCCCTGCGGTCTAGGAACCAGGAGTCCAGGCAGCTCTTACCGCCTGCAGAACCCCTGAGCCTGGGGCTGCCGCCCCGGCCACAGCCAGGGGTTCCAGCAGCAGGATTTGCTCAGCGAGGGGCTGTGCATGCGGTGGGGGCTGGGACTCTGCCCCAGGCCAGCAGCCTGCCCACCCTGCCCATGCACTGCCCCTGGTGGGGAGCAGCCTCGGCCCCTCTCTGTGCTCTGGAAGTGACCTGCCGTCTTTATGTATTTTGAATATTAACCTTTTGTCAGAGTTGTGTACAAATATCTTCTTTTACTAGTATTTGGTTGGTGGTTGTGGGAACCATGCCAGAGTCGCTGGATAGTCAAGGTAACTCAGAGTGTGAAAGGCCTTGTTAATTGTACGTGGGACGGCGAAGGCCACTCTGCACATGGGAATCAATCAGAATGTCGAAGAACTATGTGCAGGTGCACAACAATGTCACTACTTGGAAAGAAGCCTCTTTTGTCTAAATAGTATAATGCATGTTAACCAGCCAGTGTGCTGGAGAGAAGAAAAGGCAGGCACAGAGGATGTAGCTACTATGTGAGGCTGGAGAGGTAGGAGAAGCTGCTGAGGCAGAGAGCTCAGGTGCCGCTACTATGTGAGGCAGTGAGTCTAGGGGGCAGCGTGTAGCTGCTCAAATAATAGCTGTGGGAGCAGAGGCTGCTGCTGCTTTTGTGGGAAAGATGTATTTGTTCACCAGCCAGTGTGCGGCTGCCTGTATAAAACTTTCCTGTGAAAAACTCTTTTGTCTGATGGCTATACGACCACTGGCTTCTACAATAAAGACTCCTTCTTACACACCCACAACTTCTCATGGCTTCTCCATCTAAGACCTGGCATCCAAGAAGGTCCAGCCCCTGGCAGAGGGGCTGGGACCCAACAGTTAGTGTAGCGAGCAGGGTTCGGGAAGGAACCTGCCCTGACACTTGGTGTACTCGAGCAGAACTCAGAAGAATCCACGGACTCAGAGCGGCTGTGCTCTTGCTGCTGTGACAGTTGCCCCTTTGTTTTGACAGTTATTTTGCTGTGCAGAGGTTTTAAGTTTGACATAGTCTCATTCATTTATTTTTGCCTTTACTTCCCTTGTCTTTGGAATCAAATCTGTAAAATCTTCTTTAAGACCAAGGTCCATAAATTTAGTACCTATGTTTTCTTCTATGTAATTTATTGTTTCAGAGCTTATATTTAGTTTTCCAATACCCTTTAAGTTAATTTTTTTGTATGGGACAAACTGTAGTCTAGTATCAGTCTTTCCATGTGGCTTCCAAAATTTCCAAGCACCATTCACTGAAGAGGATATCTTTTCCATTATATGCTTTTTCCTTTGTCAGAAATTATTTTCCATATAAATGTGAGTTTATTTTTGAGCTATCAATCCTATTCCATTGGTCCGTGTGTCTGTTTTTCTGCTGATACCATGCTGTTTAGATTATCGTTGTTTTGTAGAAAAAAATTTAAGTTTATTGGCAAAACCATAGCGGTTACAAGTGTACAACTCAATGAAGCATGATCTGCACACTGCATCATGTGCCCATCGCTCCAAGCAAAGCCTTTCCGTCCCCATTTCACCGCCCTTTGCCCTCCTTCACCTGACCCCCTTCATTCTTCACCTCTGGTTATCAGCACACTGTGGTCTGGGGCTATGTGTTCTATATATTGCTTAATCACTACCTTTTTTCATCCAGCCCACAACACCCTCCCCGCTGACAGCTGTCAGTCTGTTCCACGTATCCATGCCTCTGTGTTTATTTTGTTTGTCAGTTTATTTTGTTCATTAGATTCTACATATAAGTGAGATCATGTGGTATTTTTCTTTCTCTGACTGGCTTATTTCACTTAGCATACTAATAATTTCCAGGTTCATCCATGCTGTCGCAAAAGGTAAGATTTCCTTTTTTTAAACCATTGCTTAGTATTCCCTGGTGTAGATGTACCAGAGCTATTCTAGCCACTCATCTACTGATGGGCACTTGGGCTGTTTCCAGATCTTGGCTATTGGAAATAATGCTGCTATGAACATAGGGGTGCATACATTAATTCTGATTGGTGTTTCTAGTTTCTTTGGATATATTCCTAGAAGTAGGATCACTGGGTCAAAAGGCAGTTCCATTTTTAATTTTTTTTTCTCTATACTACTTTCCACAGTGGCTGCAGAGTCTGCATTCCCACCAACAGTGCAGGAGGGTTCCCTTTTCTCTACATCCTCTTCAACACTTGTTGTTGGCATACAAATCAATGCAACAGAATAGAGACCCAGAAATAAACCCATACCTTATGGTCAATTAATATTTGACAAAGGAAGCAAGAACATACAGTGGGGTAAAGACAGTCTATTCCAGTGATGGCGAATCTTTTGAGCTCAGCATGTCAACATTTTGAAAAACCCTAACTTAACTCTGGTGCCGTGTCACATATAGAAATTTTTTGATATTTGCAACCATAATAAAACAAAGATTTATATCTTTCCCTGGCCTCCCTGCTCACAAAAGCCTCCGCAGGGTA
>NW_006299603.1:249127-270374 GCF_000327345.1 Myotis davidii | reverse complement strand
GGAGAGAGCAGCTATGGCGGCTCTCAGTTCCGTCCCTAGGGACTCTGCCTCACAGAGTCCCAGCAACCGCTGCAAACCTCGGAGAGAAAGCTGTCCTTGAGTTCCGACCGAGGCCAGACAGCCCCGCTTCTCCCGTTTGAGTCTGCGTCCCTAGCGACTCGCCCTGATCTGGAGCTCAGAGTCTGAAGCTTCCTCCGGATTGTAAACACAGCCGCGTCCTCCGCGCGCGCCGCCAGCCCCGCTCCGTGCGCACTCCGTACCTCAGAATTTCACTTCAGCACTGCGCCTCCTCTGAGTCTGGATATGATATTCTCTTTACTCCTAGTTGTAGAGTTTCCACTCAGCCAGCCCTCCTGTGTTTCTGGATGTTGTCCCTTCCCTGTTTCAAGCTTAATTTGAATTGGTTGTTCAAGGCAGCAATCTCCGGCGTTAACCTATGCCGCCATCTTCGGTTCTCCCTGGCACAGCAGCAAGTGGCAGAGAGCCCATTTTTAATTTTTGAGGAAACTCCATACCGTCTTCCACAGTGACTGCACCAATCTGCATTCTCACAGCAGTTCACAAGAGTTCCTTTTCTCCACATCCTCTGCACAACTCGTTGTTAGTAAATTTATTGATTGTAGCCATTCTGATAGGTCATATCTCATTGTGGTTTTAACTTTCATCTCTCTGATGGTTAGTGACATTGAACATTTTTTCACATGTCTTTTTTCCATCTCTATGTTCTCTTTGGTCATCTGTATGTCCATTTTTAATTGGATTTTTTGTCTGTCTGGTGTTGAGTTGTATGTTATTTATATATTTTATAAATCAATTCCTTATCAGATGTATCATTGGCAATTATGTTCTCCCATTGAGTGGGCTCCCTTTTTATTTTGTTGGTGGTTTTCTTTGCTGTGCAGAAGCATTTTAGTTTGATATAGCCCCATATGTTTATGTAGTCCCTTTGTTTCCCTTGCCCTAGGATATGTATTGGCAAAACTATTGCTATGAGAGATGTCTGAGATTTTACTCCCTATGTTTTCTTCCAGGATTTTTATGGTTTTGTGACTTAACTTTAAGTCACATCTATTCAGAGTTTATTCTTGTGTATAATGTAAGTTGGTGGTCTAGTTTTATATTTTTGCCTGTTTCTGCCCAATTTTCCAAACACCATTCATTGAAGAGACTGTGTTTATTTCAGGACATGCTATTGCCTTCTTGGTCAAATAGTAATTGACCATAGAGACATGGGTTTATTTCTGGGCCCTCTGTTCTGTTCCATTGACCTACATGCATGTTTGTTTTTTCAAAAATATATTTTATTAATTTTTTACAGAGAGGAAGGGAGAGGGACAGAGAGTTAGAAACCGATGAGAGAGAAACATCGATCAGCTGCCTCCTGCACACCTTCTACTGGGGATGTGCCCGCAACCCAGGTACATGCCCTTGACCGGAATCGAACCTGGGACCTTTCAGTCCGCAGGCTGACTCTCTATCCACAGAGCCAAACTGGTTATGGCCATGTTTTTATGCCAGTACCAGGCTGTTTTGATTTTTGTTTGGTATTTGTTATTATGATCCCTCCAACTTTGTTCTTTTTCTCAAGATTGCTGCCGATATTTGGGGTCTCCTTTGGTTCTGTATGTTTTTGGAATATTTGTTGTAGATCTGTGAAATATGCCATTGGTATTCTAATAGGAATTGGGTTGACTCTATAGTTTGCTTTGGGTAGTATGAACATTATAATGATGTTAATTCTTCCAGTCCATGAACACTCTATATGTTTCCATTTATTTGTATATTTCTCAATTTATTTCTTCAGAGTTCTATAGTTTTCTGAGGACAGATTTTTTCTTCCTTGGTTTAACTTACTCCTAGGTACCTTATTTTTGTTGTCGCTGCAATAGTAAATGAGGTTGATTTTTCAGTTTCTCTTCCTCATAGTTCATTATTGGTGTATAAAAATGCCACCAATTTCTAAGTGTTAATTTTGTATCTTTCTACTATGTCAAATTCATGTATTAGATCCAATATTTTTTTTTTGGTGGAGTCTTTAGGATTCTATGTATAATATCATGTGTTTCGAAAATAATGGCAGTGTTATTTTCTCCTTTCCAATTTTGATGCCTTTTATTTCTTCTTCTTGTCTGATCACTGTGGCTAAGACTTCTAGTACTATGTTGAATAACAGTGGTGAAAGCTGACATCCTGTCTTGTTCTTAATTTTAGGGAACTCACTTTTAGTTTTTGCCCATTGAGTATAGTGTTGGTTGTAGGTTTTCTATATATGGCCTTTATTATGTTGAGGTATGGTTTTTCTCTTCTCATTTTGCTCTGATGCCAGACAATCCAGTTCCTCCCCATATGTCCCTGGATCCCCCTAACCCACTGCCCCAGTGCTGAAGCTCAGTGGGAGCAGGTGAATAAGTTAATGCATTGGCCCTTTAAGAGGAACTGTGTGGGTCTTCAGCAGCCTCCTTGTTACTCAGCCACTATCCTCGCTGGTTTTCACAGCCCAAAGTTATGGGGACTTCTCTTCCCAGGTCTGGGGCCCTCTGCTGGGGGTCTGGTGTGGGGTTGGGCCCCTTGCTCCTCACAGGAGGCCTCCACAGCCTAGATATCCCTTCTAATTAAAAACATGCCACATGTGGGTGTCTGACCAGCCTGCTCTGCACCTCCATCCCTCCTACCAGTCTCACTGTGCTTTCTTCTTTACCTCTCTAGTTGTAGGACTTCCATTCAGCTGGCTTTCAGGCAGTTCTGAATGATGGTTGTTCTGTATTTTAGTTGTAACTTTGATGTGGTTATTGGCTGTAGAGATTACCTACGCCACCATCTTGATTCTCCCTTAAGAATTCTTTTTATTTCAAGGAATTGGAGGTAACAGTATGGTAAAGTTTGTAAAACTCTTTCAGGATTCACCTAGCAAGTGTTGGCAAAGGACACAAGATAATTAAATCTCCTGTATTCTATTTCATTTAAGAGTTCTGTAAACTGGTGATAATTCAGAACATTTTTATGTATACATTCAGTGATTTTAAAGACTGTCTGAAACATTTTTCACAGGAGAGGGGGTTCTTCAGAAAACTAAGCAAAAATACTTTCAGTGGAATAAGAAAAAAACATCTGCCTCTTGTTTTAAAATGCCAATAAATCCTTATATTTGACCTACTATAGTTTGAGTACCCTTCATTGTGATAAAAATTATTGGATTATATTTAGCCTAACTATTTATTTGAGGGATACCAATGGCATGAGTTTAACTTTTGAGTTGAGTTGACTTTTCTTTATATACTAGAGGCCCGGTGCACAAAATTTGTGCATGGGGGATATCCCTCAGCCCGGCCTGCACCCTCTCCAGTCTGGAACATCTCTCTCACAATCCGGGACCGCCAGCTCCTAACTGCTCGCCTGCCTGCCTGCCTGATCACCCCTAACCACCTCTGCCTGCCTGCCTGATCATCCCTAACTGCCTCTGCCTGCCTGATTGCTGCCTAACTGCTCCCCTGCCGGCCTGATCGCTCCCAACTGCCCTCTGGTGTGGGGCTTGGCCCCCTTGCTCCTCACAGGAGGCCTCCACAGCCTAGATCACCCCTAACTGCCTCTGCCTGCCAGCCTGATCACCCCCTAGCTGCTCCCCTGCTGGCCTGATCGCCGCCTAACCACCCCGCTGCTGGCCAGATCATCCCCACTGCCCTCCCCTGCTGGCCTGATTGCCCTTAACTGCCTCTGCCTCGGCCCCCATCATGGTGGCTTTGTCCGGAAGGAAGTCGGACGTCTGGAAGATGTCCGGTGGACCTGGCCTAATTAGCATATTACCCTTTTATTAGTATAGATTTGGAAGTCCTTTGAGATAAGACATGTTAATTTGGTCAGTGTTCTTATATTGCATGGCTCATTTAAAGCTAAAGAAGAATACTTGCAATTTTCAAACTTTGCATCAATTGACATTTTATATCTTTAGAAAGTGTTTGTCTTTACATGCATTTGTTGATTGGCTTAATTGAACATCTTTTATTTTGTGTAAATAAAGAGTTTTACTCTTTTCCTCAGACCTCAGTGGGTTGTTGTTGTTTTTTTTTTAATAGTAGCTAAAAGTTAGAATAGCTGGGGGGAGGGGTGTGGGGGAGGGGAGGGAGAGCAGGGACAGGAATAAAAACTAAACTGGCTAAGGACAAAAAGCATGGAGGCAGGGGCCAGGATTCACACAGACTGCCTGAATTCCAATCTCCAGTGCGGCCCAGCTGAGCTACCAGAGGGTTCTAATGGCATTCGGGGGTGAGAACCACAAGAAGGCCTCCGACTTCAGACCATTTCTCCAGGGAGCTGGGAGCTGCTTTCCAACATGAAGGGAACAGGCCATCCTCAGTGCAGTGGGTGCACTGTGTTCACCCGCTGGTGGTGCCTCCATCACTCTCAGAGAGAGGCTTCCAGGTCTACGTGTTTGCCTCTATGCCCCCTATCACTGACCTCTGCTGCTGACTTTAGTTAACCTCTAGCTACTGCCCCATCTCCAACCCCCATGCATACCACCCTTGCTATAAAATGACACAGATCTAGTCAAAGTACATCTGAAATCTTCACCCTCCCTAATGAAATCCACACCCTGCCATTTCTACTTTGTGTCTAAAGCAATCACCTTGGGCTACCTTCTTGTCTTGCTTTCTAAGCATTTCATTGTGTGTGTACTCTTGGAAATGCCCTGGGATCTTCTCAGAGGCAGGGATTGACTTTGGTCCTGACCCATTTTATGTGAGGCTGGGTACACTCGTAAACCTTGCTGAATGAGACAATAAATGCACAACTATGTAAGAACTGAGAAATTAACAACATGAAAGAATACATAAGCCTCCCAAAATGCACGTTTAATTCAGAAAGGGAGATGGCTGGGCCCTTGTAGCTCAATAAAGCAGCTTCTCCAGAGATAAAACAAAGAAGATGGGAGTTGGGGGTCTGACCCATGCCCCATTTCTGATGGCTGATCTGCAATTTTTACTCCCGTTAGCAATTGGAAAACCCATGTAAGTTATTGTCTCTTTACAAAGGTCTGCTCGTATGCACTTCTTCATTTCAACAGCGATGTCTTTAAGACCTGCGAGAAACCATGAATGACACTTCCATTCTTCTCCTCCCTTTCGTCCCTCTTTCACACACCCCCTTACTGGGCTGGAATACAACATCCACCAGGCCACCCTGCATGTGAGTCTCTGCACAGCTGAGGCAATCAGCTGTCATGGTGTCCTCCATATGTGTGGCTTGCAAAACCTTCACAACTTTCTTAATCAAATACTCATGCAATTTCTAAACTTGGTTTAAGTAGATTTTTTCCAACCCATATTCCCACCTGCAGACCTAGCATTGTGTTTTTACAGACATTTTATGCAGGTGGCAGTAAGAACTTGTTTCTTCTCCGAGTTCTCAGTGACTTCATCAGAGCACTCTGCACTGCCGACTTCAGGACTTGGTGCATCTGTGTCAGGTATGTACACCCTTCCTGACTTTAAGGACCGAAATCTAATTTCCTTTTATTCTTGGTTCGCATTACCTTTTAAGAAACAACGACAGCCATACAAAAGCAAGTGCTTTGATGGTTCCTTGCCTTTCAAAGTGCCTCCAGGTACATCATTTCACACGGAGCACTCTGTGCTCTTGGTGATTTCTCTGCATCCTCTGGGTGCCATATTCAGTGACTGCTATTTTAATGTACAAACATAAGAATCCAAGATACCAATGGATATAACCAGCCCTTGTTAGATTATCTCACTAATAACAGACTTCAAGAAGGCTGAGCTGCCCTAACTGGTTTGGCTCAATGGATAGAGTGTCGGCCCACAGACTGAAGGATCCCAGGTTCGATTCCTGTCAAGGGCACATGCCTGGTTTGTGGGCTTGATCCCCAGTAAGGGGCATGCAGAAGGCAGCCGACAAATGATTCTCTCATCATTGATGTTTCTATCTCTCTCTCTTCCTCTCTGAAATTAATAAAAATATATTTTAAAAAATGTTAAAAAGAAAAGAAGGCTGAGTTCCTCAGCGAGAGAAAGGGAGAAGGTAAAGAAAAGCTATGAGAACAGCCTGGTGCTTAGGGAGCTCTGCTCTAGGAGCCCTTCTGTGCTCCTAACTTATTTCTAACGTGTCTTCAATTAACTTGGAATTCTGTGTTGGGTTTTCTCAAAGCAAGCATTGTAAATTATGTTTTATGATGATTTTGAGGAAAGGTTAATCATTATCTTTTTCCAAAGCTTTTACTTTGAAAATTAAACCTCCCTGAGGCAGGGCATAAATTATTCTTGTGCTAAAATAAACTAAGCAAAGTTTGCAGAGGATGAAGTTTCATTCAATGTGCTGAAAACCAGCTTCCTCAAAGCTAGCCGAGGGTTTGTTGATAAAAATACAAAAATTCAAAAAAAGAAAAAAGGAAAAAAGTACAGAAATTCATAAATGACTGAATGAGTGTGAGAAAGCCAATTAGACATATTTTGACTCAGATCACTGCAGTATCCTCATTCCTAAGAGGACAAAAGCTGATTTCTCCTCAACCCTCCCTTTAGGATGCGTGCCCCAAGTTGGTGACAGAGCGCCACTGTCCTGTGTCTACAGAACACCACATCCTTTCCAAGTACCTGTGTTTACGATGCCAGAGAATTCAACGCATTTCACTTTGTCTGCTGCGCACCACTTGAGCTTACTGTTGCACTTCCTTCCCATCACTGCGAAGCAGGTCGGGCACTTAAAGCCATTGGAGGTGAATTCATCCACATCTTTCTCCTCCAGGTCATTCATCTTAATCTCCCAGGAGACTTAAAAAAAGACAGAAAACTGGCTGGCTATTTGCCACTGGTAGGCAAATGTACCCATGCTCACAGAGCAGACTCACCAGCCCGATTCGGTATGTGACACTCAACTCTGGAGTTACTACAAAAATCACCCCCACCTCATGGAGGTTCCTTCCTGGGGAGGAAGCCAGACTAAAACAAACAAAGAAGAAAATACATGGTATGTCAGACGATGACAAACTCTAAAGAGAGAACTGGAACAGTAAGTATAGTAGGTGAAGGGTGTGGTTGCAGTTCACGGGGTGGTCAGGGAAGGCCCCACTGGAAGGGTGATTTCCAAACACTTGCACTGAGTACTTCAGTGTGACAAACAAAGGTCAAAGGACACGGCGTGCACAGGCTCTGAAACAGCCTGAGCCCCCTGCACTCTCTGTAATGCCTTCGTGAACTACGTCCTCCGATGCCCTCCTCATCCACGTGTCCCTACTACCAACCTGCCACGGAGGGAAAACACTGAGCTTGGCTGCTCCAGTGAAATATGTCCACAGAGTGTAGAGAACTATGGATAAAGAGGTGGAAATCTGTGGAAATGTAGGTAAAGGGGAAAAGAGAGTAAAAGTCATAGTATTTATCTGTAGAATTTTTCTTGGGCTCTGAAAAGGTGGTTTTGAATTATTTACTTTCCTCTAAGCAGAACCCCCCATCACTCCCTTGGGCTCCTCCAGTCCCACTGGTTGTATAATTAAGAACAAATAAATATAAATAAATTAAAACAGAGAAAGGAGAAGAAAAGATGGGTTTTAAAATTTGCTTTTACCCCTTAGAAAAAAGCCTGCATCAATGAAAGAAAAATACCACATGATCTCACTCATTTATGGATAATTAAGACCATTATTGCCGGGACCGGTTTGGCTCAGTGTAGCTCCAAATGAGCATTATCTTAATTTTACATAGCAAAAAATGTTACTTCAAAAAGAGCTGTCATTTGTCTAAAGTTATAAAGCTATTAAAGCAAAAAGCTTAGATTTGATCAGAACTATAAGAAACCACTGAAGCCGGAGGTGGGGTAAGAGATCAACCGAAGGACTTGTATGCATGCATATAAGCATAACCAATGGACACAAGCCACTGGGGGGTAGGGGAGGCTAGGGGAAGGTCAAGGGGAGAAAAAAAAGGAGACATATATAATACTCTTTGTAATACTTTAAGCAATAAAACAATTTAAAAAAAAGCCTGCAAAAATTCAAGCAAAAAATAGACATTTTACCAAAGAAGAAATACAAATGACCAACACCAGAGAAATGCAAATCAAAACCACAGTGAGCCTGGCTGGTGTTGCTCAGTGGTTGAGAGTCGACCTACGAGCCAGGAGGTCATGGTTCAATTCCCAGTCAGGGCACATTCCTGGCTTGTGGGCTCCATCCCAGTGGGGGCCGGGCAGGAGGTAGCCGATTGATGATTCTCTACCATTGATGTTTCTATCTCTCTCCCCCTTTCCCTTTCTCTCTGAAATCAATAAAAATGCAATTAAAAAATATAAAATTATTTTAAAAATTATTTTAAAGAACAACCAGAATGAAATAACACCTCACACCTGTCAGATGGTTATCATTAATAAATCAACAAACAACAAGCATTGGCCAGTATGTGGAGCAAAAGGAACCCTCATGCACTGTTGGTGGGAATGTAGATTGGTGCAGCCACCATAGAAAACAGCATGCAGATTCCTCAAAAAATTAAAAATGGAACTGCCTTATGACCCAGCAATTCCCCTTCTGGGTATTTAGCTGAAGGAAACAAAAACACTAATTTGAAGAGATATATGCAACCCTACATTCATTGCAGCATTATTTATAATAGCCAAGATATGGAACTAACCTAGGTGTCCATCGACAGAAGAAAGAATAAAAAAGCTGTGGTACACACCATGGAATATTCAGTCATAAAAAAGCAGAAAGTCCTGCCATTTGTGACAACATGGATGTATCTTGAAGCCATTATATTAAGTGAAATAAGTCAGACAGAGAAAGAAAAAAACTGTGTGATCCTCTAATATGTGAAATGTTAAAAAATAAAATAAAACCCAAACTCATAGAAAAAGATCAGGTTTTTGGTTACCAGAGAGGGGGATTTGTGGAAAGGTGAGCAAAAAGGTACAAACTTCCAGTTATAAGGTACATTAGTACTAGAAATGTACTGTACAGCACGATGTGATTGTAGTTAACACTGATATATAGGAAAGTTAAGAGAGTAGATCCTAAGAATTCTAATCACAGGGACTGTTTTTATTTTTTTTATTTTTTTTTGTATCTATATGAGATGATGGATGCTAACTAAACTTACCTTGGTAATTATTGGTGTATGTCAATATCCTATATAATAAAGAGGTGATATGCAAATTGACCCTCACTCCATCACACCATCATAAGATGGTTGTGCCCACAGCAGAGGCGGGGTTCCCATAATGAGCTATAACAAGCAATCTTCAGGGACCTGAGGCTGCATGGCACTGGGCCAGGCTGGGGACCTCAGGCTGCACACCCCTGGGGCTTGATGGGGGTGGGGCTGGCTGGGGCTGGATCTTGCCCAATGGGGGTGGGACCGGCCAGGTCTGGGTCTTGCACAATTTTGAGGTGCACGTGGGTGGGCAGGGACTTGAATCTGGGTCCCGCGGCATGCCCCACACTCTGTCAGGAGGAAGATTTTCATATACATTTTACTAATTTTCTTTTTAATCTCTGACACTTCTATTATAGAGAAAGAGCAAATAGCAATATTAAAATATTTCCTCTAATTAATTCCTTTTTAACGTGCACAAATTTCGTGCACCGGGCCACTAGTATCTCAATAAAACTGAAAAAGAAGGCGTATTATAGAAAAGCACTTAAGCAAGCTTCACTACAAATCATAACCACAAACCAAAAGCAAAGGAGAGCACTTCTGAGGAAACAAGTGGTCACCTGGTTAAGTGTGGGCACAGCACTTCATTCCCTGCCCATACAGTTGCCCTTGGGCAGCCCTCACACCCTTGGGTGCCCCCAGAAAATGGTACTTGAACTGAAAGGAAACTACTAGAGTATGAGCACTGTGCAGACTGACAGACCTCCCTGTCCTCCCAAGCCAACACCTGTCACAAACTCTCCTACGTCTCTACATATGTTATTGAAGAAAAAGTCTTTTTTTTTAAAGCTTTGATTTCTGTGAAAATGCAGAGCACCAGGGGAAGGTTAATAGCATTGCTCTCAGTTATTCACAGTGAAAAAAAATTATGATTTTCCCATCCTTCCTTGAAAATGAGCTATGATGTTAACATTCAGTGAGGCTGGCTTTAAGCTTGGGAGGTGGAAAGTTATGATGCAATGGGAAAGATAGGAACTGGAGAAAGGAGTGGAGGACTTGAAGGTTGACAGCTCCAGATAAACTTCCACATTTACCTACGGCCTGTTCCAAAATTCAATCAGTGATTTTCTGTAATCTTTTATTAGGTGAAGGAAGCAGAGGAGGAAATAAGTCAATACCGACCTGGAATTTCATATACAATTATGCTGACCTTTCTTATATGTATCCGGAATTCTAAACTAGCCCATAGTGAACTCTTAGTAAGGAATAACTATTTGCATTGGTCTAAGCAGTGCGGGATGAGTCCTTCCTATAAACAATTGAGAGGCTGGTGGAAGAGGGGATGGCATAAGGATATGCGCACAAGCAGTTAAAGCTGGTGGCCAATGGATGAGTGGACTATCCTGATGATGGAGGAGGTCACCCTGGGAGGAAACCTCAGGATGCCCTGGACAACCCCAGGAATTTAAAATGATTAAGTGGCACTAATGAAATGAGTGCTGCCCATAGCAGATGCAGAACATGGTACCCAGTGAGCAAGCAGGGATAGGGCAGGCTGTTACCACAGTCCCAACCCTCAGGGACATCACGAAGGAGAACCAGGGCCCATGATTCACCCCTCAGGGGTGAACATCTTCTCTCCTCCTTCCTTCCCCCAATATGAAGTGGTCCCTGGAGAAAAATTGAAAGCTACCCTCTAATAAAAATTTTCTAAATGCCAACCCTTTGCTGTGACCCATGTTCCTCCCAAGTGTAGCCCAAATGTCCATCAGTAGATGTGTGGATAAAAAAGTTGTGGTACATTTACACAATGGAATACTACTCGGCTGTAAAAAGGAAGGAAATGTTACCTTTGCGACAGCATGGATGGACCTGGAAAGCATTATGCTAAGTGAAATAAGCCAGTTGGAGAAAGACAAGTACCCTATGATTTCACTCACGTGGAATCTAATGAACACACTGAACTAACAAGCAAAGCTGAGACAGACTCATAGAGAGCAGGCTGACAGCTGTGTGTGTGTGTGGGGAGGGTGTTGAGGGGGGAGGGATTGATCAAAACAGAAAAAAAAGAGAGATAACTCTTGGAGAAGGACAGCAGTGTGGGGACTGCAGGGGTTGTGGGTTAGGGGAATTGAGGAGAGGTGGAGGAGGGTATCCTATATAATAAAAGCCTAATATGCTAAGTGTCTGGTCAACTGGTTGGCCGTTCAACCAATCAAAGAGTAATATGCTAATGATATGCTAAGGCCACTCAACCGCTCGCTATAACCTGCACTGACCACCAGGGGGCAGACGCTCCAACAAGTAGGTTAGCTTGCTGCTGGGGTCTGGCCAATGGGGACTGAGAGGGACTTGGGGGACATGCCCTGGAGCACCACGCCCTCCGCTGGCCCCATCCCCAATTGGCCCCCAACACTCCAATCGGGGGCAGGGCTGGCCAGCCAACTGCCTGTGGCCCCTTCCCCTGGCCGGCCCTGCCCCCATGGGCCCCCATGGGGAGGGCTGCGGGACCCCACCATGCTCCAATTCGTGCACTGGGTCTCCAGTAAAGGAGATAAACAGTAATGGACAGAGACTTGATTTGGGATGGTAAATACACAATACAGTGTACAGATGACATTTGTAGAATTGTGCACCTGAAACGTATAATTTTGCTAACCAGTGTCATCCCAATAAATTCAATAAAAAGGAAAAAAAATAAAATGTACTTAAAAAATAAATAGGCTGGAACTGATCCATATTCCTAGTCCTCCCAAAACTATGCTGGAGGTGAGGTGGGGCTCTGAGGGCTGGGCACAGAAGGGGAGCGGGACTGCGCGAATGAGGTTGCAGGATGTGGGGGAGCAGGGAAGTGGGAGAAATGGAGGATGCAGGGTGTGGGTGAGGATGCCTGGGCAGGATTTGGGTGTGCGGTGTGGGTGGGAGTGAAGGTGAGGGCAGGATACGGATGCGGGGTGTAGGGCGTGGGTGGCGATTCAGGCCGGGATGTGGGGTGCGGGTGGCCTCACGGACTCTCACCTGCAAGGAAGGGCGCCAGGAGGAGGCTGCAGGCCAGGAGCAGGTGTCCAGGAGCGGCGGGAAGCATGCTGTGGGTCGGTTCTCTGTGAGAGGCAGGGCGGGTCAGCCATGTCAAGGGCCCCCTCCCCACCCGCTGCCTCCCACCTGCGACCCTCCCGGCCTTCAGATCACGTGCGTGGCGAAGATCTCGGCCTCCACGGCACCTGAGCTCGAAGGTGCAGCCTGTGTGCCCCTTCACACAGGCTCTAGTGAGCTGGAAGACCACGTGGGTCTGGGCTGCGCTGCGTGGCTAGGCTGTGCACACCTGTACCTGAAAGCGCAACTGACAATAGGGTCCAGCCCGGCGAGTCCTGCAGTGGGCCGCAAGCACTGCGCGGCACTTCCCTATTGGTCCATCCCCAACGGTCCCGCCTCCTGTTCTGGCCAATGAGATGCCTCAGGCAGGGCTTATGTGACTGCAGAGAGTTAGCCTGGCTATTTCTACAGTTCAGAGAATTGGAAGCTCAGAGGAGGTGGGGTCCCTGTTTGTGGGGGTTCTCTGATGCTCACCCACCAAACCCCACTGAAGATGTCTTGCTGGGACCGAGCCTCTTCCCTGCCTGCCCTCAACATCTCTGAGAAGGCACCTACCTGCTGGACTCTGACCAGACCGCCACCGCCTCTGTGAGTGACCCATGCACCTACTGTGAGTGATTCCTACATCTGGGAGGAGAATGCTCTAACACGCTCACACCCCTCATCCAGCACCTGGAGAGTCAGGGGCCTGTGCAGTCACCATGCAGTTATGAATTTTGTGCTGGGAATATAAACGCGCTGTCATCATGTACTGAGTGCAAGGGTCAGAATTCTACCTGTTCTCCCACTGCTGTTTTCAGGCCGGGATATTGCAGCAACTGCAAAAACCCTACTTCTTTTTGGAAGCAACCTAAATATTTATTGAGAGATGAATTGACAATCAAAATGAGAATATATATAATATTTCATATATACACATACACATACACATATACATACACATATACATATATGAAATATTATAGAGCCTTAAAAATAACTAAATCCTGGCATATGTAACAACATGATGACCCTTGAGGGCATTATGCTAAGTGAGATTAGTTGGAAAAAACAAATACTGCATGATTCCTCATATATGAGATATTTAACATACTCTAACTCAGGAACAGAAAGTAGAATGGTGGTTCCAGGGGCTGGGGAGAGGGGAAAAGGAGAATTGTTCAATGGTTATACGTTTTAGGGATCAAATGCACCATGATGTGCAGTTACACTGCTGTATTGTACACTTAAAATTATTAACATGGGTAATTTTATCTTATGGTTTTTTTAAAATCACAATTTGAAAAACTCTACTCCTTTGACATTTATATATACTGCCATATTCTTTGTGACAGAGTCACCATCTACTAAGTTATTTTTGACCATTTAACCCGTGTTTTGACCCTTGGTTCATAACCTTTGTTGATGTCAGAACATACAAAACTATAGAGAAATTTATGAGTTTATCAGAGCCAAACTGAGGACGTACCCCAAAGCAAAATCTCAATGGGCTGAGAAAATGCTCCAGAGAATTTCAGTTTTGCAGTTGTTATTAAACATTTTGAATCAAAGGAGGGATGATTACATGAAACCCATTGTTGGTAGATTAAGGAAGTGGGGAAAAACAAGGCGGGGATATCTCTATGATTGGATAGAAGTAAAATGGAAAGATAAATATTTAATATTTACAGTAAATGAGGGTGGAATATAGGCAGCAGGATCATGTGCTCCCTTGAGGGATCTGGAAAAGAGGGCCACTGGCATTTCAAAGGTGTGTTCACCTAGATTCACTAGAACGATGAGCAGGGCTTACCGAAGACAAAGATGAACCTTTTATTATGGAAGCCATAGGCCTGGGGTGTGACTGCCCAGCATGGTCTTCCCAGTCAGGAATTCATAATCACATCACCCGGTGAGGTTACTTTCAGGCACTAAGCTTGTCGCACTTACTCCGTACCCGTTTTGTACATACCTTGCACTACAACACTGTGCAAAAGAGCTTCCTACAATGAAAAAAAAGTTCTATGCTTATGCTGACACAGCACTGTAGTGTGTTGAATGGTAGCCCCAAAGGTGTGTCCACCTTCTCATCCTTAGAACCTGTGGATATTACCTCATATGGCAAAAGGTGTGATTAAGTTCT
Source organism: Myotis davidii (assembly GCF_000327345.1). Classification (NCBI taxonomy): domain Eukaryota; kingdom Metazoa; phylum Chordata; class Mammalia; order Chiroptera; family Vespertilionidae; genus Myotis; species Myotis davidii. Next base: position 256,061 of record NW_006299603.1, on the reverse strand, counting down.
GGATGGGCCCTAAATGCAGTCACATGTTCCTTTGTAAGAGAGAAGCAGGGAAGTTTTGAACAGACACAAAAAGGAAAAGACACAGAGAAGAGGAGGGGCCAAGAGACCATGGAGACAGAGGTTGGAGTGATGCAGCCACAAGCAAAGGAATGTAAGAGGCAATGAAAAGATTCTCCCCCAGGCCTCTGGAGGGAGCATGGCCCTGCCAATACCTGACTTCAGAATTCTGGCCTCCAGAACATTGAGAGAATTCATTTCTGTTGTTTTGAGTCACTCAGTCTGTGGTAATTGGTTACAGCAGTCCTAGAAAGCGAATACAAGCAATCCACTTGGCTCTTGAGGTAACTGGAATGTGGCTAGACTGGGAAACTGAAATTTTAATCTTACCTAATTTTAATTAATTTAAACTTAATAGCTAAACCCTGGAGCTATCACATTGAGTTACTCTCCTCTGTCCTTCGCCTGCACTCCAGTGCCACACACAGAACAGAATTCCTAACTCTACACCTGTCCCTGAATGGGACCTGCCATTTACTCCGGCTTTAACTCCCACTCCCGGTCCCCTCAACATTCTCACTTTGCTCCCAGTGCAGCCCACCCTAGTCCAGGATTTTTCAACTTTTTTTCATTATACGGTAGTCCCTCTAATGAGCCTTTTAGAACTTCTTTCCTTCCTAATTGGCTCCTCCCATATAAAATTTTAATGCATACTGTTTATCTGTGAAGGGCAACACACCATTGTACTACTTAAGATTTCGACCTCCTCAAGCAAAACCAACCAATATAAAAACTTAAAATGTTTAGGACTCTGTTCAACATGGCAGAATAGAGACACTCTGAGATCTCTGCCTCCAATGATCTTATTAAGATTACAACTAAATTACAGAATAACCACCACTGAGAATCACTTGAATACAAGCTGAACAGAATTCCCACAACTAAAAGATAAAGAAGAAGCCACATCAACTGGTGGGAGCAGTGGAGACTTGGAAGGGCAGTTGACAATTAAAATTGTGGCAATTAAAAACTGGAAGGGCCAGCTCAGCTGTGGAGGTATCCCCTGAGGAGTGTGAGGCCCAGCTTGACACCTGGCTCCCCAGACCCAGGCGCTAGTGTCAGGAAGAGGAGTCACCATAACATCTGGCTCTGAAAATCAGCAGGGATTGCATCCCAGAGAGACAAAAGGCTATGGGAGACCCACACATTTTGCCCCTAAAAGACCAGCACACAAACTCACCTTAAGCATCAGGTCAGGGGCAGCAGCTCAAAAACCACCAGGGACCTATGGGGAGAAACTAACTTTAGAGTTAGGACAAGACAGGCAGGGGTTGGAGCAACTCTCTCTGGGGACAGAAGCACTGGCAGGCACCATTGTTCCTTTACGGAGCTTTACTTTTAGCCAGTCAGCCTGGCCCAGGTGTGTCAAATCTGTGCTCTCTATTACCCTGGATAACACCATTTGCACTGTCCTGGTGATTCTTTGAGGCCCCATTATCCCCCATCCAACTTGCTCACCCAGCCCCAGTCTCTTCCAGTGGCTCCTCCACAGAATCAGCCTGCATTATCTCATACTGCAGTTTCACTCCAAGGTCTGCAAAGCTCACATGAGTGCTGTCTGCTTTAGGCTTGCACTGAAGACTTTCTCAAAGGTCCACTAATACCATATAAGCGAAAAATTGACAAACTTCACACAAGTAGTGGCCAGCGTTGGCATACGTTGTAGCCCCAAGCTCAACATAAGGGGTGACCAGTCTCAACTTGCAGAGTACCTTCCATCAGGTGATCCCAAACCTGGCATAAACAGCAGCCAGAATTGGCCTCTAATGTAGCTCCAACTAGGCAGCCTCAATCCAAGCACCAATCATGAATGAAGTCAAGTTGCCCATGAAAATGTTCAAAGGCTGGCACTAGTGGCAGCTGACCTTTGCTTGCAGCATAGACTTTCCCAAGCACATCCAAGCTCAGCACAATCAGCAACCAAACAAAGATCACTTTGTTACTCCTACCAGGCAGCCCCACGCCTGGCACAAATGGTGACTAACCTCAATATTCTCAATAAACTTACGGGAAGAATATAGATGAATTCAGTGAGAACTTTAACAAAGAGATAGAAACCATCAAAAAGGAGACAGAACACATGAAAAGGGACCAATCAGAAATGAAGAATACAATAACTACAATGAAGAATACACTAAAAGGAATCAACAGCAGATTAGAAGAAGCAGAGGATTGCACCAGCAATCTAGAAGACAAGGTAATAAAAACAAATTGAAACAGCATAAAGAAAAAAATAAGAATTTAACAAACCTCTGGGACAACATCAAGTGTAACAACATCTGCATCATAGGGGTACCAGAAGGAGAAGAGAGAGATAACAAGGGGTGAAAAATCAATTTGAAGATTATACTTAAATGTTTGAGCAGTTGATGTACTTTTTTATATTCCATCATAATTATTCCTGACTTTAATGTATCATCTTTTCCCTCCATTTAACATCTGTTAGCTTCTAAGGTTTCAATCTGGATGGCAGATTAGGTGGACAGTGAACTCACCTCCTCCTATGAGCACATCAAAATTACAACTAAATTTTAGAACAAATGAACCTGAGAACCATTGTAAGACTAGCTGAAGAGAAGGCCTTTTTACTAAGGATATAAAGAAGAAGCTATGTCGAGACTTGTAGGAGGGCGGAAATGGACTGGCCCTACATCCACCTGTGGTGGTTGAGAATTGGGAAAGATATCTCAGCTGCAGGGGTTCCTCCCAGAAAAGCTAGAGATCCCAGCCCCACACTAGACTCCCCAGATCAAAGCACCAGTGACGGGAAGAGGAGCCCCACAACATCTGTCTGTGAAAATTAGAGATTTCATCCATCTGGGTAAGATGGAGTGTTGCTGGAAACCCAGATGTCCTCTTAAAGGGCCCATGCACAAACTAACCTAGTCACAGAAACTCAGCCTGGGTTCAGGTAGAAAGACAACAGCATGATAGTGCCAGAGACATACAAGGGGAATCTGAGTTGTATTGCTTGAGGGCAAAGGCTGAACAGACAGCTGCCATTGTCCCTGTGTTGAGCCCTCCTCCCACACAGCCAACATTTTTCCTATATTGAGCCTTCCCCCGACATGACAAAATATAAATCTGCATTAACTTGATGAACATCACTTACCACAGGCTGGTGACTCCCTGAGATCCCACCCAACTCGCCCACAATTGGAGGCTCTCTTAATAGCCAGCAGTTAGCCTTCGCCCATGCATTGCTGGACGCTGTTCCAGTGGTGGAAGCAAACATTACCTGCAATTATGTCCGTGTTGGGCCCTGTTACTCTTGCTTAGTGATCCCAGGCCTTGCCGGGTGATGCCCTGAGATCCAGTCTCACTCAACTTGCAAAGCACCCAAAACTCTTATATTTTTGTAAATTATTTTTTCTTTTTATTAAATTTATTGGGGTGTCATTGGTTAATAAGATTATATAGGTTTAAGTGTACATTTCTATGGTATATGATCTTCATATTGCATTGTGTGCCCCCCACCAAAGCCAAATCATCTTTGATCCCCATATTTGACCTCCTTTACCCATTACTACCCCTTTATCTTCCTTTCCTCTGATAATCACCATATTGTTGTCTGTGTCTATGAGTTTTTGTTTGTTTTTCCTGTTTATTTGTTGCTTTCAGTTCTACATCCCACATGTGAGTAAAATAATATGGCTCTTCACTTTTACTGTCGACCTATTTCTCTTAGCATGATATTCTCAAGGTTCATCCATGTTGTCACAAATGGCAGCATTTCATCTTTTCTTTGTATTTCATTGTATATACTTACCACATTTTCTTTGTTCAATCCTCTATTGAAGGACACTTCAGTTTACATGGTGTGGCCACCATAAATAATGCTGCAATGAATATAGGGGTGCATATAACTTTGTGAATAAATGTTCTCATTTTGGGGGGGGGACCCAAAAGAGGGGTTTCTGGGACATATGGTAACTTTGTTCTTTTTTTATTGAGTTTATTGGGGTGACATTGGCTCACAAAATCATACAGATTTCAAGTGTACAACTCAATAGAACATCATCTGCACATGCATCTTGTGGCCATCGCGCCAAGCAGTCTCTTTTTGTACCCATTTACCCCCTTTGTTTACCTCCACCTATCTCCACCCCCAGTTTCCTACAGCTATCACCACCCTGTTGTTTGTTTCTATATGTTATATAAATATGGGTTTATTTTGCTTAATCCTTTCATCTGGTCCCCCAAACCATCCCCCTCTGACAGCTGTCGTTCTGTTCCATCTATCCATGCCTGCTTTGATTTTGTTCATCAGCTTATTTTCCTTAGATTCCACATATAATTGAAATCATATGGTATTTGTCTTTCTCTGACTGGCTTATTTTACTTAGCATAACAATTTTGAGGTCTATCCATGCTGTCAGAAAAGGAAAGGTTTCCTTTTCTTTCCTTTTTTTTTTTTTTAAGACTGAGTAGTATTTCATTGTGTAAATATATCACAGCTTTTAAAAAATACATATAATTATTTTTGGTAGTATTACAGATGTCTCCCGTTTCACCCAGCGTCCCTTTATCCTCCTCCTCTCAACCCTTACCCGCTCCCCAGGTCTTCACCACCCTATTGCCTGTGTCCATGGGCTATGCATATAAGTTCTTTGGTTTATCTCTTCTCGTCTTCTCCCCCCCCACCCAGCCCCCACCCAACTAAGGTATGTCAGTCTTTTCCATATCTCCATGCTTTGGGTTTTATTTATTTGGTCAATTCATTTTGTTCATTAGATTTCAAAAATAAGTGAGATAGTGTGATATGTGTTTTTCTCAGATAGGCTTATTTTACTTAGCATAATATTGTCCAGGTCCATCCAGGCTGTCCCAAAGGGTAAGAGATCCTTCCTTTCAACAGCTGCATAGTATTTCCCTAGTGTAAATGTCCCACAGTTTTTTATCCATTCATCTACTAATGGGCACTTGGGTGGTTTCAAAATCTTAGCTATTGTAAATAACACTGCTATGAACATAGGGGTACATATGTTCTTTCTGATTGGTAATTCAGGGTTTTTAGGATATATTCCCAGAAGTGGGATCACTGGGTCAAATGGCAGTTCCATTTTTAATTTTTTTGAGGAAACTCCATACTGTTTTCTGTAGTGGCTGCACCAACCTGCATTTCCACCAGCAGTGAACTAGTGTTCCCTTTCTCCCCATGCTTGCCAGTACTTGATGTTCATTGATTTTTTGATGATAGCCATTCTGACAGATGTGAGGTAATATCTCGTTGTGGTTTTAATGTGCATTTCTCTGATGATTAGAGACATTGAGAATTTTTTTCTGATGTCTCTTGGCCAGCTGTATGTCTTCTTAGGGGGTCTGCTCAGGTCCTTTGCCCATTTTTAAATTGGATTGTTTGTCTTCCTTTTGACAAAGGAAGACACCATAACTCCCCTCCACCCATTTCCCACCCCACCCTCCGCCCTCACTTCCCACCCACTGTCCTCATCCATAGGTGCACGATTATTGTTCAATCTCTTCCCTCACCCCCAAACCCCTTCCCTGCCCAAGAATAGTCAGTCCATTCCCTTTCTATGTCCCTGATTCTATTACAATCACCAGTTCATACTGTTCATTGGATTATTTATTCACTTGATTTTTAGATTCACTTGTTGATAGATGTGTATTTGTTGTTCATAATTTGTATCTTTACCTTTTTCTTCCTCTTCCTCTTCTTAAAGGATACCTCTCAACATTTCATATAATACTGGTTTGGTGGTGATGAACTCCTTTAGCTTTTTCTTATCTGTGAAGCTCTTTATCTGGCCTTCACTTCTGAATGATAGCTTTGCTGGATAAAGTAGTCTTGGCTGTAGGTTCTTGGTATTCATCACTTTGAATATTTCTTGCCACTCCCTGGTGTCTCTGACCTGCATGTATCTGTCCAATTTTCCAACACCGTTTATTGAAGAGACTGTTTTGACTCTACTGTATGTTCTTTGTCAATATTAAATGGCTTGCGTCGATTTCTGGGGTCTCTGTTTTGTTCCATTGATCTATATGCTTAATCTAGTGTCAGTACCAGGCTGTTTTGATTACAGGGGCTTTGTAGTATAACTTGATATCTGGTATTGTGATTATTCCAACTTTGTTCTTCTTTCTCAAGATTGTTGTGGCTATTCGAAGCTTTTTTTGGTTCCATATAAATTTTTGGAGTATTTGTTCTAGATAATTTAATAGGGATTGCATTGAATCTGCAGATTGCCTTGGGTAGTATGGACATTTTAACGATGTTGATTCTACCAAGCTATGAACACGGTATATTCTTCCATTTGTTTATGTCTTCCTCTATGTCTTTTTTCAATGTCCTGTAATTTTCTGAGTACAGGTCTTTTATGTCCTGGTTAAGTTTATTCCTAGGTATCTTAATTTTTTTTGTGCAATGGTAAATGGCAATCAGGCCTGCAGGAGAGGACAACTGGGGGGAACCAGGCCTACAAGGGAAAGCATTTGGGGGTGACCGGGCTGGCAGGGGAGTAGTTAGGCGTCGATCAGGCTGGCAGGGGAATGGTTATGGGTTGATCAGCCTGGCAGGCAGAAGCAGTTAGGGGCAATCAGGCAGGCAGGCAGGTGAGCGGTTGGGAGCCAGTAGTCCCGGATTGTGAGGTTTAGGCCAGGGGATTGGGCCAAAACCAGCAGTCGGATGTCCTTCTCACAATCCAGGACTGCTGGCTCCTAACTGCTCACCTGCCTGCCTGCCTGATCACCTCTATTGGCCTCCCTGACAGCCTGATCACTCCTACCTGCCTCTGCCTGTCTACCTGGTCGCCCCTAACTTCCCTCCTTGCTGGCCTGGTCACCCCCAACTGCCCCCCTCTGCTGGCCTGGTCACCCCTAACTGCCCCCTACCAGCCCGGTTGCCCCCAACTACCCC
>NW_006299603.1:243118-249076 GCF_000327345.1 Myotis davidii | reverse complement strand
CTGCTGGCCTGGTCGCCCCCACCTACCCCCCTCACTGCCCCCCTCTGCCGGCCTGGTCAACCCTCACTGTCACCCCTGCTGGCCTGGTTGCCACCAACTGGGCCCCCTGCCGGCCTGGTCGCCCCCCACTGCCTGTTGTCCAGTGGTTTTGTTGACCCTCACTAACCCCCCTGCTGGCCTGATCGCCCCACACAGCCTGTTCAGTCGTCTGTTCGGTTGTCCGTTTGCTTGCAATGGCCCCTGGCTCTTTATATATATAGATGTCTTTTACGTCCTTGGGTAAGTTTATTCCTAAGTATCTTAAAATTTTTTTGCAATGGTAAATTGGATTGTTTGTTAGTTTCACTCTCTGAGAATTCATTATCCGTGTATAAAAATGCCTTTGATTTCTGGCTGTTAATTTAGTATCCTGCTACATTGCCAAATTTGCTTATCAAATCTACTAGTTTTTTGGTGGAGTCTTTAATGTTTTCTATGTACAATGATATGTCATCTGCAAATAATGAGAGTTTTCTTTCCTCCTTTCCGATTTGGATGCCTTTTATTTCTTATTCTTGTCTGATTGCTGTGGCTAGGACTTCCACTACTATGTTGAATAAGATTGGTGAAAGCAGACATCCCTGTCTTGTTCCTGTTCTTAGGGGAAAGGGTTTTAGTTTTTTCCCATTGAGTATGATATTAGCTATAAGTTTGTCATATATGGCCTTTATTATGTTGATATATTCTGCCTCTATACCCACTTTGCTGAGAGTTTTAATCAAAAAATGGTGTTAGATTTTGTCAAATGCTTTTTCTGCATCAATTGATATGATCATGTGATTTTTGTCTTTCATTTTCTTTATGTTATTTGTGTTTTTTGATTTGCAAATATTGTACCAGCTTTGCATCCTCAGAACAAATACCACTTAGTCATGGTGTATAATCTTTATAATATATTGCTGGATTTGATTTTCTAATATTTTGTTGAAGATTTTAGCATTTGTGTTCATCAGGGATATTAGCCTGTAATTTTTTTCTTTGTAGTGTCTTTATTTGGTTTTGGAATTAGGATAATGCTGGCTTTGTAAAATGAACTTTAAAGGACTTTTTCCTTTTGAATTTTCTGGAATAGTTTAAGGAGTATAGGTGTTAGTTCTACTTTGAGTGTTTGGTAAAATTCTCCTGTAAATTTATCTGATCTAGGATTTTTGTTTCCTGGTAGTTTTTAATTACTGCTTCAATTTCATCAGTTGTTATTAGCCTAATCAGGTTTTCTGATTCTTTCTGATTAAATTTTTGAAGATTGTATGTTTCTAGAAATTTGTCTATTTCACCCAGCTTGTCCAGTTTGTTGGCAGATAGTTGTTCATAGTATTTTCTTACAATCCTTTATACTTATGTGCTGTCCATTATTATATTGTCTCTTTCATTTCTGATTTTATTTATTTGGGTCCTCTCTCATTGTTTCTTGATGAGCCTGGCTAGGGATTCGTCAACTCGTTTATCTTTTCAAAGATCCAACTTTTTGATTCATTGATCTTTTGTACTGGTTTTCCAAAAATCTTTATTGTTGAAAGTATTACTTATGTCTCAATTCCTCCCCACCCCCACCTCAAGCTCCATATTTTCTGTGTCCATGGGCTTACTGAACTGGTGTGTCTTTTTCTTTTAGCAGGTTAGGGAGGTTTCAAGTCATTATTTCTTCAAGCAGTTTCTCTATCCCTTCTCACTTTCTTCTCCTTTTTGTACTTCTATGATTTGGAATTTGTTTCTTGTCTTCCAAATTGCTGATTCAATCCTCTTCTTCTACCACCCTACTTTTAGTTCCTTCCAGTGTATTCTTGATGTCAGATATGGTATCCTTCATTTCTGACTGGTTCTTATTCAGGGCTTCTATGCCCTTTTTTCATACAGCTGTAGTTCCCTCTAAGTTCTTTATTGTTCTCATTGAGTTCCTCATGGTTCTCACTAAGTTATTTGAGTGCCCTTTTTACCATTACTTTGAACTCTATGTCTGATAAATTGTTTGCCTTCATTTCATTTGTCTTTTTTTTCCTGGAGGTTCTTTCTTTTCTTTCATTTAAGGTTTGTTTCTTTGTCTCCCCATTTTAGCTGTCATTTGTGCTTGTTTCTGTGTATTAGATAGATTTTTATGGGGGTGGCCTCATGTAGTAAGTGTCCTTTGGTACAGAGTGGTATAGTCTCCTTTTTCTCCTGAGTTAGATGCTCTAGGAATGTCCCTATATGGGTTATGTGGGGCCTTCTGTTGTAATTGGGTCTTGATTGCTGTTGGCCTATTCATGGGTGGGATCAACCCTCAGGCTGGCTTGCTGAGGCTCAATCCAATCACCATGTCCAGGCTGATTTGCAGGTGCTGTTTCAATTTGTCTTGCTAGGTTTAGTGGCACAATCCTCTAGATCACCTGTGCTCCTTGCTCCAGGAATGTTTCCTGTGTGTTATGTGTACCCCCTGTTGTAGTTGCATCTTGATAAAAGCTGTTGGCCCTTTTGTGGGTAGAGTTAACTGTATTGCTGGATTTACTATAAAGGTAAACCTCAATGACTGTATATTAGATATTGTGGAGGTGCTGTCCCCAAGGTGGAGTCATTTTGATCAGGGACTGCTGCCTTCTGGATTATTCCTTTGGGTGTGTCACTTGTGTGGCTGGTTAGGTCAAGCTCTGTTGTGGTCTGAAGCCCACTACTAGTTGTGTTGTTTCTGGGTCCTTTTGGGTGTGTTCCAGGTCCAGGTTGCTTTGAGACATTGTGTGTAACCAGTTTTGGACTACTTGTCTTGAGCTTTTACACTGTCACTGCATGTGTTTGTGTCTGTGTCTATTAGACCTGGGTGTGCATGTAATCTGTGTAGACAGATTGGCTTCTGTGATCTCTGCACTGGAGGCAGATCAAGAAAAGACTAAGTTCCCTGAGGTCAGCATCCATGTATTAGCTACTTCTCTGCCCCTCCAAGTTGCCTGGACTTCCATGGACTTTCATTAGAGTCTTATGCAGAAAGGCTGTAGAGTGGGTTCAAGCTGGTCACGCCCCACTCACCTTTCCGCAAGGCTCAGGCCCAATAGTTTGGGATGACCAGGTTGGGGAAGCAGGGTTATTGGGCCTTCTAGTTTGGGATACTGTGATCCAGCATTCAACAGGGAGAATGTGGCCCCTTCTCCAGAGCCATCCATTCAGACTTGCCAGAGTGTCCACTCTATCTCCATCAGGAGGAGCACACTGCAGGTTCAGGTTGGTGTAGCCAGCTGTCCTCACTGAAGGAGCAAGCTCAGCAGGACAGGGCAGGTTCACTGGGATTGGGCAAACAAAGAGAAAACCTTCTTTTTGGGGTGGCACCAACTGTACCATGGGAAGGTGGTGAGCTGCACTCCTCCGTTTAGCACTGTAGCTCAAGCCCTGGACTGGAGCCTCTGAGGCAGATGCACTCTGAATGTCCAGGCTCTGAACAGAGCCTACCTTCCCCCTCAAAACTGAGCCAAGTAGGATGGATCCAGCTGAGTTTTTAAAAACAGATCAAGGCAGTCTGGGGCACTGGCCCACATGAGGGGAGAAAGCTGCACACTTTCTTCCCTTAGCTCTGCAGTCAGGCCTTCAGAGACCCTGACTGAACTGCATTCTAAAACTCCTGGCTCCAATCTGTGCTCTCTGCCCCCTTCCTCATGCAGGACTTGGAGGAACAGAGCAAGGAAACCCCCAGCCTGGTGTGGCACCAGCCCTTTGGAGGGGAGAGACCTGGTTGCCTACTTCCAGCTTTGCAGTGCTCTGCCAGGGACCCTGACCATAGGCTCCAAGGGGGTTGCAATTATTTTGTCCCAGTTCTGAGCCCCTCCTCCCCCGCCCCCCACCCCCGTGGATATGAGCTTAGCAGATGGGGCCAGCAGGATTTGGGAATGCAAATCAAATCCACCTTTGAACTGGGTGATATGGATTCTAAGCCCTTAGGAGGGGAGCTAGCTGCTTGCCTTCTTGTAGCTCAGCAGTGCCCAACCTGAGACCCCGATGATAGACCCCAAGGGGATCGCGCCAAATGTCCCAGTTCTGAGTCACACTTCTGCCCCCTGTGGAACTGCATTTGGCAAGCTGGTGCCAGAACAATTTGGGAATGCAACTCAAGGTAGCACTTTGTTGGGGGTGGTGCAGGTCCATAGGAGCGGTGCAAGTACATGCCTCGCCCTAACTCTGCTGCTATCTGCTGCCTGAGACCCTGACAAGGGAGTCTTCCATTGGGGGTGGCACCTGCCTAACTTGTGTGAGGGAGTAGTTTGGCCCTTGTTCTAAAGCCACTTAGTTCAATGATCATCTATAGTTTCTCCAGAAAAAGAGTGCACCTTAGGTCCCTGTTGAGCGCAGCCAATAGTCTTTTATGCCAGACTCGAGTTTTCAGGGTGGTGTCGCCAGTGTTTGGAGGACAGGGTTAGTGCACTTTCTCCAGCTGGTGCTGTAAGAATGGAAATGCTTGACCCTGACAGATGGCACCTGAGGGCCAGGTGGGATGTTGACTCAGGACCAGGATCTCAGTTGCCTACCTTCCAGATCTCCAGAGCTATGCCACCTAGATCTTCTCTTTATGGCTTCCAAATGCCCTGAGTCTCCTTCCCTCTACCAGAGCCCCAGATGAGTACCCAAGAGGAAACTCCTGTGTATTGGCCCTTAAAGGAAGCCCCTGGGATTCAAGTTGACTCCCTCCTTTTTCCAGCAGACAAAGTCGCTGCTTATTTTTGTTGCCAGATGCTGGGAAGATCTTTTTCCCAGCCCTGGTGCTCTGGTTTGGGAGTCCTGGCTTGGGATTGAGACCCCACTTTCCTTGAGGGGACTGGTGCAGTTGTGATATTTCTCTAGCTTCTCAGTCACTGTCTCTGGGTGCAAGGATCAGCCCTCTCTGCTTCTCCACCCTTCTTACCAATCTCTGTGTAGCTTCCTTTTTCAATCATTGGATACTAGAGGTCTGGTGCATGAAATTTGTGAACGCAGGGATTGGGGGGTGTCCCTCAGCCCGGCCGCCTCCCACTGCTGGCCTGCTCGCCCCCAACTGCTCTCCCCTTCTGGCCTGATGAATCCTAACTGCTTCTGCCTCGACCCCACCGCCATGGCTTTGTCCGGAAGGTCTCCCATAAGGTCTCCTGGTCTTGCCTGCTCGCCCCCAACTGCCCCCCCACTGGCCTTTTCGCTCTCAACTGCCCCCCCTGCCAACCTGCTCACCCCCAACTGTCCTCCCCTGTCTGCCTGCTTGCCCCCTATTGCCTCCCACTGCTGGCCTGCTCGCCCCCAACTGCTCTCCCCTTCTGGCCTGATGAATCCTAACTGCTTCTGCCTCGACCCCACCGCCATGGCTTTGTCCGGAAGGTCTCCCATAAGGTCTCCTGGTCTAATTAGCATATTACCCTTTGATTAGTATAGATAATACTCCTGTTCAGATGTCCTTCTGTTGTTTATTCAGGTTGATTGTTCTAAATTTTAGCTGTAAATTCTGTTTGACACTGAGAGGAAGTGTGTGTTACTTTCACCTACTCTGCAGCCATCTTGGACCTCCAGTGATACTATTTTTTTATAAGGAAAAAAGCAATCAGAGAAGCACATTGGATTTTCGTCTGACTCTATGTGGCTTCTGATCCTGGACTTTTTGCGGGGAAGGGTGTGTGAGGTTTTTGATGGTTGTTTTAATTTCCTTACTGTTGATCAGTCTATTAGATTTTCCAGTTCTTCATGATTTATTCTAGTAAAGTTATATATTTCTAGAAATGTGTTCATTTCCCCTAGGTTATTGAATTTGTTGCTACGTAGTCTTTCATAATATTTTGATATGATCTTTTGTATTTAGTGATGTTTGTGGTAACTCCTCTTTTATTTCTGATTTGTTTATATAAGTCTTTTATCTTTTTTTCTTACTGAGTCTAGCTAGGGATTTGACCATTTTATTAATCTTTTCAATTTTTTTGGTATAGTCTTTTTGCTGTCTATGTTATT
>NW_006299603.1:239078-243086 GCF_000327345.1 Myotis davidii | reverse complement strand
CCTGCTGCCTGTGGGTTGCCTTTGTTCTTACTTAGGTCTTTAAGTTGTAATATTAGGTTGCTTCTTTGGGATTTCTCTTGTTTCTTGAGATAGGCCTGTAATATTATAAACTTCTTTTTTATTACTGCTTTCATTGCATCCCAGATGTTTTCATATATTGTATTGTAATTCTCTTTTGTCTTTATATGTCTTTTGATCTCACCTTTTATTTTTCTCATTTACCCAGTTACTTTAAAATAGTATATTGATTAATCTCTACAAATTTGTGGCTTTCTTTACTTTTTGCAATTTATTTAGATTTACAAAGCATTGCAGTCAGAGAATATGTTTGGTATGATTTCAATCTTTTTGAATTTGTTGAGGTTAGTTTGTGACACAACATATGGTCTATTTTTGAGAATGTTCCATGTGCACTGTAGAAGAATTTGTAATTTCATGTTCTGAGATGAGAGGCTCTGTAAATGTCAATTATGTCCATTTGATCTAATGTGTCATGTAAAGCTGATGTATTTTTTTGATTTTCTGTTTTGATGTTCTATCTAGAGCTGTCAATGGAGTATGAAGTTCCCCAACTATGTTTATGTTTTTACCTGTTTCTCTTTTTAGTTCTGTTAGTAATTGCCTTATATATTTTGGTTCTTCGTGATTGGGTGCATATATATTGAGAAGTGTTATTTCTTCTTGATGTAGTGTTATATTTATCATTACAAAGGGTCTATCTTTGTCTTTTCTTATCTTTGTTATCTTGAAATGTATTTTGTCAAATAAAAGTATGACTGCACCTGCTTTTCTGTGGATGGTATTTGCTTGAAAAATCATTTCTCACCCTTTCACTTTGAGTCTATTTTTGTCTTTACAACTTAGATGTGTCAACTATAGGCAGCATATGGTTGGCTTTGTTTTTTGGATCTAACCTACTACTCTGTGCTTCTATTTATTTCTTTTGTTAATCCTCACTTGAGGATATTTTTACATTGATAATCTAGAGAGAGTGGAAGGGAGGGGAGACACAGAGAGAGAAACATCGATGTGAGAGAGACCCATTGATTGGTTGCCTCCCACATATGCCCCGACCAGGGCCAGGGATTGATCCTGCAACCGAGGTACGTGTCCTTGCCTGGAATTGAACCTGAGACCCTTCAGTCTGTGGGCCAATGCTTTTACCCTGGCTAAGGTTTTTCTTTATTTCTTTATTGGCGAATTCAGTCCATTTACACTTAGGGTAATTATTGACACATGAGGATATCCTGTAGCCATATTTTCTTGTGTTTTCTAGTACCTCTGTGCTCAATTTTTTTCCTTAGTTTTTCTGACTCTTGTTTTTGTTTGGTGCTATTCCATACTTCTTTCCTCTGTTTTTTTTTCTTTCTCTTTTTAAAATGTTTTTATTGATTTTTTTAGAGAAAGCAAGGGTGAGGGATAGAGAGAACATCATTGATGGGCTGCCTCCTGCACACCCCTTATTGGGGATCGAGCCTGCAACCCGTCATGTACCCCAAAATGGGATCAAATCAGCGACCTGCTGAGCCACACCAGCGGGGTTGTTTTCTCTTTTTTTAAGTTATGTGTCTCCATTATTTTTTTCTGTGTGCTTACCATTAGGTTATGAAAAATCAAATTTCTTATATACAGTAATCTTTTTTCATTTGAATGCATTGGATCTACATTCTCTTTTATTTCTTTTATAAATTAAGACATTTATCCCCTCCCCTTTTATGCTTTTGTTGTCACAAATTATTCTTGTTTATGCTGTAAATTTGTTGATGATCTTTACTTGTAGTTTTATGACCTTTTACTCATTGTTTCAGGTAGAATAACCCCAGCTAATATTTCCTGTAATGGAGGTCTTCCAGTGATAGTCTGGAAAAGTCTATTTCTCCTTCATATCTAAAGGATAACTTTACTGGATATATTATTTTTGGCTGGTATTTCTCTCTTTCAATAGTTTGAATATCTGATTTCACTCTTTTCTAGCTTGTAGAGTTTCTTCTGAGAAGTATGATGATAACCTAATGGGCTTTCTTTTATAAGCAACTTTCTTCTTATCCCTGGCTGCCTTGAAAATTTTTTCTTTGTCATTAATTTTTGACAGTTTTAATACACTGTACTTTGGAGAATGCTTTTAGGATTGAGGTAATCAGGTGTTTTGTTAGATTTTTGGATTTGAAGACCTATCTCTTTCCATGGGTTTGAGTAGTTCTCATCTCTTCTTCTGGTATGTCTATTATTCTTATATTGGTCTTGCTGATGGAATCAGATATTCTCACAGAGTTCTTTCTTTCATGTTAAGCTGAATTTTAAGCCCATTATTCTCCCTTCTTCCCTCTGAACAATTTCTAGATTTCTATCTTTGATATCACTAATTCTTTCCTCCATCTGGTCCACTTTATTTCCTATTCTCACTAGTTTATTCTTGATGTTTTTTATTGAGCTCTTCATCTCCAATTATTTTTTCAAGTTTCAATTTATGTGATAAAGTATGCATTTTGGAGAGAGTAGAAATGGCAGCAGAATAAGTGGGTACTACATAGACACACTCCCAGGACCAAACTGGAAATACAACTAAAATACAAAAAACAAACAAACAAAGAAACAAAAAACACACAGCAACATCCAGAATAATCAACTGAAGACTAGCTGGAGAGAACCCTGATAACCAAAGATGGAAAGTGGAGACCACATAGAGGAGGGTAGGAAAGGCAGAGGCACAAAAGATTAGAAGAAACTGAGGACCAAATCAGTGAATTACAACACAAGGTAGAAAATGCACCCAGTCAGAGCAGAAATTGAAAAAAAATTAAAACAGGAGGATAGTTTAAAGGAGCTTTTGGCCAATATGAAACATAATAACATCTGCATCATAGATGTACCAGAAGGAGAAGAATAGAGAACCTGTTTGAAGGAATAATGACATAAAACTTCCCTAACATGGTGAAGGAAAAAGTCACACAGATTCAGAAAATACAAAGTGAGTTGAGGTTCAATCAAAATGAACCCCAAAGACCCACACCTAGACAAATCATAATTAAAATGGCAAATCTACAAGGCAAAGAAATATTCTTAAAGGCAGTAAGAGAGACACAGAAAGTCACCTACAAGGAAGCTCCCATTATACTGTCAACTGATTTCTCCATAGAAACACTTCAGGTAAGAAGGGAGTGGCATGAAGTATACAATGTAAAGAAAAGCAAGGAGCTGAATCTAAGCAAGGCTATTATTCAAAATTGAAGGCGAAAAAAAGAGGTTCATAGACACACACAAAAAAAATGCTTAAAAGAGTTTATCACCACCAAACCAGCACTGCGAGAAATGTTAAAGGAACTGCTTCAAAAAGAAGAAAATGAGAAAGACAGGAAGAAGTGTATTTAAAAATGGCAAAAATACATACCTATAAATTATAATCTCAAATATAAATGAACTAAATGTTCCAATCACAAGACACCAGGTAGCTTAAAGGATAAGAAAACTTGACCATGTATTGCTGTCTACAGGAGACCCACCTCAGAAGAAAAGATTCACACAGACTGAAAGTGAGTGATGGAAAAAAATTTCATGCAAATAGGAAAAAGCTGGGGTAGCAATACACATATCTCATAAAAATAGACTTCAAATCAAAGGCCATAAAAGAGATAAAGAGGGTCACTACCTAATACTAAAGGGATCAACACAACAAGAAAATATAATCCTTGTTAACATATATGCACCCAATATAGGAGCACCTAACTAAAAAAAAATACTCTTGATGGACTTTAAGGGAGAGATTTACAGTAGTACAGTCATAGTTGGGAACTTTAATGTCCCACTGACATCCTTGGATAGATCTTTCAGACACAAAATCAACAAGGAAACAGCGACCTTAAATGACTAGATGAGTCAAATGGATTTAATTGATATTTACATAACATTTCATCCCAAAGCTGGAAAACATACATTTTTCTCAAGTGCACAAAGAACATTCGCAAAGATAGACCATATGTTAAGACGCAAAATAAGCCTTAACAAATTCAA
>NW_006299603.1:233146-239011 GCF_000327345.1 Myotis davidii | reverse complement strand
GCAAACAAATGAAAACGAACACACAACACAAAAATCTATGGGACACAGTGAAAGCAGACTTGAGAGGGAGCTTCATAGCATTATAGGCCTAACTCAAGAAACAAGAAAAAATTCAAATAAACATTCTAACCCTACAACAAAAGAATTAGAAAGAGAACAACAAGAAAAGCCCAGAGTGAGTAGAAGGAAAGAAATAGTAAATATTAGAGTAGAAATGAATGAGATGGAGAATAAGAAAACTAAAGGTCAATGAAACCAATGAGCTGGTTCTTTGAAAATATAAACAAAATAGATGAACCGTTAGCCAAACTCATCAAGAAACAAAGAGACAGGACTCATATAAATAAAATCAGAAATGAAAGAGGTGAAACAACAACTGGCATAAAATTGAAAGGATTGTAAGAAAATACTATGAACAACTATATGCCAACAAGTTGAACAACCTGGACAAAATGGACAAATTTCTAAAAAACAACATCTTACAAACTGAATCAGGAAGATCAGAAAACCAGAATAGGCTGATAACAGCGGATGAAAATGAAACAATTAAAAAAACTCCTAGAAAATGAATGTCTTAGTCCACCTGGCTTCACGGGCAAATCCTACCAAGCACTCAAAGAAGAACTAACACCTATCCTCCACAAACTATTCTGAAAAATTCAAGAGGAAGGAATACTTCCAAGCTCTTTTTATGAGACCAGCATTATCCTAATTCCAAAACCAGGCAAAGACACTACAAAGAAATAAAATTACAGGCCAATAACCCTGATGAACATAGATGCTAAAGTCCTCAACAAAATATTTGCAAATTGGATTCAGCAATACATTTAAAAATTATAAACCATTACCAAGTGTGATTTATTTTGGGGATGTGAAACTGGTACATTAGAAAATCAATAAATGTGATACATAACATAAACAAAATGAAGCATAAAAATCATGTGATCATATAAATAGCTGTAGAAAGATCATTTGACAAAATCCAGCACCCATGTTTAATAAAATTTCTCAGCCAAGTGGGAATAAAAGGATCATACCTCAACATAATAAAGGCCATATATGACAAACCTACAGCCAACATCATACTCAATGTGCAAAAATTAAAAGTGTATCTGTTAAGAACAGGTGAAAGACATGCTTTCTCCATTTTTGTTCAATGTAGGACAGGAAATCATAGCCACAGTGATAAAACAAGAAAAAAAAAGGCATACAAATTGGAGAGGAGGAAGTAAAACAGTCATTATTCACAGATGACATTATATTGTACATAGACAAACCTAAAGACTCCACCAAAAATCTCCCAGATTTAATAAATGAATTCAGCAAAGTAGCAGAATACAAAATTAACATCCAGAAATTGATGGCATTTGTATACAACAAAAATGAACTCTCAGAAAGAGAAACTAAAATAATAATCCCATTTTCCATTGCAGCAACAAAAAATTAAGATATCTAGGCATAAACTTAACCAAGGAGGTAAAAGACCTGTACTCGGAAAACTACAGGACATTGAAAAAGGAAATAGAAAAGTACAAACAAGTGGAAATATATATCATGTTGATAAATTGGTAGAATTAACATCAATAAAATTTCCATAATATCCAGAGCAATCTATAGATTCAACACAATGCCTACTAAAATACCAGTGGCATATTTCACAGATCTAGAACAAATACTCCAAAAATTTATATGGAACCAAAAAAGACCCCAAATAGCCACAACAATGTTGAGAAAGAATAATAAAGAAGAAGAGTCACAATACTGGCTATCAAATTATACTACAAAGCCACTGTAATCAAACCAGCATGGTACTGGCACAAGAACAGGTATATAGATCAATGGAGCAGAACAGAAACCCCAGACACTGACCCACATCACTATGATTAATTAATATTTGACAAAGGAGGCAAGAGCATATACTGGAGTAAAGACAGTCTCTTCAATAAATAGTACTGGGAAAATTAGACAGGTACATGTGAAAAAATGAAACTAGATCATCAACTTACACCATAAACAAGAATAAACTCAAAATGGATAACAGACTTAAATGTAAATTGTGAATCCATAAAAGTCTTAGAAGAAAACAGGCAGCTAAATCTCAAACATCTCACATAGCAGAATTCTCACTGATATATCTCCTAGGGCAGGAGAAACAATAAATAATATAAACTAACTAGAGGCCCAGTGCATGAATTCATGCACCAGTGGGGTCCCTCTGCCTGGCCTGTGGGATTGGGCTGAAACCAGCTCTCTGACATCCCCCGAGGGGGGTCCCAGATTGCGAAAGGGCGCAGGGCAGGCCGAGGGACCCCACTGGTGCACGATCCACACAATCAGGGCCAGGGAGGGACACTGGTGGTTGGCCAACCAAGGAGGGACGGTGGGAGGGCTCCAGGGCATGTCCAGCCAGTCTTGCTCAGTCCCACTTGGCTGGACCCCAGCAGCAAGCTAACCTACCAGTAGGAGCATCTGCCCCCTGGTAGTCAGTGCATGTCATAGTGACTGGTTGACCGGTTGACTGTCTGCCCTCTGGTGGTCAGTGCATGTCATAGCAAGTGGTTGAGTGGCCTTAGCATATCACTAGCACATTATGCTTTGATTGGTTGAATGGATGAACGGATGACCGGACCCTTAGCATATTAGGCTTTTATTATAAAGGATGGGACTATATCAAAATAAAAAGTTTTAGGACAGCAAAAGAAGCCATCATCAAAATGAAAAGGTAACTCACTGTATGGGAGAACATACTTGCCAATGATGCATCTGGTAAGGGGTTAATCTCCAAAATATATAAAGAACTCATACAATTCATCAAAAGGAAGACAAACAATCTAAGTAAAAATGGGCAAAGGACCTAAATAGATACTCCCCCAAAGCGGACATACAGCTGGCCAAGAGACATCTGAAAAAATGTTCAGTGTCTCTAATCATCAGAGAGATGCACATTAAATGACAATGAGGTTCACCTCACACCTGTCAGAATCGCTACCATCAATAGATCAACAAACATCAAGTGCTGATGAGGCTGTGAGGAAAATGAACCCTGTGCACTGCGGGTGGGTATGCAGACTGGTGCAGCCACTGTGGAAACCAGTGTGGAGTTTCCTCAAAAAATTTAAAATGGAACTGCCATATGGCCCAGTGATCCCACTTGTAGGAATATATCCTAAGAATTCAGGAACACCAATCAGAAAGAATATATGCACCCCTATGTTCCTAGCAGCACAATTTACAATAGCTAAGATCTGGAAACAGCCCAAGTGCCCATCCATAGATGAATGGATGAAAAAGCTGTGATACATTTACACCATGGAATACTATGCAGCTGTAAAAAAAGAAGGATCTTTTACCCTTTGAGACAGCATGGAGGGGCCTAGAGATTATTATGCTCAGTTTAGTAAGTCAGTCAGAGAAAAACAAGTATCACATGATCTCACTTATATGTGGAATCTAATGAACAAAATAGATCCAGAGGCATGGAAGCA
This sequence comes from Myotis davidii, assembly GCF_000327345.1. Classification (NCBI taxonomy): domain Eukaryota; kingdom Metazoa; phylum Chordata; class Mammalia; order Chiroptera; family Vespertilionidae; genus Myotis; species Myotis davidii. The sequence goes on along the minus strand of NW_006299603.1, from coordinate 235,526 downwards.
TGGAACAGGTGAATCTCAGAGGGAAGGGGGGGAGGGTTGGGAAAAGATTAACTAAATAATTTTTATGGATATATGCATTGCTCATGGACACAAACAATATTGCTGTGAAGGCCTGGAGTAGGAGCTGGTGGAGCGGGCAAAGGTGGGAAAATGTAGGACATCTTTAATACATGTCAACAACAACAAAGAAAGCAAAGGGAGACTAGAAATAACATCTCAATGTTCTGAATTTGGAAGTTTGCTACATAATCCCTCCTAATCAATGTTGGATTTGTTGGAACTACTATGCAATCCCTTACATATGTATACTTACGTTATATATGTTCTAAAATGTGTTGAGAGAGATGTGGTGTTTTCTGTTACCCAATATAGTTTTAATGAAATTGGTAAATAGAAATTGAGGGACATTTCTAACAGCCTGGAAGCCTAGTCAATTGCTAAGAATCTTTGAATCGCTGTTTTTCTTTTACATCTGTGGGGTTAGCATGTTCACTAACGAAAACAACAAAACACTAGCCATAGGCAACTGTGCGCTCCAAGCATGGAAGGGAAATGCCTTAATTGGATGAGCAGTGCTCAGGGGCTCATTACATGAGGCTTCTGGGATTTTTGCAAAAACTTTTAATGAGTTAGCTAAATTGAGCACCCACAGAAACTTGTTGAATAGCTTCCCAATTAGCATGAGTTAAAACTGTATCTTTCCCTCTGGAAACTAGTTAATTGGACCCTTAACCTATTATAGGAATTAAGGGAAAGTCTCTGGGATCTGTAAAGTTCATTTCTTAGCAAACTTAAAGTGTGGTTGCCATGGCAACACTTGGCAGAGAAATGAGTCTGGGCAGTAAAGTGTCCTCTCTCTGAACTGTAAACCAAAGCAGCTGTAGACAGCCTGTGCTTGGTATACAGTGGTTATCAATTATATCACAAGTTTTAACAGTAAAACACTGTTTCCTGCTGTCTGCATGTAAAGGCATGAAGCCAAAATGGGTTAATTCAAACTCACAAATTAAAAAAAAATACACTGATTTACTGTTTTTAAGTAAAGTACAAATTTTTACTTCAAAATGTAATTAGTATATCACTCATTGTAATAAATCTTGTGTGTATATATACACATATATAAAGAGAATATGATAAAAAAAAAACCTTCCTCTTACACATATGCTGATAGAGTGAATTTCATCTCTCATTTTATAATAGGATATTATGTATTTATGAAGAGAGATTTATTTTGGATAATCTTAAAGACTACTAAGGATCCAACGAGATAATTATCCTCAATTTTATAACCACTTATTCATCTTATAAATAGATACAAGTATATGATTCAAATTTAGAATGACAAAATAAGCAAATGTCTGTTATAGTTGAAGTGTTTCAAATATACTGACAAGAGTGAAACTCTCTTTCTTCCTTAGTCCTCTATAAATGTTAGCTCTTCAGCCAGTTTGATGTTTGCTCCAGTGATCTGAGATGTGTAAGTAAAACATCATTTCTGTCTCAAACTGGAAGTTGTCATCATGAATCAACATTTTAAAATGGGAGCTGCAGCCTTCCCTCCATCAGCCTCCCAGCACCTATGAAGTTCCCAGGGTGGGTCACCTCCTATGCTGAAGCAGAGGTTGTGGAGTGGAGGTCATGAATTCCATTACTAAAAACCTTTCTGTTTAGTTTTCTCACTAACCCAATAGAGGGGGAAAAATACATGGTTCCATTTTTGGCTAAAATGTATAAAACCACGAAGATTCTTACTATTGCTTGAAATACTATAATCCACACTAATAAAAGAGAAACATTCAAATTAACCGTCACTCCGCCACTCTGCTACACTCCACTACACCCACCAGCCAATCAGGAGCGAGTATGCAAATTAACCAACTAAGATGGTGGAAGCAACAGAGCTGGAGTTAGTAAGAAGCTTGGGTTGCCCCTGGCGATGGAGGAAGCCAAGCTTCCTGCCTGCCCTGGCTGGCCCTGGACTCCACTCAAGGCTACAAAATTTCAATTATAGAAGATAAATAAATCCCAGATACCTGCTTCCAGCCAGACCTGGGCTCTGCTCAAGGCTACAAAGTTTCAATAATAGAAGATAAATAAATCCCAGAATAAAAAGAAAAAAAGGAGAGGCTGGGAGCTTCCATCACTGGGGGGCTTGCCCAGCCTGCAAACTAGTATTCATATAGTTAATAAGAGGAGGAGAGAGAGGAAAGCTATACAAAGTAAGTGAAAATACAGTGCAGAGATGAGCAGTCTGTTGACATTACTGCTGAAGGACAAGAAGGCATTGGATGAGTCTTGGGCTCCTGAACTGATCACGGCACTGGGAACCAATCACATCAGTGGAGCCAGAGAGGAACAGATAAGAAAAGCCCTCTGACCT
>NW_006299603.1:231586-233098 GCF_000327345.1 Myotis davidii | reverse complement strand
GTCTGCGACTGAAGCTCCCAGCCTCTCCTTTTTTTCTTTTTCTTTTTTTTATTCTGGGATTTATTTACCTTCTATAATTGAAACTCTGTTGCTTTCACTGGCACTCCCAGCTCTGAGGCCATGGCCGGCTGAAAGCAGGTATCTGGGGTTTGTTTAGCTTCTATAATTGAAACTTTGTTGCTTTTGGAGCTGCTGCTTTCGAAGCTTAGAGCAGGCCTTGGCAGGTGGGGAACCTTGGCTTCATCCATCACTGGAGCAAGCAAGCCTCCGCCATCTTTGTTGGCAATTAATTTGCTTATCTTGCTGATTTGCCAATGGGAAGCGTAGTGGAGGTACGGTTAATTACCCTTTTTGTCTTTTATTAGGTAGATGGCAGGAAATTCTATGACACTTTGTTTACCTTTGTCCACACCCTCCCCTGAGTGGCATAGCCTCAGTGCAGAGGAGGTGTCAACCCAATTCCCCATCCATCTAACAAATCAGAAGGAGTAAACAGACCTATTTCAACATTGTAGCCTGTATGGGAGCTGCCTGAAAGACTGGTCTTTGGTTTACCTACTCAGATCTCAGTCAAGAAGTAATAGCTGGTGCCCATGAAAGCTGAAGGAAGAACAGGTTCCAGACACCTTGGGCAAAATATGATGCGAGACAACATACAATAGACCATCAGAGGCAGAAGCCCAGTTCTAACAACTAACAAACACAATGAGACAGACTCATAGATAGAGAGCAAGCTGGCAGCTGGCAGAAGTGGGGGGTGGGCAAGTGGTTGGAGGGATTATGTTGTAATCTATTGTGAGCAAAAAGGAAAGAAAAGAGAGAAAACTCCTGGACCTGGGCAGCAATGTGGTGGAGGGGAAAATGGTGGTGGACAGAGACTTGATTTGAGGTGATCAACACACAGTACAGTGTACAGATGATGTGTTGTAAAATTGTGCACCTGAAACATGTTAACCAGTGGCACCCCAATAAATTCAAAGAAAGTTAAAAAAGAATCAATATTTAAAATTGGAGGATATAAGAAAAATATGTTGGTGAGTCTCCAGCATCAACAGAAAAGCAAGTTATTGAAACAAAATTATACAGCACTTTACAAAACAAAAACAAAAGACAAATTGCCTCCTTTGTTCTGGAGGAAGTGGAGCAGGCATTGCAATGTCATAAACCAGTGATTTTCAACTGATTTTCTGTGGCACCACTGTGCTGTGAGAGGAACACCAGTGTGCCACAACAATTTTTAAAACAGGCAAAACCTGATTATTTAGTTAGGGGAACTTACCCCTTCTCCCTTAGATTGTCAAATCCAAAATGACAACAGCCACCACAACAGTAGACAATTTTCATGTCATAGTGGCAAAAATACATATTTGTGTGTGTGCTGCAGAATTTTAGTCATTAGTTTATGTGTGCCTTGAGATGAAAAAGGTTGAAAATTGCTGTTCAGAACTCCCTGTCAGAGGCTCCCTGAAGAACTGGTCTGTTTTCTCTAACTGTGATATCAGGTAGTTAAGA
>NW_006299603.1:219718-229303 GCF_000327345.1 Myotis davidii | reverse complement strand
TCTGGCCACCTGTTGATTCTGTGAGGAATGGGGCTCCCTCCTCCCTCCTGTCAGGGTCTGGGGTGCAGGTGAATGGGGTTCCTGGCTGGCAGGCCACTGACAGCAAGCTATCCAACAGCAGATTCTGTGAGGAATGGGGCTGCCTCCTCCCTCTTGTTAGGGTCTGGTTTGAAGGCTGGCCACACCCCCTGTTGGGCCAGACCCAGTGTTCTACCTGGGCCTCTGCCTCAGCAACCCAGGACTGACTGCTGCTGGGAGCTCCTGGCGCTCCGAGGGTGGGTTCTTCCCTCAGGCCTTGTGGGAAACAGCTCCAGGGTGGTGGTGGTGGTGGTGGCGCAGCCCTTGGCAAGGCAACCCAGGACTCAGTTCTTTCATGCTCCGAGGGCAGGTTCCTGCCTGAAACCTCACACTGAGGGCGGGTTCCTGCCTGAAACCTCGCCCTCTGGGAAACAGCTGGGGGAGGGCGCAGCCATTTCCAAGATGACCCTTGCAGAACTGACTTCCTTCTGTTTGGTCGAGCTTTGGACGTGACGTTACACCCAGGGTTTTTATATAAATATTAATGTGATAAGAAGTAATGAAGACTTTTAATGGAGAAAGTACAAAAATAACTTGGATTATAAATAAACAGAAGTTATTTATTGGTATAGGAAGTATTTTTTTCCACTTGATCTAAAAAGAGAGTATACATTTTTAAACCGTTTTTTAAATCCAAGATAGTGAGATTTTGATAGGCCCAAAAGGATTGGATGTCTTACAACTAATAAAATAGATCACTTGTTTCTCTTATACTAGTAAGTGGGGAAGAGAATAGTCTATGTGGTACCAAAAATGGGGGTGGAGGGGCACCACAACAAAACGAAGGTTAAAAAGGTGAGAAAAATACTTCTTACAATCTACTTATATTTGACACGATAAAAAAGTTTAAATCTATTATAGTTCTAAATTAAGTAACTTTATGTTGTTTAAATTTGAATAAGATTCTTTTGCATTGCTTCTTCTTCTTAAAATATGGATGCCATGGACTTTGATCAAGGAGAGCATTTCTGTTAAAGAGGTCTGAACACTGTCACTTTATTCCCCCAAATCTTTACATCATTTAATCTTCAAGACTCTTATTTTCATAATTTCTAAAAAGAATTCTCAAGGAGCTATGAGGATTAATTGAAATAATATAAAAACTTCATTTTTATCTGGAAAACTCTTAACACATTAAAATTGTAGGTAATCTAGTTCTAAATATCATTGGCTAAAACCTCAACAGGTTTAGGCATGCTATGTGTGTGCACTCAAACACCTGGATTTTATGCAAACCTGTAAGAAAGACATGGCTAAGAGATTCCTTTTTAGAGATAAAAAGAGGTTAAAAAACTTTTCCAAGGCCATTCATCACTTTAATGGCACATCAAAATGTGAAACAAGATATTACTGACTCTGAAGTCTCTTCTTTTCCTTTTTGAAAATATCACATATCCGAACCTGTGGTGTGTCAGGACATTTTGTGCTCATGAATAATTGTATTTTTAGCGGGGGAGGGGGAATGGGGGGGAAGATGTAAAAATAATGAGCTAAGTATCCAACTTAAAAGAATTTCCAAAGATAGTATGGGCTAAATCAAGAAAGATAAAAGGAGATAAATAATGAAGATATGAACAGAAATCAATTCCATAAAAAGGATACTATGAGAGGATCAACAAAAGCAAATCACATTTATTCATTAACAGCATCATTAAAGTGTCTAAAATCCTGGTAATCGTGATCAAGAAAAAAAGGGTATATCTAAGTATTATGTAATATTCTTTGAGATTTTTATTCCCATTTTAGTTAGCAAGAGGGTAACATTCACTGAGAGGTTGATCTTTTTAAAAAATATATTTTTATTGATTTCATAAGGGAGAGAGAGAGATAGAAACATCAATGATGAAAGAGAATCATGGATCCACTGCCTCCTGCACGCTCCCTACTGGGGATCGAGCCGAGACCTCCTGGTTCATAGGTTGACACTCAACCTCTGAGGCACACCAGCCAAGAGAGAGGTTGATCTTTAACCCCAACTTCTGGATCTGTTTGGGGTAAAATAGGAAAGAATTAATGAGGAATGATAATTAATTAATAATATTTCATGAGAATCAGCTTCTGATGATTCAAGAATTTTTATTCTTCACATGAAATTTTTGAGGGGGGATATCAAATTAATTTATTGAAAGGAATGATACAAATACAAGAAAATACAACTGGATGAGCTGGTATAATTTATGAAATGGAAAAGGTAAACCAACATGCCTGTGCTGCTTTGGCAAGTCATCCCAATGGCAATGGGAAAGCCAGCTGAGGCTGAACTCCTGTTCTCCCCATCTTCCCATGTGTACCGTCAAAGAGCTGCCCATGCCGTACTCCAAGGCCTCATCTTGTGTACAATGATTACACAGCCACCCAATTCTGTAACAGGTTTTACCTGTCCTTTCACATAATAAGTCTCAAGGAAGTCACATAACTGACATCATTTTTTCAGTGACCTGATTTTATAGTTCCACATTCTCCCAAGTGTCATGCACGCTCCACTGCATTCAGCTCATTCTCCCAATTTTCGTGTTCTGTTTTTGTTTGTTTGTTTTTTGATATCCTGAAGTAATATTGGCCATCTCATTGTGCTGGGACTTTATAAATTTCTCAGTATGTTCTCTTTCTTCATAACATTGTAAAGCTGCATTACTATAGTCTAAATAATAAGATACGAAAAAGTAGGCATGGGAAGCGTAGGGCTCCAGGTTGATCTGGCAGTTGATGGTGGCCTCGAGTTCTGTGTTAGCTCTGGTTCATTAGTTTTGTGTGTGTGCCAGATATGAACAATGGTTCACATTTCAACTGGATCAGAAATACTTCTGAGAGAACACTGCAAAAATCAAAGCACAGTATTGGACTTCATGAAGTGAGATTTTTGTTCAATGACATGCACAATTCTGCTTACAAGGTTATATAAGGTGGTTAAGATGACTTTTGAACTTGTTAGCAAATCTCTATTCTAATTATTGTATACATTTTAAATCATATGCATAAAATGGACTGTGGTGATGCACTTGTTCTCCCGACTTCAGTGTGTACATCTGTGCAAAAAATAATCTCTGTGGCAAATTTTAGTTCTAAGTGCCTGGGTGTCATAATATTCAACATTTTTAACATTTTGATATTAAAATGAAAAGTATAAAAAAATTGATGAACTCACTGAAGTATCATTTTTAGCTTGATGTTTTAGCACATCAAATCCATTACCAACGTAATTATAATCCCTTATAGTCTTCTACAAAAGGGACATTTTAGGAATAGCACAGACAGATGATATTTTATATGACAATAAAGTAGAACTTTTCTCATCATAAGTTCTTCGCACGTGACAAAGAACGCAAATGGCCTCAGAAGACAAGCCTCAGCAGTCACAGCTGCTCGCCAGGTAACGTCTAAAAATTAAAACACTGTTTTCTTAATTCATTAATGCCCCTCTCTCTTTCTCTGTGGATTTCATTCTTCTGTGCAGTAGCTATAGTCATTTATTTCCACCATAAAATTTAGAGAGTAATGATATTTAAAAGAAAAGAAAATCTGAAAATACAGCAACAAAAATGATTTATGATTTATAGTTAATCAATACATGATAGGTTAAAATTAGTAACACTTTTTTACAACATCTTAACTGTTATATTGTTTCTTATTGCCTTTTGGAGGTTTAACGTTCCAGTTCATAAATGAGGAAGGATGTTTAAAAATATTAGTTTTATGATATAACTCTGGCTAGACAAATGTCTTTAATTTTTCTTTGTAAGGAAATTTCCTAGCAGACATTTTTAATGTTTTTCTTCTTTTTCTGAAGTTTGCATGATTGTGTTAGGAAAATACCATATCAATATAAATGTAGTACATGTCAAATAGTGATTCAAATAAAATGTGTGATTCAAATAAAATTCAAATAAAATAAACTGTGATGTGTGAAGTGGGTCAAAAGGCACAAACAAGACACGGGGCTGTAATGTACAGCGTGGGACTATAGTTAGTAATATGTATGAGGATTTGAAAGTGCGGAGAGAGAAAAATCTTAAAAGTTCTCATCACAAGAAAAAAATTTTTTGGTAATATGTATTGCCGGGGTTCTTGTTCCAGCATCTAGAAAGGTTCAGCAATCTGGAGAAGGGCTGTGTGTAACTTAATAAAGAGCCCAGAGACGAAATATAATTTTGAAAGGCATTTTAGGGAGTCAGAGGAGCTTAGCTAAAAGGAACTAAGTTCTCCTCATCGCAGGACCTCTTGCTTTTTATTAACACAATTTGTCCTAAGGCGAGGTAGGGATATACACTTCAAAGGGTAGGGTTAAGTACAGAATCCATTGTTATATTGGAAGAATTTGCCTATGGCTGCTCAGGTGTTTGGCCAGTAGGAGGCAACCACATGTAGTTTAAGATGCCCTGAGCTGTCTGGCAGCCAAGCAATCATCCCTTTACAGGCCATTCCCAACAGGTGACAACATATGTGACTCAGCCCTTGTTGAGCCCCCAAGTTCCATTAACCTTTGATGAAACTCTTGCAATGATGACCTGCTGGAATTGGCTTCCAGCAATGTATGGTGATGGATGTTAACTACAGTAATTGTGGAGATTATTCACAATGTAGACAAAAATCAATCATTAGGTTGTATACCTGAAACTAATATAATGTTTTATGTGAATTATACCTCAAAAATAAAAATAAAAAAGAGAAGGACATACAGAAGGCCAAGAGACATACGAAAACATGCTCCAAGTCACTAATTACCTGAGAGATGCAAATCAAAATGACAATGAGGTATCATCTCACACCTGTCAGACTGGCTATCATCAACAAATCAACAAATGACAAGCGCTGGTGAGGATGCAAAGAAAAAGGAACCCTTGTGCACTATGCTGCTGTAAAAAGGAAGGAATACCTACTATTTACAACAGCATGGATGGAGCTAGAGAGTATTATGCTAAGCGAAATAAGTCAGTCAGAGAAAAATATCATATGATCTCACTCATTTGTGGATTATATGAACAACATAAACTGATGAACAAAAACAGATCCAGAGATAGAGAAGCATCAATCAAATGCTCAAACCTCAGAGGGAAGGTAGGGGAGGGAGTGGGTAAGGGGGAGAGATCAACCAAAGGACTTATATGTTCGTTTGTCTCTTCAGATTGTGTTTTTGTTTGTTTGTTTTCCTTTTTAACATACCTTGTAATTTTTAAAAAAATATATATTTTATTGATTTTTTACAGAGAGGAAGGGAGAGAGATAGAGTTAGAAACATCGATGAGAGAGAAACATTGATCAGCCGCCTCCTGTACATGTCCCACTGGGGATGTGCCCACAACCCAGGTACATGCCCTTGACCGCAATCGAACCTGGGACCTTTCAGTCCGCAGGCCGACGCTCTATCCACTGAGCAAAACCGGTTTTGGCATATCCTGTAATTTTTTAAAGCTGGAACTGGTGTGTTGGGTAAAAGGAATTGAGGTAAACAAGCCTTTATTGTGTGTGAGGTTTTGTGTTTATCTGGCTAGGAGTTAGACCATTTTTCTGTTTGCTGTAACTGTAGAGGTCAGAGGCTAAAAGGTCCTCTTGATTTAGTCTCCCCTGTCATGGGGCTTCCCTAGAGACGTAAACAGTCTCTGTTTGATCCATACCCGCTGTTACCAGGGTGGTACCATGCGGAGGAGGGGGGAATCCCCCGGCTCTGGGGTTAGGGCTCAGCCTTCCAGGAAGCCTATCCTGGGTGTGAACTTCACAAGGGCTCTTCCTTAGGTGAGATGCGGAGGCTGGAGTTGGGGCGTTCCCTTTCCTCATATTGGTGAGTTCTGGCGAAACCAAGATGGTTAGGCTCCTGTGAAATAGTCTTTAAGGGGAAGCATTTGCTACGGAGAACAGAACACTCTGGCAGTTGTTCAAAGCGGCTATTTCCACCCTCTCCCTGCTGGGGACAGGGGGCCTTCCTTACTCTACTCTTCACCCTGACAACCGGATGAGGCTCTTGAAGATAAAAAGGCACGAGATTGTGAGGGACTCAGTAAAACTGGGTTCCCATGAGTGTTTCTCTCTCAAATCAGTTTACATCCAGTCTCTGCCCATCAGTGAGGTGTCCTTAAAGTGCTCCTACCAGTTGCTGGGTGCAGCAGCAGCTTCTGCTCCCAGGAGGCTAAGATTTTCAGCACTCACCTGTCTCTCTGGGGTGCAGGATCGTGGTTTGTGTGTGAACTCAATTCTTAGATACTTCTAAGCGTAGTTATTGATTTTCAGTTTATTTGACATTTTTATGTGGTGAGGATAGGGATGACGACGTCCAATCTCTTGGTGCATTGAACTGGAAACCATCTTTAGTGTTTTTAATTACAAAATAAAATTCTCTAAGGCTTATTTTAGGTCAGATACTGTATGTTTTGAATTTTTTAATTTGAGTATTAAAATGATTTTTTTAACATTTGATATTAAAACAACTGAATGTTAAATGTTCTTTACATTACCCAAATCAGGGCTCAATTATACCACTGTGGTGCCATTTTCCAGAGCTATGTTTTAAAACTATAAACACTTGCCCCTAAATTGCGATGTCTCATTAAAAGGTTGTTCCAAGGATAGCACAAATTAATGCTGTTTTTATTCACATTTATTTAATTGTGTATGCTAAGTGTTTTATTTGAATTGGCTCTATTAATCTTTATAAAAGTTCTATGAAGTTATCTATTAGTTAATTTTTAAAAATTGTATGTAGCCCCCATAAAGGCCCTTGCAGGAGAGAGAACAAAGAAAATAAAACATTCCTCTCATTAATTCTTTAACCATGCTTCTCTTACTCTCACAGCATGCACATTTGTCTTTTTTAGAGCTATCTTCCCACTTCATTTAGAGAGCTCTTGCTGTGGATACAATCAAATCCCACATGTGGTAGCAGAAGCAATATGCAGCAGCACATATTTTTCCCATAAATTTTTGAGAGGCATTCTATAAGCTGAAGGAAAAGAAATGCACCCAAATATAACAAAAGAATGCCTTTCACATTATGATACATAAAAACATGTTGCTGGAACTAAGCTAAATGAAATAAGTACCATAATTGTCTGTCTTGTGCCAATATGTTTAAAAATGAAATTTTTGTTCTCATCTTGCAAAATTTCCAAAAACCCATCACAGTTTTGTGTAACATTGATATGTATTTTGTATCAGTATATGGTAGTGTTGGGTTGAAAAGGTTTTCACAAATTTCTGATCCATTTCAAAAGTAGTGTAACTAAGATATAGATGAGTGACAAAATCAGAATTGGAGATCGTGATCATTTTGCCCATCATAGGTCCTGTTTTCAATCAAGATTTAGGATATTGTTTCATATAATTCCTAATTAGGAAAGGAGGATTTAACAGCAGAATGACTGAAACAAATAAAGAGCCAAGGAAAGACAAAGGCAGAAATAGCCATGTTTATGAGAAGTGACTGGATTCGGGGAGAGTCCGTCCACCCCACTATCGTGGGCACCACTCTAGTCTGGTACTTTCCCGCACGGGAGAGCTGGGAGAAACGCCAGGCTTCCAGCCGATCCAACGAGGTTGCACACAAGGATCTCTGTCCAGCCCAGAGCAGAGTAATGTTCTGGGCCACTTGCAGAGGAGTAGCCCTGGGACAGGGAAACACACCAACCACATTCCCTGAAACCCAATAGCACCTTCTCTCCCTAAAGCTCTTTCAGAAACAGACTTTGAGTGATTAAGATTGACAGCTGGCTGGCAGACAAAGGCAGGCAGAGGTGGAACCCGAAGAACCAGGGGAAGTTTGCTGACCCAGCCCTGGCCCCACACTGCTAACAGACCTGCTTTAGAGGGCAGACTGTCCCCTCCCGCTCACAGTGAAGTCCTGTGGAGACACACAAATGGGGGTCAGTGGGTCGCGTGGAGCTTCAAGCAGTTGCTGAAAGCCAAAGGGCAGTGCCTGACAGTGGTTGGCACCTAATACCTCACAGGAAGCCCGGGATTGGCAGGCAGAACAGAAGAGCGGGATCCAAAGCAAGCTCCCATGCGACACTAAACTCGGCTGAAAAGAATACCACTTTGCTTTTTTTTCTTGTTCTCTTTTCTTTTCCTTTTTAAAATTTTTTCTCTTTCCTTTCTTTTTTTCTTTTTTAATTATCATCTTTATCTGTCTGCTTTATTGACTTATTATTATTCTAGTCTCTGTTGTTTCATTCATATATCTAATTTTCCTTTTCCCTTTTCATAGACAATCTTTTTTTCTTCTCTTTATCTCTTTTCCTTTTCCTTTCTTATCTCATTTTATTTCCTTTTCTTATTTTGGGTCTATCTGCTTTCACCTCTATTTTCCTTTTCAATTTTTTTTTTAACTTTTCTTCCTCTTTTATTTTAAACTGTTTTCTTTCCCTTAATTATTTATTCTGATTATCTTTATTTCAGCTCTGTACCTCTATATTCCTTTTTCTCCTCACCCTTCTTTTTGGAGTCTTTTTTGTTTGTGTGGAGTTTTTTGTTTGGTTGGTTGTTTTGTTATTTTTCTCCTCATATTTTTTCTTTTCTTCTATCATTCTTGCTCTCTTTTCTCTTTCCTAATTCTCTCCTTTCTGGTGGTTGCTTTTATTGTTGCTGTAGGGGTCTTATATATGTTTTAGTTTTGTTCTTTTTGTTTTGCATTTTGTTATGTTGTATTCTGTCCTGTTCTGTAAGCATCCCCACAACAGCTTGCTTGGTGTGACCACAAAGCCAGCCAGCCTGAGAGGAGATTCTATCCATGAACAGGAAAATAACATTCAAGACACAATTATACAGGAGAACCAAAATAACTCAAGCAAGAGACTTTTTTAGAGCACCCAGCTCAGGAGACCTTATAAACTGCACCACTGGGTTCCACAAAACACCTACTACATAAGGCCACCCCACAAAGTCTGGGGTTTGCATAGCAGTTTGATCTAATACATAGGAACACATATAAAGAGACAGCAAAGATGGGGAGACAAAGAAATAAGACAGCAAAAATAAGGAAATAAAAAAACAACCCCAAACTGAAAGTAAAGGAGAAATCACCAGAAAATGAACTAAATGAAATGGAAGTAAACAATTTGTCAGATAAAGCATTCAGAGTAATGGTAACAAGGGTGTCAAACAATTCAGTGAGAACTACAAGCAACTTTATGAGGATTATTAGGAAATTAATGAGAATATTAGGGGACATAATGAGAGCTTCACCAACATGAAAAGAGTGAAACAATAAATAAGAATCAATTGGAGAGAAACTAAGATGGCGGCATAGATAAACACTGGGAAATTGCTGCTGCACACAACAATTGAATAATACCTCAGAAACACAATACGGACAGCATCCAGAACCACAGGAAGCCTGGCTGACTGTAAATTCTACAACTAGAAGGAAAGAAAAGCACACTGAGAACCAGAGGAGCTGCAGAAATAAAGCGCAGAGGTAGGGGGCTCGCGCACGGAAAGGGGCTGGCACCTGAGGACGCGGCTGTCTTTTTGAATCCGGAGGGAGTCACAAGCTCCCGACGGCTCTGAACTCCGGGTCCGGGC
>NW_006299603.1:215603-218445 GCF_000327345.1 Myotis davidii | reverse complement strand
ATGTATGGAACTGGAGAGCATTATGCTAAGCAAAATAAGCCAGTCAGAGAAAGAGAAAAATCACATGATCTCACTCATTTGTGGAATACAATGAACAACATAAACTGATGAACAAGGACTGAGCCAGAGACAGAGAGGCATTGATTGGACTGTCGGGCTTTTGAGGGAGGGTAGGGGAGGGTGGGGGTAAAGGGGAAAGAGCAACCAAAGGACTTACATGCAGGCATAGAGGCCTAACCAATGGACACGGACAATGGGGGGGAGGGCAAGGGGGGGGTAGAGGGTAACGTGGGGACAAGGACACATATGTAATATCTTAATCAATAAAAAATATATTTTAAAAAAAAGAATGAATTGGAAATGAGGAATTACGTAGCTGAAATAAAGAACACTCTGGAAAGATTCAAGAGTAGACTAAAAGAAGCTGAGGACCAAATCAGCGAATTAGAAGACAAGGTCGGAAAAAAAATACCCATTCAAAGCAGCAAATAGAAAAAACAAAATTTGAAAAGCAAGAGAATTTAAGAGAACTTTGGGACAATATGAAATGTAACAATATTTGCATCATAGTGGTACCAGAAAGAAAAGTATCCAAGCAAGGAATAGAGAACCTGTTTGGAGAAATAATGGCAGAAAATTTCCCTAACCTAGTGAAGGAAAAAGTCACTCAAGTTTAGGAAATACTGAGAGTACAATCAAGATGAACCCCAAAAGACACCTACCTAGTCACATATTAATTAAAATGGCAAACATTAAAGACAATGAAAGAATCTTAAAGACTGCAAAAGAGTGACAGAAAGTTACCTACAAGGGACCTCCCATTAAACTGTCAACTGATTTCTCAATAGAAACACTCCAGGCCAGAAGGGGGTGGCATGAAGTATACAAAGTAATGAAAACCAAGGGACTGAATACAAGACTACTCTATTCAGCAAGACTATCATTCAAAATTGAAGGTGAAATAAAGAGCATCGCAGACAAAAAAAAAGGCTAAAAGAATGTATTACCACCAAACCAGCACTACAAGAAATGCTAAAGGGACTGGTGTAAGAAAAAGAAATAGAAAGAGAAGAACATAGGCATAAAGAATAAGAATGGCAACAAATAAGAACTTATCAATAATAACCTTAAATGTAAATGACTTAAATGTTCCAATCATTTAAGTACTGAATGGATAAGAAAACATGACCCATATATATGCTGTCTATAGGACACACCTCAAAACAAGACACACACAGAAAGAAAGTGAAGAGATAGAAAAAAATTTCCAGGCAAATGGAAAAAAAAAAAGAGCTGGGTTAGTAATATTCATCTATACTAATAAAAGCCTAGGTGGCCCTCATGCCCTCACACCCTCATGCGACACCCTCACAGCATCACAAGATGGCCACCTCCATGCATGTCATCACAAGATAGCCACCCCCACGTTGTCACAAGAGGGCTCCTACAAGATGGCTGCCCCCACATTGTCACAAGATGGCTGCCCCCATATCATCACAAGATGGCCACCCCATGTTGTCACAAGATGGCCACCAGGGGAGGGCAGCTGTGGATGATCAGGCCAACAGGGGAAGGCAGTTTGGGATGATCAGGCCAGCAGGGGAGGGCAGCTGGAGGCAACCAGGCCAACAGGGGAGGGCAATTGGGGGTGACCAGGTCTGCAAGGGGGGACAGTTAGGGGCAACCAGGCCAGCAGGGGAGAGCAGCTGGGGGCCATCAGGCTGGCAGGGGAGGGCAGTTGAGGATGAGATCAGGCCAGCAGGGGAGAGTAGTTGGGGGTGATTGGGCCATCAAACAGGCCAACAGGGGAGGACAGTTGCAGGTGAACAGGCCAGCAGGGGAGGGCAGTTGTTGGTGATCAGTTAGACATCAATCAGGCTGGCAGGCAGAAGTGGTTAGGGGCAATCAGACAGGCAGGTGAGTGGATAGGAGCCAGCAGTCCTGGATTGTTTAGGCCACAGGGATTGGGCCTAAACCAGCAGTCAGACATCCCCCGAGGGGTTCCAGATTGGAGAGGGTGCAGGCTGGGCTGAGGGATACCCCAGTGCACAAATTTCATGCACTGGGGCTCTAGTATCTGATAAAATACCAGTAGACTTCAACATGAAGACTATAACAAGAAATGATGAAGGTCACTTTATAATACTAAAGGGATGAGTATAGTAAGAGGATATAACTCTGGTAACATATATGCACTCAGTACATTAGCATCCAAATATATTATTTTCAGATTTTAAAATAGTAATATAAAATAATAATATAAAATAATAATAATACAATAATATAGAATAATAATAATACTATAAAATCTGAAGGATCTTAAAGGAGAGATGGACAGCAATTCAATAATAGTAGGGGACTTCAACACCTCACCTCACTGGATAGGTCTTCTAGACAAAAGAAGTCAACAAAGGAAAAGCGATCCTAAATGACACAGTAGATCAAATGGAATTAATTGAGATCTTCAGAACATTTCACCCCAAGGCTGTGGAATATACATTCTTCTCAAATGCACATGGGACATTTTCAAAGATAGATCACAT
Organism: Myotis davidii; assembly: GCF_000327345.1. Taxonomy (NCBI): domain Eukaryota; kingdom Metazoa; phylum Chordata; class Mammalia; order Chiroptera; family Vespertilionidae; genus Myotis; species Myotis davidii. The sequence continues at coordinate 215,902 of NW_006299603.1, read as the reverse complement.
ATTAGGACACAAAACAAGTCTCTACAAGTTTAAGAAGATTGAAATCATATCAAGCATCTGCACAGATCACAATGGTAGGAAACAAGAAATCAACTACAGTAAAACCACTCAGAAACATTCAAACACATGGAAGCTAAATAGCATGTTATTAAACAACTAGAGGCCTGTTGTTTAATAACATGGTACACAAAACTCATGCATGGGTGGGTCCCTAGGCCTGGCTGGTGATCAGGGTCTATCAGGGTCACCCAAGACCTGTCACCTGCTGCCTGCTGGCCGGGGTCTGCCACCTGCTGACC
>NW_006299603.1:208585-215379 GCF_000327345.1 Myotis davidii | reverse complement strand
CTGAAACTAGAAATCAAGTATAATAATAAAATTCAAAAAATTCAAAGGCATGGAGGTTAAATAGCATATTATTAAAAAATGAATGTGTTACCATGAGATCAAGGGAGAAATAAAATACTTCTTGGAAACAAATGAAAATGAACACACAACAACCCCAAATATATGGGAAACAGTAAAAACAGCCCTGAGAGGAAAGTTCATAGCACTAGAGGCCTACCTCAAAGAAAACAAGAAAAGCTTCTAATAAACAATCTAACCCTACAACTTAAAGAATTATAAAGAGAATTAGAAAATCCCAGAGTAAGTTGAAGGAAGAAAATAAAGATCAGAATGGAAATAAATGACATAGAGACTTACAAAAACAATACAAAAGTTCAACAAAACCAAGAACTGGTTCTTTGAAAAGATAAACAAAATTAATGAACCGTTAGCCAAACTCATCAAGAAACAAAGAGAGAGGACCCAAATAAACAAAATCAAAAAAGAGGCAAAGTAACAACGAATTCCACCGAAATACAAAGGATTATAGAAAGTATTCCAACAAACTGGACAATATGTACAAAATAGACATATTCCTAAAAAAATACAGTCTTCTAAAACTCAATTGGGAAGAATCAGAAAACTTGAATAGGCCCATAACTACTGAAGAAGTAATAATAATAATTAAAAAACTCCCAGCAAACAAAAGCCTGGTCCAGATGGCTTCACAGGGGAGTTTAACCAAACATTCAAAGAACTAACACCTATCCTCCTCAAATTATTCCAAAAAATCCAAGCTCCTTTTTCAAGACTAGCATTAGCCTAATTCAAAATCCAGATAAAGACACTACAAAGAAAACAATTATAGGCCAATATCCCTAATGAACATATATGCTAAAATCCTCAACAAAATATTAGCAAATCCAATCCAGCAATACATTAAAAAGATTATACACCATGACCAAGTGGGATTTGTTGTGAGATGCAAGGTTGGTAAAATATTTGCATATCAATAAATGTGACACAGCACAAAAACAAATTGGAAGACAAAAATCACATGATCATATCAATTGATGCAGAAAAATCATTTGACAAATCCAACACTCTTTTTTGAAAAAACTCTCAGAAAAATGGGAATAGAGGAATCATACCTCAACATTATAAAGACTATATGTGACAAAACTACAGTCAATATCATACTCAATGGGCAAAAACTAAAACCATTTCCCCTAAGAACAGGAACAAGACAGGATGTCCACTTTCCCCAGTCTTATTCAACATAGTACTGGAAGTCCTAGACACAGCGATCAGAGAAGAAGAAATAAAAGGCATCCAAATTGGAAAGGAAGAAGTAAAACACTCATTATTCACAGATGACATCATAGTGTACATAAAAAACACTAAAGACTCCACCAAAAAAACTACTAGATTTAATAAATGAATTTGGCAACGTAGCAGGATACAAAATTAACCCAGAAATCAATGGCACTTTTATACCCAATAATGAACTCTCAGACAGAGAAACTAAACAAACAATTCCATTTACCACTGAATCAAAAAATTAAGATACTTAGGAATAAACTTAACTGAGGAGGTAAAAGACCTGTACTTGGAAAACTACAGGATGTTGAAAAAAGAGATAGATGAAGATATAAACAAGAGGAAGAAAGTACTGTGTTCATAGATTGGTTAATTCACTATCATTAAAATGTCCATACTACCGAAAGCAATCTATAGATTCAATGCAACCCCTATTAAAATACCAACGGCATACACAGGTCTAGAACAAACACTCCAAAAATTTATATGGAACCAAAAAAAAAAACCCTGAATAGGTGCAGCAATCTTAGGAAAGAAGAACAAAGTTGGAGGAATCACAATACCAGATATCAAGTTATACTACAAAGCCGCTATATTCAAAACAGCCTGGTACTGACACAAGAACAGGCATACAGATCAATGGAACAGAACAGAGACCCCAGAAATTGACCCAAGCCATTACGCTCAATTAATATTTGACAAAGAAGGCAAGAATATACAATGGATCAAGACAGTGTCTTCAATAAATGGTGCTGGGAAAATTGGACAGGTACATGCAAAAAATGAAACTAGACCACCAGCTTACACCATACACAAGAATAAACTCAAAATGGATAAAAGACTTACATGTAAGATGTGAAACCATAAAAATCTTAGATCACAGCAAAAGAAACCATCAACAACGTGAAAAGGGAGCCCACTGTATGGAAGAACATACTTGGCAATGATACATCTGATAAAGAGTTAATATCCAAAATATATAGGAAACTCATACAGCTTAACAAAAGGAAGACAAACAATCCAATTAAAAACTGGGCAAAGGACCTAAATAGACACCTCTCCAAAGTGGACATAACAGAAGGCCAAGAGACATGAAAAAATGCTGAAACTCACTGATCATCAGAGAGATGCAAATTAAAACGACAATGAGGTATCACCTCATACCTGTCAGAATGTCTACCATCAACAAATCAAGAAACAACAAGTGCTGGCGAGGGTGTAGTGAAAAGGGAACCCTAGTACACTGCTGGTGGGAATGCAGACTGCTGCAGTCAATGTACAAAACAGTATGAAGTTTCCTCAAAAAATTAAAAATGGAACTTCCATTTGACCCAGAGGTCCCATTTCTAGGAACATATCCTAAGATATCAGAAACACCAATCAGAAAGAATATATGCAACCCTGTGCTCATAGCAGCATAATTTACAATAGCTAAGATTTGGAAACAGTCCAAGTTCCCATCAGTAGATGAGTGGATTAAAAAGCTGTGGTACATTTACACAATGGAATACTATGCCGCAGTAAAAAAAAAAAAAAAAAAAAAAAGGAACTCTTATCATTTGCAACAGCATGGATAGACCTAGAGAGAATTATGCTAAGCAAAATAAGCCAGTCAGAGAAAGATAAGTATCACATGATCTCATTCATATGTAGAATCTAAGGAACAAAATAAACTGATGAACAAAATAGATCCAGAGACATAGAACCATGAACAGACTGATGAATTTTCAGAGGGAAGATTTAGGTTGGGGGTGGGGGGAAGAGATTAACCAGGGATCCTATATGCATATATGCATAGCTCATGAACACAGGCAACAGTGTGGGGGGAGGAGGTCAATGGGGAAAAACAAACAGCAACTAGAAAACAAAGTGGGCATCTGTAATACTTTCAACATTAAGATAAATTTAAATCAATCAATATTTTTTAAAACCTGGATCATATCGTAATATAAACTCAATATGGCAGACAGGGAGAAATCTAGCAAGGCCTGTTTGTTGGACTTCCCTCTGTTTCAGGGGGAAGAGACTTTGTTAGGTACCTTTGCTCTTTCTCATCCTCTTGTGAATTACCTGCTTTCCCTTTGAAATCCCAGAATGCTGCCCCCCTTCTCCTTTGAGCAGAATGGCATACAAGCCCTCAACTGCCTAATGTTTTTATGGCACCCCAGAGGTACATTTGTAATAAACTTTGGGCATTTCTCCTCATAAAAAACAAAGGAAAATACTCTAGTATTAATGCAAAAACCTAAATCAAGGGCTGGAAAAGTTCTATAAAGATAAAATGTCAAATAGTAAACATTTGGGGCTTTACAGGCCACTGCTATCTCTCTTGCAATTAACTATGTTACAGATAGAAGCAGCCATAGACAATATATGGACAAATGGGTATTGCCAGGGTTCTTGTCCCAGCATCAAGAAGGGCTCAGGAAACTGGAGAAGGCTGTGCACAGATTCAATAGGAATCCAGAGACTAATAAAGAGTCCGGAGACAAAATATAATTTTGAAAGGCATTGGGGGTCAGGAGAGCCTAAGCTAAGTTCTAAGATCGTAAGTCTAAGGCCTTAGGTTCTCTCTGTCCCCAGGACCCCATGCTTTTTATTAACACAACTTGTCCTGAGGCGAGGCAGAGATACACACTTCAAAGGGTCAGGGTTTGGTACAGAGTCCATTGTCAGAATGGGAGGAATAGCCTACGGCTGTTCAGGTGTTTGGCCAGTAGGAGGCAATAACATGTAGATTAAGATGCCCTTTAACTGTCTGGCAGCCACAATCAATTTAATGTATCCTATTCAGGTTTGGGGAAATGCCTTCAGCCATTCCCAACAGGTGACTGCATGTGTGACTCAACCCTGTTGAGTCCCCAAGTCTCATCAACCTTTTGACGAAACTCTTGAAATTATGACATGCTGGAATTGGATCCCGGCAGGGTATGGCTGTGTTCAATAACACTTTATTTACAAAAACTTTCAATGGTCGAATTTGGCCTGAGAGCCATTTCCTAACTGACCCTTGAACTAAACCTACATGGTTTAGGCCACTTCATATATCATGGCTGGATTACAATCCCATCCATTCTTTCCTTCCAGCAGCCAGAAGTAGAAAAAAAGTATCATAGCAATATGGTCATGAATATGAGTTATGGAACTCTTATTGGTGAGGGTGAAATTATCTGCAAAGAACAGAAAAGATTTCTATCTGCATTGGATCTGTGACCTCTTTTGCAGGTCAGTATATGAATACTACAGGCCTAGTGCATGAAATCCTTTTATTAATGTTTTAGCTGTGGTTGGATCAGGCCCCTTCAGTGCAGGAATGTTGTATGAGCATGGATTATATTTCCTATAACCACTGCCTGGAGACTTAAATCTGCAAGACATTCTGGAAGGATTTTTTGTTTGTTTTTGGGTGCCTGATTGCCCCTAACCACTCACCTGCCTGCCTGATCACCCCTAACCACTCTGCCTTGGCCCCCGCCACCACAGCTTCGTCAGGAAGGATGTCCAGAATGATGTCTGGAAGGTCATTCAGCTGTCCGGTCTAATTAACATATTATTCTTTTATTATTATAGATTATAAACAAGATGAAATAAAGAGATATATAGTGCTACGAGAGGATCATTTCATAGTTTCATTCAGAGGTAAAAACATCGGTTCATGTGTCTTTGCAATAAAATTTAAAAGGAAGTTTAATATTAAAGCTTGAACAATTCAGAAATAACTGTCATGAAGTTACATGCTTTGCATTGCAGTTCTCCTTCAGTGATTTCCTACACACTTTTATAGAGAGTTGATTCTATGGCAGTATAGTTCCAAGAACCAGTTCCATTTGCCATGAATTTAGTGGTTACAAGTAAATCATGGTGAACCCTATGCAGTCCAAAATTTTGAGGAAGCATAATTGTTAAAAACAAGCTTTCAGTAGTACTACCTTGTCATGGTCCCTTCAGAAACAACTTTGAGGTTAAGGAGTGAAAGATTCTAGTTAGATTCAGGTGATTTCAGACATTCACATGGTGAAAACAGATGCCCCTCATGAGTGATCCAGAACAAAAGCAAGAAAATTGAAGAGTATGGAATGTGCAGAACGCTTGTGGTATTTCCTCATCCCTTGTAACTGTGAATAGATATGTGCAGCAACACTCAACTGAGAAAAGTATTACTATTAAGGATTCAAATCCATAAGGATCAAGGCTTGGGTCATATCTCCAGAAAAGTCACCAAATCTGCTGATGGGATAGCTGAAGGTGAAGGTTATTTAGAGTGGACAGTGGAGGAGGGAGAGGGTAAGTACTAGTTGAGGCCCGCAATGAATAATAGTGACAGAGGCTGAGCTTTATCCCACTTTTTTTCTTTTCTGAGTTTGCCTTTAGGGCAGTGATGGCGAGCCTTTTGAGCTCGGCGTGTCAGCATTTTGAAAAACCGTAACTTAACTCTGGTGCCGTGTCACATATAGAAATTTTTTGATATTTGCAACCATAGTAAAACAAAGACTTATATTTTTGATATTTATTTTATATATTTAAATGCCATTTAACAAAAAATCAACCAAAAAAATGAGTTCGCGTATCACCTCTGACACGCGTGTCACAAGTTCGCCATCACTGCTTTAGGAAGAAGAATCCATGAGAATCAGGGAGGAGATAGCTTCAGTCGTAGATGAAGTAAACCTACATGACACAAAGGGCCGATTTAGAGGGCTGAGGCTATTTTCTGGGAGCACAGGCTCAGGCAAAATCAACTTTGCTCTGTGGTAGACCCAGTGAGGTGACTCTTATGCAATTGTACAGCAACTACCTTTATTATGACCCGTGAGGCATAGGTTGTCAGAGGCATTAAAGACAAGAGGCCCAAAACGGACTCGCTTATGCTTAGCCCTCCTCAGCAAACCACGACGTAGTTACCGTTTTGAAATGAAATGTTAAACCAGGCAACCAGAAATCGCCTAATCAGCACAAGTGGGATAAATCTCAGCCTTGGTCACTATTATTCTGTTTTGCCTCTGTTTTGCCCCTGCTTTACCTGAAAGGAAAGCAACCTTGCATTAACCAACTCACTTTGCCTCATATGACTTCCTTGTTCCTGCCCCCTCTGCCTAGAAAAGCCTTTCATTTTGTACAGCGTTAAACAAGCACTTAGCTTCCATTGCCAAAAGGCTTTTCTGAAAGAAAGCATTCATAGAGCCACGTGATGGCCAGGAAAGGACCAGGTTTTGGATCATGACATCTTGTTAGAAATAAGGTGAGCCCCCGCCCTCCCCCACCCGCCACCCCCCAATTCAGGTAGAACACAAAACATACGTGGGAGCCAGGCAGCAAGGCAAATAACTTTTTTAAAAATATATTTTATTGATTTTTTACAGAGAGAAAGGGAGAGGGACAGAGAGTTAGAACCATCGATTAGCTGCCTCCTGCACACTCCCTACTGGGGATGTGCCCGCAACCAAGGTACCGTATTTGCCGGCGTATAAGACGATTTTTTGGCCCTGAAAAATATG